>NW_006159550.1:5210678-5216129 GCF_000334495.1 Tupaia belangeri chinensis | reverse complement strand
GCAGGAATTCGAAGCCTAGGTCTATGTCCTTGTATTTCCTATCATTCATTCATTCATTCATTTAAAGTCAACCAACGATATTGAATATTCGATTATGGCTCCCTTCCCAAACGCCTCCTCAGGTATAGAAACAATTTGGGACATTTACAAATGCCGGTTCCGGGCCCAGAAGGGTAAGCACACAGTGGTTCCTAATTAAGAGCACTGTCACAGTTTGGGACCTTGGGCTCTTGCTCGGGACACATGTGGAGGAGCAAAGTGCTTTGCGGGCGGCAGTCAGGTCCTCTGGAGGCTGAGGGCAGGGTGTGTGCAGTGGGCACGGGGAGGTTCTCGCTCGGGGACAGGGGAGCGCCGTGCTGCAGTGTATCCCAGTAGGCACAGTAGTACATGCCTGCGTCCTCCTCGGCCACCTGGTGTATTCTGAGGCTCCAGGAGAGACCCCGCTGTTTCCTTGCTTCAAATTTCCTCTCGCTAATACCTCGTTCATGCAGGACATTTTCATTTGAGGAAATACACAGAATTCGCTTTAAGGGCTGGCCGGCCTGCTGTCGGTACCAGTGGATATACAGATTGTTCTGCAAGGTAGCTGTTTTAATTTGGCAGCCAAGAAACGCTGTACTGCCTTTTTTCTTGGTGACCGACGTTACGAGTTGTGTTATGAGAATGTCTCCGTTTGCATCTGGAAGAAAAACAAAAGAAAATTTTGGAAGTTTTTAAAAATTGTGACATTTTATAGCTCATTCAAACAGTATACATCTGCACTGTGTCAATAAAAATCTGGAGCTCTGAAGTTTTCATCTTCCTGAAGCCCTCAAGGTAATGGTGGGGTTCATCAGCTTAGCTGGATGACCACTGGTTCACTCCTGCCAGATCTGAATGCCCACGACTCCCTTCCAAGGAATGAGCTCTGCCCCGGCTGAAGGAACTCACAAGGCCAGATGGCAGCAATAGTCATGAGCTGCAGCAGCAACAGCATTCTCCCAGCCCTGGCACAAGCAGACGTGCAGGCCAGGGGAAATCGCAGAGCAAATCTGAGTTGGATGTGGTGAGAGGAAGCGGGCTCTGAACACACAGCAGAGACCCACCTGTGACTGCCGGAAGAGGGTCCTGTGGCATTTCACCCACGGGGTTCTAACTGTTTATCAGCAGATTCCTCTCAATACTGCATGCTTTTTCACTATCCGAAAATGTTAGTTTAGAGAAATAATTTTGTTGTTAAAATACTAAAGTTCCTATTGGTCTAAAATAGAGAGAGGCAGAGACAGAGATGGGCAGAGAGGAGGGGAATGTAAAGTCTACATTTGGCACTTCATGGTCACCGTTGCCCCTCCAAACACCTGACTCCCTGGCAGAGCAGATGTAGTCTACGGAGAAAATGTGTTTACATGCGGCTGAGTTGTATTCCTTAGATAACCCAGCCCGAGTGGGTGTTCCTATTAAATGAGAATCTTGGAGATGCTGTGTTTTTGGAGCATCTTAATATACCTTGAAATCGAAAGCTACTGTTAATTCCTATTGTAACATGAGTGCATACTCAATAGAGGTTGTAGAACTCAGAGGAGAAGAGAACCACTTTTTGTCCCATCGCCCAGACACAACCACTATTAACAGCTGGCATAGTCCCTTGTAGACTAATTTCTGCCCATCTGTTGTTTCACATGGGTAGATGAGATTACATGCAGACTTCATGCCATCTTTACACTTAGGATGCCTGCAGAGATGTTCTCCTCCCTTCAGTCACTTCCTTGCATTGTTCTGCCTTCAGCGACAGTCCCAAGGTTACTACCACCTCGACCATCAGACAACTCGGGCTGCATAGGTTGTATTCATTTTAGATGGCCAACCTCATAAAATACAAGAGCAGAAAATGAATACTGATATGCCACTCAGTGTTTGCACCTGCGCAATGCTCCAGTTGCCTCTCTAGTATTTGGTTAGTAAAACGCCCTTTGCTGAGTTTCCACTTTTCTCTGCATACTTACTCCCCTGCTGGCCCTCCTGGATCTCCCAGATGAACTACCTGTACTTGAAGCCTGAAGCTTCCTGTTGAGGAACACTCAAAGTAGGTTAGGTTTGGTTGTGCCCCTTTATTAGAAGCCACAGTTTCTGTCAGGTGGTCCCTCATGACAGATGCCCTCCGCGATGTCACTCCAGTCCCAAGGCTCTCCAGATCTAATGGTTGTGCTGTAACTGCCCAGTTGAGAAGTTGGGACAGAGACTATGTTGTCCATGAACCAAACATTTATTAACTGGCCCTCCACAGGAAAAGATGCCAATTCCTGTTTTAAACCAATTACAAAGAAGATTTAAGTGATCGTATTTCATTTCACTTATTCTATTTCTTTCTTTTTTAATTTGCCAGTGTTTGTGTGCTCTCTGGAGAGAGACAGAGAGAGAGAAAGAGAACGTGAGAAACGCCCCATGAGTAACGGTCAAGCCACAGTTGCTTCTCCATTGCTCTCCTTTAAGGATTTTGAGCGAGCATGCACACACGTTTCTTTTTCTTTTTTTTTTTTTTTTTTGAGAGGTTTTTGCTATAGGGCGCGTACGCTCGCCAGACAGAGAGACACAGAGAGACAGAAAGTGAGAAATCACCCCCCAAGGGGAATGGCCACACCTCAATCCCTTCTCCTCCATTCTCCTCTCAAGATCTTGGGCACTCACGCATATGCGTGCATCCGGCGTGAGTTTAAGCCACCGGGTCCGGGACTCAAACCACGGTCGACTATGTGGGAGTCCAGCGACACAGTCATTATGCCAACTTCTGGTCCCACGCACACACGTCAAAGCCACCAGGTCTGGGACTGCACAGTTGGCCAGGTGGACAGTGTGCGGGGTGTGTTGCAGCCTCCTTAACCACCACACCACTAACTGCTCCCATTTATTCTTATTCCTAATGTTTATCGTTTCTTCTAGTTTTTGGCCTATATTGCTTGTTTCCCCCCTGAGTAAATTTTTATAACATATTGTACAGTAGTTCTGTTAGCAATGAAGTGTCCATTTTGTCTGAGAAAGTTTTTATGGTGACAGTTTTTCTCTCTTAATGCTTTAAAGATTTCACTGTCATGTATTGTTGCCTGCATGGATTCTGATGGAAAGTTTGCTGTTTTTTCTCTTTTTATTGTCTTTAATATTTTCTCTTTATTTTTTGAGTTTTTAGCAGTTCCAGTATAATATAACTATGTTTTTATTACTATTTTTTATTTACCCTGCTACATATCTTCTGAGCTTCTTGGCTCAGTGGTCCGGTGTGGCCACCTGGAGAGCGGGCTGTGGTTGCCCCTGTCGGGAAGGATGTGGTTGGCTCAGACAAGCAGAGATCTTGAGTGAGTTCCTGCTACAGTTCTGGTACTGTGGCTGTGTCCCACCCAGCACAGTAGAAAATGGCCTCATCTTCTTTTTCTATGAAGTTTATGGTAAGGATTGAAGTGGAAATTTGAGAACTCTTTCTTGCTTCAACTTTGTTGTTCTTCCCACTCCACATATGACCCCGAGCTGGAGATTTTGTTGAGGACACATAAATTAGATGCTCTAAAGTCTGATTCTGCTTCTGCCGGTACCAGTGAATGATGTCAGTTTCAAAATATGTGCTGGATATCTTGCAATATATGTCGATGCTCTTCTTGACTTCTGTGGTAACAGACACCTGGTGCTGCTCCACTTTTGATAGTCCAAGTCCAACTGTAAGTAAGAGAGGAGAACTTCCAATTACTTCTCAGAGTAAGATAGACACATTGAAGAATCACAGTGCTTGCTCATCTCGACTGAAATGGATGGGAACTCACCAGTCCAGAAGGAGCAGAAGGCGACTGCTTCCAACAGTGACATCCTGTCTGCCAGGCCGTGTCAGGAAAGGCAGGACATGGAGACCTGGTGACTGGACACCTCAGGACAGTGCAGAGGGTGTGGCCTGAAATGGGGAGAAGGAAGGAAATGGTGAGCTGAGCGGATCTTTGGCCTTGGCTTGAAGACACAGCAGAGACCCACCTGTGACTGCCGGAAGAGGGTCCTGTGGCATTTCACCCACGGGGTTCTAACTGTTTATCAGCAGATTCCTCTCAATACTGCATGCTTTTTCACTATCCGAAAATGTTAGTTTAGAGAAATAATTTTGTTGTTAAAATACTAAAGTTCCTATTGGTCTAAAATAGAGAGAGGCAGAGACAGAGATGGGCAGAGAGGAGGGGAATGTAAAGTCTACATTTGGCACTTCATGGTCACCGTTGCCCCTCCAAACACCTGACTCCCTGGCAGAGCAGATGTAGTCTACGGAGAAAATGTGTTTACATGCGGCTGAGTTGTATTCCTTAGATAACCCAGCCCGAGTGGGTGTTCCTATTAAATGAGAATCTTGGAGATGCTGTGTTTTTGGAGCATCTTAATATACCTTGAAATCGAAAGCTACTGTTAATTCCTATTGTAACATGAGTGCATACTCAATAGAGGTTGTAGAACTCAGAGGAGAAGAGAACCACTTTTTGTCCCATCGCCCAGACACAACCACTATTAACAGCTGGCATAGTCCCTTGTAGACTAATTTCTGCCCATCTGTTGTTTCACATGGGTAGATGAGATTACATGCAGACTTCATGCCATCTTTACACTTAGGATGCCTGCAGAGATGTTCTCCTCCCTTCAGTCACTTCCTTGCATTGTTCTGCCTTCAGCGACAGTCCCAAGGTTACTACCACCTCGAACATCAGACAACTCGGGCTGCATAGGTTGTATTCATTTTAGATGGCCAACCTCATAAAATACAAGAGCAGAAAATGAATACTGATATGCCACTCAGTGTTTGCACCTGCGCAATGCTCCAGTTGCCTCTCTAGTATTTGGTTAGTAAAACGCCCTTTGCTGAGTTTCCACTTTTCTCTGCATACTTACTCCCCTGCTGGCCCTCCTGGATCTCCCAGATGAACTACCTGTACTTGAAGCCTGAAGCTTCCTGTTGAGGAACACTCAAAGTAGGTTAGGTTTGGTTGTGCCCCTTTATTAGAAGCCACAGTTTCTGTCAGGTGGTCCCTCATGACAGATGCCCTCCGCGATGTCACTCCAGTCCCAAGGCTCTCCAGATCTAATGGTTGTGCTGTAACTGCCCAGTTGAGAAGTTGGGACAGAGACTATGTTGTCCATGAACCAAACATTTATTAACTGGCCCTCCACAGGAAAAGATGCCAATTCCTGTTTTAAACCAATTACAAAGCAGATTTAAGTGATCGTATTTCATTTCACTTATTCTATTTCTTTCTTTTTTAATTTGCCAGTGTTTGTGTGCTCTCTGGAGAGAGACAGAGAGAGAGAAAGAGAACGTGAGAAACGCCCCATGAGTAACGGTCAAGCCACAGTTGCTTCTCCATTGCTCTCCTTTAAGGATTTTGAGCGAGCATGCACACACGTTTCTTTTTCTTTTTTTTTTTTTTTTTTGGGGGGTTTTTTCTGTAGTGCGCGTGC
>NW_006159550.1:5203696-5210647 GCF_000334495.1 Tupaia belangeri chinensis | reverse complement strand
TCGCCAGACAGAGAGACACAGAGAGACAGAAAGTGAGAAATCACCCCCCAAGGGGAATGGCCACACCTCAATCCCTTCTCCTCCATTCTCCTCTCAAGATCTTGGGCACTCACGCATATGCGTGCATCCGGCGTGAGTTTAAGCCACCGGGTCCGGGACTCAAACCACGGTCGACTATGTGGGAGTCCAGCGACACAGTCATTATGCCAACTTCTGGTCCCACGCACACACGTCAAAGCCACCAGGTCTGGGACTGCACAGTTGGCCAGGTGGGATGCAGCCTCCTTAACCACCACACCACTAACTGCTCCCATTTATTCTTATTCCTAATGTTTATCGTTTCTTCTAGTTTTTGGCCTATATTGCTTGTTTCCCCCCTGAGTAAATTTTTATAACATATTGTACAGTAGTTCTGTTAGCAATGAAGTGTCCATTTTGTCTGAGAAAGTTTTTATGGTGACAGTTTTTCTCTCTTAATGCTTTAAAGATTTCACTGTCATGTATTGTTGCCTGCATGGATTCTGATGGAAAGTTTGCTGTTTTTTCTCTTTTTATTGTCTTTAATATTTTCTCTTTATTTTTTGAGTTTTTAGCAGTTCCAGTATAATATAACTATGTTTTTATTACTATTTTTTATTTACCATGCCACATATCTTCTGAGCTTCTTGGCTCAGTGGTCCGGTGTGGCCACCTGGAGAGCGGGCTGTGGTTGCCCCTGTCGGGAAGGATGTGGTTGGCTCAGACAAGCAGAGATCTTGAGTGAGTTCCTGCTACAGTTCTGGTACTGTGGCTGTGTCCCACCCAGCACAGTAGAAAATGGCCTCATCTTCTTTTTCTATGAAGTTTATGGTAAGGATTGAAGTGGAAATTTGAGAACTCTTTCTTGCTTCAACTTTGTTGTTCTTCCCACTCCACATATGACCCCGAGCTGGAGATTTTGTTGAGGACACATAAATTAGATGCTCTAAAGTCTGATTCTGCTTCTGCCGGTACCAGTGAATGATGTCAGTTTCAAAATATGTGCTGGATATCTTGCAATATATGTCGATGCTCTTCTTGACTTCTGTGGTAACAGACACCTGGTGCTGCTCCACTTTTGATAGTCCAAGTCCAACTGTAAGTAAGAGAGGAGAACTTCCAATTACTTCTCAGAGTAAGATAGACACATTGAAGAATCACAGTGCTTGCTCATCTCGACTGAAATGGATGGGAACTCACCAGTCCAGAAGGAGCAGAAGGCGACTGCTTCCAACAGTGACATCCTGTCTGCCAGGCCGTGTCAGGAAAGGCAGGACATGGAGACCTGGTGACTGGACACCTCAGGACAGTGCAGAGGGTGTGGCCTGAAATGGGGAGAAGGAAGGAAATGGTGAGCTGAGCGGATCTTTGGCCTTGGCTACAGACTCAGCACTGCACACCTCATGGTTGCCCTGCAGATCTCAGGACCAAGCTGGTGTTCTCCAGAGGGCTCTGCTTGAGTGCGAGGGAACTGAGGAGGCGCCTTAATTGCCATGGAGATGGGGAGGGTTTCTGCATCTAGGAGTTATTTTATGAACCCTTTACATGGCAACAATCATGTAATATGGATACTTGTGGTTTTCATTTGATAGAATATGAAATATTGAGGTACAACAAAGGGAAGAGCGACTCAGTGAAGCAGTAGGACATGCTGGTAAGGATGCTCATTGAGGAAACTTAGAGAAACAGGGTAAAGACAAAAATAACAACACCTCTGATCCTATCACCAGGACCAACAATATGATTATGTCGTGTCAACTTCTAGGAATTTTTCTTTACACATACATGGATATCAATGTGATATAATAGACTATAACTGTATTCAGATAAGGTTTTATGTTCTTTCAGTTCAACTTAGGATCTGAGCAGCTTTCCATGCTATTCAAGCATTATGTAATGTCTGAAACTATTAATGCCCATCTTTATCATGTGGAAACTGCCTAGCCCTGTGCCAATTTCTTAATCTCTTTATGTTTCATGTGGAACCGTGTAGCCCTGTGCTCATTTTGTAATCTCTTTGTGCTTTAAACATGGATGCAATAGGGGTGTCCATATAAAAATTCTGTGCAGATTAAATAACCAAATATACCTAGTATAATTCCTGACATAGAGTAAATTTTCAGAAATAATTATGTATATATAAATATATATAAAATTTATATATATATATACACACACACACACACGCTATTATTATTGTTACTACTCTACTTTTAAAATTTGACTTCCCCATACTGTCAGCTATTTAACCTTTCCCTTAACTTTCATTGTTAAAATACTTTGGTGACCATTCTGAAGTAGTAGCCCGGGTAAGTCAGAGGAAACTAGTGAAATGTTATTAGTATTCCATTTTCTCATGTTAGAAAACTGTCTTTTCTGCAATTCTTTATTTAACTAAACTTCTTCACTTCCATTTTGTGATTTCTGTATGGTTTTCTCTGGTGTCATTGAGTGTATCAGAGTTCCTTTCACCCTGGACAGGAGTTTCTCCTAATACTTACGTGCAGCCTAGAATGTACCATGTGGGGTAGGCGAGACCTTGAACTCGCTTGAAGGGAAGGGGCTGACTCGGATGACCTGATTTGCCTCCTGAGGTGGTTTCCCTGATTTCTCTCTTCCTGTTAAGTGTTGCTTCTGGGTGGTCATTGGATATTGGGACATCGGGATGCTGAGGGAGTGGAAGGTATAGATACAAAGCCCTAAGACAAGAAGTAGGACTTGCTTTTCCCTGCACCAGCATAGGTTCTGGGAACAAGAGGAAGGAGGAGAGGACAGTAAGGCTGCAGACTGTAGGTGTAAGCTTGGGAACCTGAGTACTGCCTCTGTTAGTTTGGGCATTGCCACAATGGAACACATTCAGTCCCCTGCAAGATCATCACTACCAGACAGCTCCTTTCAGACCCAGCGATTCACAGTCATGTGCGAGTGTGTGTGTGTGTGTGTGTGTGTGTGTGTGTGTGTACATGCTCACAAAGGAGGCAGGTGCCCATTGTGCAGAGTGTGTCTAATTGTTGAGAGCCACACTGCCTGATTAACTGCAATAAAACACCCTTGTTGACACTTGTAAGTAAACATAAACAGTTCATGGAAAATGGAATTAAAGTGTAAGTTTATTTTTACTGAAAAATAATTAAATACATGCATAATTTTTTATAATATACACTTTCCATTAATTTTCTGAAGACCCCTTGTCATGTTTTACCAGCTACCTGATCATCCCTATTCCAGCTGAGTTGACATATGAAATTCACCATCACAGGTATCCTATGTTTTTACAAAAAGAAAGAGAAGAAAAAAATGGAAACTGTTGTGAAGCCACATAGGTTGAGCATAGTTATTAGTGTCTGTTGGGGAGCAATTGATAGCCATCAGACTCCCTTGTGGGTTTCCTTTTATACAGAGGAATACAGGAAGTGCTGCAGAATGAGGCTGAGGCTTAGCAAAGGTTGAAGGCTGATGAGGTTGCTCCATGTTGGAAAGGATGTGGTTAGATACATGGTAATTGGTACATGTGCTCATTATTTTGGCTCCAACGACATGATAGTTTCCCATAGGTCATTGTATTAGGTCACCACAACTTCTCTTTCTGTGAATTTTATATTAAGGACTAAGGAGGAGCAGAGAGAGAATTACATACCTCTTAGTTGCTGTTCTTTTCCTCTAACTGAAGTTGAGCAAGGGTTTTGTTTTCGTTTTGTTTTTCAAGTAAATATCAAATCCTTCAGTCTGATTTGATGATTTTCAATACTACCTGAGTGTGTTTGAAAAGTTGTATCTAGATACTCTACAGTAAAATATACACTTATGTTCTGATACGGAAATACATATTTTCACTTGCTTAAATTGTGTTTATCCAGTTTCAAATAGAAACCAAAGAATATCATTTCAACAAATCCAAAATCATCAAGAAATGAAAGTCATTAAAAGAAAAAACCCTCATCTAATCTAAAAGATAGGGGAACAAATTCAACTCTGTACATAGAAACCAATTATTATTTTTTTCATTACTAAGTCAAAAAAATAAGTACAGGGAACCAGCAGTTAGCGTAATGGCTATGTCGCTGGACTCCCACGTAGTCGACCGCGGTTCGCGTCCCGGACCCGGTGGCTTAGAACTCACGCTGGGTGCGTGTGCGTGCGTGCCCAAGATCCCGAGAGGAGAATGGAGGAGAAGGGATTGCGGCGTGACCATCCCCCCTGGGGGGTGATTTCTCGCTTTCTGTCTCTCTGTCTCTATGTCTCTGTCTGTCTGGCGAGCGCACGTGCCCTATAGCGAAAACCTCTCCAAAAAAAATAAGTACAGACGAAGTGCGTTGCTGACTGATGCCCTAGGAATCCTAATTCATGCACTTTCAGAATATGCCTATAGATTTTTGGTTAATTACTCTGTAACTTTAATTTACAAGTTAAAAGACAATAAAGGCAGTTAGACTACAGTAGGATAGAAATGATCAGCAAGTAATTGAAATAGTTAAACACCAGCTAAAAAATTCCAAGAAGTGGATTAAAGATTTACAGAAGAGAAATCAAAGATAAAAACTATGTGTGTGTATGTGGAGAGGTAGATTTTAACTGACTGAACGTGGCAGACACTTCTTCGTTCTTAGTCATTAATAAGAGTTGGGATTACTTCATTATTTCACACTTATTTATTGTTTTCAGAAAACATCAATAACATAGAAATGGAACATAATACTCATGTTGGCTTATACAAACTACAAACATTTACATAAACATAAATCTATTTGTAGGTTACTTAATTTATTCCACTTATGTGTTGATGATTTATTTAATGCATCAGTACATAACAGCAAATCTTTCACTTAATCCAATAACTAAAGTAAATCATCTCCATGCTCCTATTATGCCATCAACTAGGAAAGTATGGGATTTAATAATGAACTCTGGAACCAGCAGATGGCATAATGGTTGCGTTGCTGGACTTCCAGGTAGTCAACAGTGGTTCAAGTCTCGGATGCAGCAGCTTGAAACTTATACTGGGCATGTGTGCGCACATACTCAAAGTCCTGAGAGGAGAATGGAGTAGAAGGGATTGTGGCATGGCCATTCCCCATTGGTGTGATTTGTCACTTTCTATCTCTCTGTCTCTCTCTGACTCTCTGGAGAGTACACATGACCTAGAACAAACATTTCTTTACAAATAAATAAATAAATAAATAATGATCTTTCAAGACTTGTCCAGTTTCCTGTTTGTATTGAAGGCACAATCACACATCCTGTTCAGTTGGAGATGCGACCTTGGTGGCTTTGCAGAAAGTGAAATGAGACAAACTAGATGATATCGTCCACTGGCTCTTAAGCTTCTTTTAGTCATTTAGGGATGAATGTAGGCCATTAATATTGTCTACTTGATTTCTTCCTTTGTTCTCCCAGATAGCTCTCCACTGCTGTCTGCCTTTAGTCTGACCACCCCCTCCCAGGCTGCCTTCATAGGCTTCCTTGTCCTCCAGGTGTCACTTGGGAGCAGCCAGTGGAAGCATTGGCAAGAGGCTGGGAAGTGGGAGGAGAGTGTCAGTTTCCTCTTTGTCCATGGACAGGGGTAGGGGGGAGCCTGGGCTCAGTGGTCAATACAGTGAGCCACCTACCCCATGGTACAGTCTTCTCCCAGTGGTCAACACAGTGAGCCATCTACCTCATGGCAGGAGAATCCAAAAGTAGAAGTGAGAGTGGCCCATTGTCTTGTACACTGATTAATCCACTGGAAGAATTTGTTTCTTTGTTTTCTCAAGATCCTTTCTCTCCAGGCTTAGAAGTCACAGCGCCCAAGATGTAAAAGTCCAGTAAACTATGCAGAGCACCCCAAATATTAACTTCATTTTCTAAAGTTTATTTACTTATTATTTCCTGGGCAAGATTGGAAGAGAGACAGAGAAAGAGATAGCACCTTGATAAGGTCTTGATGCCATGATCCACCCCCCCAGTTCTAGCCAGCTCCTGGTCATGGCCACATACATCCTCTGGCTTATCACAGAGCTCTTTAAACTCAAATCTGGAGCCTTCCCAGGTGAGACAGCTCCTCAGAGCATCACAATCCTGCTGCACTACTATCTGGTCCCATCCTAACATTTTCTTTAAATTAGTGAGGTCAGTAGGAATCAGAAGAAAAAACAGATTTTTTCCCTCAGATTACATGCTTCTTCTTTATTTATATATGTTTTATTTTTTTCTGATCTTTACATTCAATTGCATTTATTTTCCTAACACTGAAAATGAATTTTCCCAGCATGAATACCCTGTATATTAGTCCAGTCAACTGTCAGAATTTTGCTTTGAGTAGAAAGAAAAAGTTGTTGTAGAGGAGACAAGAAAAATTGGTAGAGCAGAATTCTTTACATGCTTTTCTAAACAACAACCTTCAGATATTATCTCTACGTCCTCAATATACAGAGAAATTTTTCCCATTATGAACCACGTGAATGACCTAGAAAGGCAGTCAGGGGAGAGTAGGTGCCTGAAAAGATAAGGCCCATCACCCAGACACACTTATGCTCACCCTGCTCTGCGAGGAGCGAGAACGTGGCGCTCTGTGTAAAGCCACCACGTGAGCATTTCTCTGGAGAACTGCACAAAGGCGCACTGGTGGTGACGGTGGTTTCCCAGCTCACTGTACTAAATCAGGAGCTGTCGCACAGTTACTGAATGAGCTGGCTCGAAACATCTGTCACTGTGCGTCTCCCAGAAGACGGGCTAGAAGGTGGCCCAGTCTTGTTCCTCTACATTGCGGATAGTGAAGATAGATGAAGATGTTTCCAGCAGCTTGTCCACCTCAAATTTGCCCACCATGACACTATTTTATTTAAACGGTGCTGTCAGGTGAAAGCAGAGAAGGTGCCACATGGCTTGATCAGGTCTTTCTCAGGTCTGTCTTTTTTTTTTTTTTTTTTTTTTGGAAATATTTTTTCCATAGCGGAC
>NW_006159550.1:5202527-5203599 GCF_000334495.1 Tupaia belangeri chinensis | reverse complement strand
GTGAGAAATCCCCCCCCAGGGGAGATGGCCACGCCGCAATCCCTTCTCCTCCATTCTCCTCTCAGGATCTTGGGCACGCACGCACACACACCCGGCGTGTTTTAAGCCACCGGATCCGGGACGCAAACCATGGTTCACTAGCCATTACGCTAACTACTGGTTCCTGATCAGGTCTTTCTTGATACCAGTGTACGGACATTGCAGAAATTGTTATGCCAGACGTGACACATGAAGGCTATTTTGGGCTGCATTTTACTACCAGAAGATTGAGGTTGTTCTAGATGACCTGCAACATACACGCACACAGGGAAAAACAAATGGGTGTGTGAGTTGGGGAGGGTACTAGATAGAGAAAAAACTTGGAATTTAAAAACATGTATATAATTAGAGATTAACACGTAAAAGTAATTGAGCGAAGAAAGTAACTTAGGAACCGCAAGGGCTCCCAGAGTTAATGCTTGGGACCGTGACGGCATGTCTGCCTGACTGCGCCCTCCTCCTGGTTACCTGCAATCACTGCTGAGAGAAGTTTCTGACCACTGTGGCTTGGCTGAGTTGGCCAAGGCACATTTCCCATCGGCAAGGGTGAAATGGAGGCCCCCACACAGCTCGCAAGCCTTGTTGTGAAAGGCAGTCCTCACATCTGTTGGCATAGCCACCCTTCCCGAAGACGGTCATACTAGTTCTGTCATCTTAGGGCAGACCACAGAGTATTAGAACTCTGACTCATCTCATTTATCCATACTATGCTTTCTAAGCTCCCACTAAGTCCGGGGCATTGTATTAAATTCTCTGAGAGTAAAGATGTATTAATATGGCAACAGGAAAGTTGTCAGAATCAAATTGTAGTAATTTGTGTTAACTTACGTTCAATTCTGACTAAACCAAGGGCTGGCCCTGAATCCTACTTGGCTCACAGTGATTCAGATCACAGTCCTGGAGGCTTGGAATACATGCTGGGACCATGTGTGCATGGGATCCTAGGATGCGAATGGTAGGGAGGAATGGAGGAAAAGGGGATTATTGTATGAACATGCCTTGTTTGTTTGTTTGTTTGTTTGTATTTCTCTCT
>NW_006159550.1:5198243-5202113 GCF_000334495.1 Tupaia belangeri chinensis | reverse complement strand
CTTTCCCTCACTTTCTTCATCTCTTGCTAGTGATCACATATGTCCCCTGGAAAAAAACAACAAACAACAATCTTATAAATACCTGATTAAATTGAACCAGGGAAGACCATAGAAGGGGTGGTTCTTATACTAGTACGCCTCATCCCGAGAACTATCACTCTGCTAGAACTGCAGCCTTGCACCAAGACCCAGTGGCACAAAGACCTTCACAAAGACTACTTCTGTCCTGAAACTGCCTGTCTAATCTTGGACTGATGCCACCCTCATTATTGATCCTGGTAGTCAATGGTAACTGTCCCAAAACAATTTATGTAATCCCTCATCATTTTTGATTTACAAATGTATCCTCTTACCTCCATGAATATGACCACAGTTCCCTATGACAAGGGTATTCTGTGTTGTAATACCTATTTTGGAATAAATATAATTTTTCTTTTATATAGACTTTATTCTATTTGGAAGTTGACAGTACTTAACCACAGAGAACTGTCTAGGGAGAATACGGCACGACTTAATGCTATGATCTTGGTCTTCTCTTTTCACCCACTACTTTCACAGGACAAATTCTCAATTATCCCAGTGAGTTGTCTGTCTATAGTTGGTGGGGAGAGTAGAAAGTGGTCCAGACCTGTTACACAACACTGAGACCATTGAGAGTGGATCTGCAACCAGGTGGAGAGGCTTAGGTTTATCAGCGTGCTGACTTCTGCTCAGCTACTCCATGTTCTACAGCACAGAGTCATTCTAGCCATGTTTAGGAGTATTAAACCTGCATTCCAGTTTTTGTTTTTGTTTTGTTTTGCTTCTGTGGAAAGTTTGGGTTTATGTCTTCTGGTAAGAGCTTCTAACAATGCTATTTTCATGTCAAGGATACTCTAGTCCTACACCTTGAATTGAAGTACTCAAAGATTATAGCCTAGTCTCCCCAACAGGAGGCAACTGGTCAGTCTGATACTTTCTCCCACTGATGATGACTGGCTTTCCCCTGGCATATGACTTTTTTAGAGTCTGGAGACTAGCACTTTCTCCTCCATCTTTTGTAGACTTTCTTTAGCTGCTGACTGGACAATTGTTAGTGACCTTATATCTACAACAGCAGCCCACCAACTTCTGTAACTGCGCTGTGGCCCTCCTGACCCCAGAGGAGTTTTTTGTTTTTTGAGAGGTTTTCGCTATAGGGTGCGTGTGCTCACCAGACAGACAGAGAGAGACAGAGAGACAGAAAGCGAGAAATCACCCCCCAGTGGGGATGGTCACGCCGCAATCTCTTCTCCTCCATTCTCCTCTCGGGATCTTGGGCACGCACGCACACGCGCCCGGCGTGAGTTTTAAGCCATCGGGTCCGGGATGCGGACTGCGGCCGACTACGTGGGAGTCCAGCGACATAGCCATTACGCTAACTGCTGGTTCCCCTGACCCCAGAGGAGTTTCAGACCACTGTCTTGCCTGATGTCTTTTGAGCTCTGAGACCAAAACAAAAGCTGACAATTCCATAGAAACTGGATAAAAGTTCAATTTTAGAGGGTAACTTATACAATAAAGGAAGGTCGGATTGACAAAGGTCTCTCACACATGCGTAGTTGCATGTTCCACACCACCATGCCCTGCTCTGATGTGTCCTCCCCTAGGAAGCTGGAAATTTTAAAGGGTTAAACAGCAGGCACAAATGTGGGGAAAGTGAGCCATCTGGTGGAGATGTGATGGCCTTTTGTTTGCTCGTGGTCAGCACACATGTTACCTGAGAGGAAGTCATGTCTAGTTCAAGGTCAAAGATTCTTTGGTTTCCTATTGCCTACTACTGGCTCAAGCTGTTAACTCAGGGGTCTGAATGACTGCCTCAAGATAGAATTATACTGAAGCAGACTCTCCTGCTTGTTGTTAGTATTCTAGGGCACAGCAGATGAATGGGGGAAAAAAAATCCAAGGTAGTTTGCTTTTATTTATTTATTTTTATAATAGATTTGACTATAGATTGATAATGCATCATGAGCACTCCCCTCTATTAAAGAAAACATTTTTGGTGTTAGTGTTCATTTTTTCAGTTATTAAGGTAATTCTTGAGGTCTGCAAAAGTTTCAGCTAAACTTTTTGCTGTAAATATCCTAGAGTCTTCTTTTTCTGTTCCTACACTTTTCTTTTCTGTTGCCTCTTTGACTATGCACTTCTATTCCAGTTTCAACAATTACTCACTAGTCAACTTCTAATGAAAAATTCTCTGGGAGCTTCTCCATGTTATCTTCCTCCACACATAGGTTAAAGTTGTTTGCCTTCTTAATCAAAGCCTTGTTGATTTGTGCAACCTCTTTTGAAGTCATGGGCAAACAACTTGAATGTCTTCTTCCAGATGATATTTATACAGTCCTTGGTGACATCAGCCCAAATCCAAGAAAGGTTCTTGATGCAATTATAGATCTTGCAGTCTTTCCAGAGTTACATCAGTGTCTTTTCAGTGTCTTCTTTAGTTGCGTGACACAATCTTTTCATTGCTCCTGAGGTGAAGCTTAGCTGCTCAGTTTCAGGTGCACTTGTTCTTTAGAAATAGAGAAGACTTTGGGTCACCCAGGACCAGTGACAACAGTGCAAGGTGCTGGTGAGCAACAGGGAGGCACAGCAGAAGAGAGATCTCCCATTTTCTACTCCTGCACACTTTCGATATCTTGATTAATTTAGGAAGGAATGTATAGATCACCAGATGGCTAGGAACAATTGCAGAGGCACAAGAAATATGAGCAATCAACAAAATGTCTCTCCCCCAAGGGAAAACCTCAATACCACCTCACTCACAGAAAACACAATGGAAGTCGTGGAAATGTCAGATAAGCAGTTGGGAATATCTGTAGTGACCAAACTAAATGAGATGCAAAAGAAAAGAGACAACGAGCTCCAGGAGATGAGGAAGTCTTTTCACAATTTGAAAGAAGAAATAACCGTTTAAAAGAATCAAACAAAATTGATAGGGATTGAAGAATGTGATACAGGAAAATAAATCTCCCTTGAAAGTATTAAAAGTAGATTAGATCACACAGAAGATCAAATCTCTAATGTAGAAGACAAAACCTTGACCTAGAGAAAGTATGAAAAAGACACAGAAAACAACCAAGAAAAATGAGGATAATGTACCAAAAATACTAAATACCAAGCACCTCATCATTCAGATAATTGGTATCTGAGAAGAAGAAAATAATAAGAGCATTGATAAGTTAATTCATGAAATCTGGAAGAAAACTTTTCAAACCTAGAGAAGCATTCAAATATCTAGAACCAAGAAATACATAAGACCCCAAATAGAAGGAAGAAAAGTTTTCAAACCCAGAGAAGCATTCAAATATCTAGAACCAAGAAATACATAAGACCCCAAATAGAATCAACCCAAGAAGATTTTCTCCAAGGCACATCATAGCCAGATTGATCAAAACCACAGACAAAGATAAGACACTGAAATAGGCAAGAGGGAAACATCAAGTTACTTACAAAGGATATTCCATCAGGCTAACATAGAATCTCCCATCACAAACAATGCAGGCAAGGAAAGAATGGGGAAATACAGTCAAAACGTTAAATGAAAAACAATTTCAACCAAGAATACCATACCTAGCAAAATTATCCTTCATATGGGAAAAAAGATTTAAAAAAACTTCAGATAAATAAAACCTGAGAGAATTTACCAACTCTTCGAGAGATTCTGAAGGGAATGCTATACCAGAAAAACTAAAAAGTTAGACTGACAGTTGTAAGACAACTAAAAAAGCAACCAAAAAAATGACTCTCTTAATGATAGGAACAGGTCTGGAAATATTGATAACATTGAATGTTAATGGATTAAATTATTCAATTAAGAGACATAGACTGGCTGAAGAGAAAAAAAAAAGT
>NW_006159550.1:5169231-5193246 GCF_000334495.1 Tupaia belangeri chinensis | reverse complement strand
TGTTGGTGGGAATGTAAACTGGTTCAGCCACTGTGGAAAACAATATAGAGTTTCCTCAGAGATCTACAAATACAACTGCCATTCCCTACAGCAATCACACTTCTGCATATCTACCCAAAGGACAAGTGAATGTTCAGTCAGAAAAGCACTTGCACACCAATGTTGCAGTATTATTCACAATCACTAAGACATGGGACCAACTCAAATGTCCACAAATGGATGGATGAATGGAAAAAGTGTGGCACATATACTCTATGGAATACAATTCAGCCATAAAAAACCAACAGGATCCTGGCATTTGATAGAAAGTGGTCATGTATGGAATTGAAGCAAGCCAGGATATAAAAGAAAGATATTGCATGTATCCACTTAATATATTTCAACTATCTGCATTTTATAGTAGAGATTGAAATATTAGAGGACATAAAAGCAGTGAAAATAGTTATGAATGCTGACGACAGTGAGGAATGAAGGGAGGGAAGGGAAGAGTATAGAGAAGGATAGCAAGAGAACAGAGGCATGACATTAGTGGGACATTAGAAATGATTTGTTACCTGTTGAAGATAGCATGTATAGTATCCTCAACTGGACTGGTCTGAGAAGTATTTCATGTTGGATAAATTTTCTTTACAAGCCAAATGAAATATAGTGATTGAAGGATTAAAAAAAGAATCAGAATAATAATAATAAACTGAAAAAAAGGATGATTAAAAGCTATTAGATGATGATGATGTGGATAGTAATGTCTTTGTCTTGACCAATATGCATGGTAATTGTGCTGGAAAAAGAAATGTAATACATTGTAAAAATACATGTGATTAAATGTAATATAAAAATTATGATAATCATAAATAAAATTTTAAAAGAAAAGAAAAGAAAAAGACAATAGAGTGAGATTTTAAAAAGAAGCATGATAAGAACAGAGAATGCTTCTCCCCCTAAGGAGCACAATAACTCCCTATCAATAATGAATAAAACATCAGAAATTACAGAAATGTCAGGAAAAGAATTCAGAATATCTATTATCACTGAACTCAGTGAGAAACAAGAGGAAACAGAGAACCAGTCTCAGGAGATTAGAAAATCATTCATGACTGTAAAAAGGAACTCCATAGATAACCTGAAAAAGAGTCAAATAGAACTCCTGGAGCTAAAAAATATAATCCAGGAAACTAAAACCTCCTTTGAAAACAAAGTTTCTGGCTTAGTCCAAGTAACTAAGAAGAATGTAAAAATATACAATAAAAATAAGAATGGCATACAGGAAATCCTAGACACCATTAAATATATACACATTATGGTACTCCAGAAAGTGAAGAGATAGGTAAAGGCTTACAAAATCTCTTTCATGATATATTTGTTGAAAACTTCTCAAACTTGGAGAGACATATGGAAATCCAAATTCAGGAAATAAAAATAAAACCACATAGGTTTCATATAAAAAGATCCTCTCCAAAGCACATCATAGCCAAATTGATAAAAATCAAAGACAAAGACACTATTTTAAAAATGACATGAGAGAAACTCCAGGTTACTTATGAGGGCTATTCCATTAGACTAATGGCAGACCTCTTAACTAAAACAATGCAGGCAAGAAAAAAATGAGATGACATATTTAAAATGGAAAAATATGGGACAACATATTTAAAACTCTGAGGAAAATAAAATTTAGCCAAGAATACTATACCCAGCAAGATTGTCCTTCAAGTGGGAAGGAAAAACAAAATCACTCCCAGATGAGCAAAAGCTGGAAGAATTCACCAACAGCAGGCTAATCCTTCAGGAAATATTTAAGGGAACACTTCACTTGTAAAACTAAAAGAGATAAATAGAAGGAAGGAGACTCAAAACAAGTAAGAAAAAAAAAGTAAATGACAGGATTAACTGTCTTAAATGTTAACAGATTAAATTCTCCAACTACAAGTTACAGATTGGCTCAGATTGATACTGAAAGACTGGAAAAAAATTTATGGAAACAGAAATGAAAAAAGGCACGAGTTGTGATACTGACATCAGATAAAATAGACTTTAGGACAAAGAGCATAAGAAGAGACCAATAGCGACATTACATCATTCTAAAAGGATCAATTTATCAAGAAGTTAAAATAATCATAAATATTTATGCACCTAATACCAGGGAACTCAAATACATAAAAGAAAGACCGCTAGATCTAACGGGAGATATCAACTATAATACACTAATTGTTGGATACTTCAGCATTCCATCATCATCACTAGACAGGTCATCTAGGCAAAAAAGAGACATAGAAATTAATTGATATCATAAACCAAATGGACCTAATAGACATGTATAGAGTTTCCAACCAACAATTATGGAATATACATTTTTTCTCATCTCCACATGGAACATTTTCAAAGATTTATTACCTAATAGGTCATAAAACTAGCCTAAATAAATTCATAAGCATAGAAACTACCCAGTATATTCTCTGACCACAACAGAATTAAACCTGAAATCAACCACAGAAAGAGTCCTCAAAAATACACAAAAACATGGAAACTAAGTAATCTACTTCTGAATGACTTTCAAACTACTGAAGAAATTTAAGACTAAAATATAAAGATTCACTGAAACTAATGACAATGAATACACTAGTCTTCATAACCCTTGAGATATAGTTAAAACAGTCATAAGAGGCAAGTTTATAGCCATTAGTGTTCCCATACACACACAAAAAAATTAGAAAGGTGACAATTAAGTAACTTAACACTGCATCTTAAGAAACTGGAAAAGCAACAACAACAACAAAATGTAAGAATAAAGGAAATAGTAAAAAAAAATAGAGCTTAAATAAATGAAATAGAGAATAAAAGAGCTTTACAAAAAATTCAATGAAATAAAAAGCCATTTGTTTTTTTTTTGGTTTTTGTTTTTTAAAGAGAGATTTTTTTCCTATAGGGTGCGTGCACTTGCCAGAGAGACGGAGAGACAGAAAGCAAGAAATAACCCCCAAGGGGGATAGCCATGCTCCAATTCCTCCTCCTCCATTCTCCTCTTGGGATTTTGGGCATGCACGCACATGTGCCAGCATGAGTTTAAGCCACTGGGTCTGGGACTCAAACTGCAGTCGACTAAACTGGAGTCCAGTGACATAACCATTACCTCATCTGCTGGTCCTGAAAAGTATTTTTTATAAGAAAAACAAAATTGATAAACCACTAGCTAGACTAATTAAGAAAAACATAGAAAGGAAACAGGTAGGTGAATCAGTAAGGAAGCCGGCAATATTACAACTGATACATTGAAAATACAAAAAAATAATTAAGGAACACTATGAGCAACTATATACCAACAAACTAGAAAATCTAGATGAGATGAACAAATTTCTGGACAAGTACAAGTAATATAGGTTGAATCAGAATGAAATAAAAAGTCTGAATAGACAAATAACAAATCATAACATTGAATCAGTGATAAATAGTCCTCCCAGCAAAGAAAAGCCCAAGTCCAGATGGCTTCACTTCTGAAATCTATAGAAGTTTTAAAGCGCTAACTCCAATTCTTCTCAAACTATTCCTAAAGATCCAAAAGGAAGGAATCCTCCCAAACTAATTTTATGAAGCCTCTATTATCTTAATACCAAAATCAGACAAGGACAAAACAAAAATAGTGATCTACAGACCAATATCCCTGATGAATACGGTACAAAAATTTTCAACAAAATACTTGCAAACTGAATAAAAATAATATCAAGAAGATTATACACCATGACCAGATAACCTTTATCCCATGGAAGCAAGAAAGTTTCAGCATACATAAAACAATAAATATAACACACCATGTTTAACAGAAAGAAATATAAAAATCATATGATCATATCAATAGATGTAGAAAAAATTTTTAATAAAATACAACATCCTTTCATGATTAAGATTCTCAGCAAAATAAGGGTAAGTGGGATATTCCTCAACAAAATAAAAGCCGTATATGGCATATACATTGCAAATATCATACTGAATGGGGAAAACCTAAAAAACCTTCCCCTTAAAAACTGGATCAAGGCAAGTTTGCCCACTTTCTTCATTCCTTTTTAACATAGTTCCAGAAGTCCTAGCCAATGCGATTAGTCAAGAGAGCAAATCAAAGGCATTCAGATGGGAAAAGAAGATGCTAAACTGTCCCTATTTACAGATGATATGATGACATACGTAGAATTCAAAGGACTCCATGAAAAAACGTCTGGAAGTGATAAACGAAGCAGAATACAAAGTCAATTTACAAAAACTTACAGCATTTCGATACACCTACAACGAAAAGACTGAGACAAAATTGAAGAAGGCAATCTCATTGACAATAGCTACAAATAAAATAAGATACCTAGGAATAAATCAAATCAAAGAGGCGAAAGACCTCTGTAAGGAAAACTATGAAAAACAAACCAAAAACTTCATTATAATACAAAAAACTGGAAGGACATCCCATGCTCTTGGGTTGGAAGAATCAATATAATCAAAATGTCAGTCATGCCCAAAATGAATTTACATATTTAATGCAATTCCAATTCAATTACTTGTGATAGTCTTCACAAGAATAGAAAAAAATTAAAAACTTTGTCTGAAATTATGAAAGAACTTATATCACCAAGGAACTATTGTACCAAAAAAAATAAAATAAGGTAGGAGGCAATTTACTACTCAATTTTAAAAATTAATACAAAGCAGTGATAAACAAAACAGTATGGTACTGGCACAAGAACAGACACACAGGGGAATGAAGCAGAATGGAGAATCCAGAAATAAACCCCAATTTTTACAGCAAACTGATCTTTGACAAAGGGTACAAGACAATGCAGTGAAGAAAAGAAAGTTTTTTCAAACAAATGATGCTGGAAAATTGGATATCTACCTACAGAAAAATGAAACTAGATACCTGTCTCTTACCATTAAAAAATCAACTCAAAGATGAATCAAAGATTTAAATATAAAGCCTCAAATTATAAAACTACTAATAGAAAATGTAGGGGAAACTTTTGAAGATATTGAAGTAAGCAAAGATTTCTTAAATAAGACCTCAAAAGAAAAGGCAATAGTCCCAAAATAGACAAGTGGGATTACATCAAGCTAAAAAAAACTTCCTCATAGCAAAAGAAACTGTAACTGAAGTGAAAAGACAGCCCTCAAAATGGGAGAAAATATTTGCAAATTTTTCTTCAGACAGGAGATGGATGGATATCTAGAATATATATAGGGAATTTAAACAGCTTGCCCATAAAAATAAATAATCCAATTACAAAATGGACAAATGAACTGAATAGATACCTCTCCAAGGAACAGTTATGAATGGCTAAAAGGCATATGAAAAAATGTTCAAAGTCTCTTGTCATAAGAGAAATACAAATTAAAATCACAGCAATGGATTATTATCTGTTGATGATGACGTGTATAGTATCCCACACTGGACTGCTGTGAAATGTATTCGGGTTGGAAAACTCACTTTACAAGCTAAGTGATGTATAGTGATTGAATGTATAAAAGGTATTGAAAGAAAATAACATATTTTTAAAAATTATAATGAGATATCATTTAATACCAATTAGAATGACTAAGATTTTAAAAAAATGACAGGGCTATAGTTAAAAGGGAACTCTTACAATTTTGGTGGCAATGTAAATTAGTCCAACTTCTGTGGAAAAATAACATAGAGTTTTCTCAAAAACCTACAGATAAAACTTCTATATGACCCAGTATTCCTACTTCTTGGTATTTACTCAAAGGATATGAAAATGCTCAATAAGAAAGGCACTTGCCCATTAATGTATATTGCAGCATTATTTACAATTGCTAAAACATGAAACCAACCGAAATGTCTAAAAACTGATGACTGGGTTGAAAACCTGTGGTGATATAGATTGTTACACAGCTATAGAAAACAATGAGATCCTATCATTTGACTCACAATGGATGAACATAGTTTAATGTTGAATGAAGACAGACGTTGAAAGATACACATTGTATATCCCCACTCAGTTTGTAATGAGTGCAATAGAATAGAGAGACTTGAGAATTGCTAGTAGAGAAGATGTCTATAAATGCGAGAGACTGTAATGGGAGAGAGTGGATAGACAGTGGGTGGTCGAGGCTGGGTGTGAGGTGCAGGGGACACACACACGGGAACATTTAAAAAAAAGAAAATCCACTGTTGAATTAAATAAAAGAAACGAAAGAAGATTGTTAGCTATAACACACATATTGTGTTTCAAAATTAATTGCTTTTTTCTATTTAGAACATAACTGAAATTTTAGAACATGAGATTTAAAATTTTTACAAGCCTATTTTCTCCCAAAAATCATGGCTATCCTGATAGAACACATCTTCCTTTTCAGTGTCCTCTTTATCTGGATCAATTCCATGTCTTTCAACATGCCTAATATGGCAGCCACATTTTCCTTACTTGATTTTATAATGTGTGTCTACTGTTCATCATCTGCTGGTTCACCCTAAGAATCCCTAAGTTCTAATTATTGTGAAAAAATAGCTGATAGACTCACTTCGTTCAATTTAATGTTGCCAACATTGAGAGCAGGGGTGACGAGAAGCTGCAGCTATGTTTGTTTTACACAGGACAGTTTTGATTGTGAGCAGAATTTTAAATATGTGCGTGTTAAATACAATTTATAGGAGACCATTGATCCGTACTGAGCATTTGGAGTCAAATAAACTAATTTAAATGGAGTCACCTACGCTGAGGTTCCATGTCATCAGCTGTTTACTTACAGAATCTGACCTTTTAAAAACTCAGAGAGTTCATAGCTAAATTGCTAAACAATACAGGTTAAACACACACACACACGCACACACCACAAATGTTCTACAGGAACCAATGCAAAGAAGCCCGGTCAACCAATCTGACAAGGTAAGAAAGTCCCCCCTGCTTTCATCCATAAGAGGAACGTAACCTGATGTTAACCAAGCCACTGTTAGCACTATACTGCTTCCTTGTTCTGCTCGAGCTACTGTTCAAGGCTCAGCTGTTCCATCACATCCATGTGAGATCCTATCTATCTGAGACTGGATGCTGCCTGGTTCCCGAGTGACTAATGAAGGCCATCTAGATCCTTGAAACTCATTTGTTGAAATTGTATTCTTCGAAAGGTGTAAGTGAATAGAAACATTGTCATACAAAAATAGCTTCTTTTTCTACATTCTTATTCATACTAACAGTACCACAGTCGATTGGAGTGAGGTTAATATCAGTTTATTTGTTTAAAAGATAAAAAATCTGATTATCAGCATGAAGTATTGAGTTCTAAGTTTTTATTCCAACATTTCTCCTACTCCTGAATAATGTATTATCGCCATTCCCAGACATTATATCTAGATAATAATTTGATAAGGCATTCAATATAACTATCCTTCCATAATACTCTCCTGAGAGTCCCCTCTAACATACCCACTCTAGGTAACCTCTGTAGAGAAAGCAAGTTGATGGCTCTCCACTAACCCCTAGAGCTCAAAGTACTGCACTGGTAGCGGCTTGCTGGGCCAATGCCAAGAGCTGCTAGCTCCATTTCAGGACGTCCTGGGGTGATGCTGGTGGCAGGATGCAGCTGTTGCTGGGGAGTTTATGTAAGGCAGGTGCTGGGTTCTGAGCTTTGGCTTTCCCATTGTTCAGAGTACAGCGAAGCTGGGAGCCAGAAGTGAGGTGGAGGCTGGTCTACACTCGGTACCAGGAGGAGCCACACGATGATTTTCAGTGTGGTACAGGGCAGGTCTGAATCACTGTGCCTCTCCCAAGCAGCACAGTAGTACACACCAGAATCGCGTTCTTCGGCACGTCTAATAACGAGCATGAAGCTACTTCTCGTGATCGCATAAGCATGGTATTTCGCTGGACTGATTCCTGAGTCCACCACCATGCTGGATCTGTAATAGTCGTAGTAGAGGAAGCGTCTTGGGGGCTTCCCCTCCTGGAACTGGTACCAGTGGACGTAGGTGGGACTTAGTTGGAGAAAATCACAAGAGATTTCAGCAGATGATCCAGTCTTCCCAGTAACTGCCAATATTCTCCTTTCTAAGTTGGAAGACGCTTGACTGGCTGGATGGGAAAAACAACGAAAAATAATGAGAAAGTCACTAATATAGCTTATCATTGCAAGATATAAAAAAATCAAGTGTATTTTAGAATACTAATGATCACAATATTCAGTGAGGTATAGCAGATGAGAAAAACAAGGCATGGCATGGAAAAGAGATTTAATAGGGAGATAGCTTCCAAAACAATCAAGCAGAAATCCTGGGCAGCATACTGACCTGGAGGCAGGAAAACGAAAAGTAGGGCTAGAGCCCACTGCATCCTCCCCTCTGGGACCTTAGAGGAGAGAACCCAGATGATAAAAGAGCAGAACACCTGCTCACCACTCAAGTCTGCTTCTAAAGGAAGGGATCCCTAGGCCGAAGGCAGTGAGTTGGCACTGGGACCTGGGGGAGGAGCCGCTGCTGTTCTGTCCAGCCATTGCTGGAGGGCCCTCCTGTGGCAGCTGAGAGCAGGCTCCCCTCAGAAGAGTAACCAGCAGCCCTTAGAGCCCAGAACTGAAGCTAATTGAGTCAGATATGGTTGGAAGAAGAACCATGGCTACAGCTGCCCTTTCCCTGTGGACAGTACTTGAAACTCAAAGAATCACAAACAAACTGTTATGATAAGGAAATGCATTAAACTTGTTTAGTAACTATGAGTAGAAAAATCCGTAGTATTTCTACAGAATAAAAATAATTAACAAATATAATGCAAATGCTATTTTATACAGTAACAATGAAAGGTATAAGATGCCTAGGAATTAAGCTAGCAAAGATATTTGTAAGACCAGCGTGGTAGGGAAAACTTTAAGACTTTGACAAGAAACATAAACTAGAGGCCGGGTGGTTGCCCAGGGATAAGCCAGCTAAACCCACATGTGAGGGCCATGTGTTCCTGTCCTGGGACCTCCCTGCATACACCAGCTGTGTGCACAGGTGCCTGTGACCGGGGCAGCTGAGACGGGGTGGACTGCAGCCTGCGGGCACTTTCGAGTATGCCCGTCTTTCTCTTTTTATCCTTCTGTCTCTTTCTCATGGAATAAATGGCTAATAAACTTAAAAAAAAAAAACATGCAAACTAAAATTGGGATGTAACAAGCTACACCAAATGCATAGAGGGAAAGATTCAACATGGTGATACTCTAACACTTAAACCTTTCCATTTGAGACTGCAGCTAGCACAAGAATCTCAGTCATCTTTACTTTTATTAGATATTGTACTGGAAATTTCAATCCAGGTGCTGTGAATAGAAAAAATGAAGAAAAGTTAAGAAGAAAAGACGAAATTTCTATTTTTCTGGTAATATGATGTATACATAGTAAAAGAATCAAATAAAATTACAATCAAAAAGAGATTCGGGGAAAATTATTGGATACAACGTACGCAAAGTTTCACAGAATTGATCGCCTTTTTCTATGCAAATAACAAAATAAATTTCAGGATGTGAAAATTTAGGTTTCTACGAGCCTACTTTCCCTTGATAATCATGGCTGGACCCCATATGTCGTATCTCTCTCCCCAGTCTCCTCCCTGTTTGGATTAATTTCATGTCCGTAAAAGCACATCACCCTTTGCCTTCATGACTTCTCGGTTTAAGTATCTCCTCCTCATTACCTGGCTGTTCTCTCGAAGTACCCCTTAGTATTAGTTTTTGACAAAAACATAAATCTAATAGACTAATGTTAGTTTGTGAATTGATCTTGCAAGTGTCGGAGAGTAGGGTTGATGCAGAGCTTTAGCTGGGTCTATTTCACACGGGCCAGTTTGGGCTGCGGGCTGAATTTCAGAACAAGGTGCAGTCAGTACAACAAACCGGAAGCCATTGGTCTGCAATGAGCACTTGGAGTCACACGGAAAGACGCGAAATGGAGATACTCATGCTAAGGTTCCATGCCACCAAAACTAAACTTAAGCCATTTACTTGTAAAACCTGACCTTCTAATAGGGGGACAAAGCACACCAAATTCCCCAAACAATAAAGTTTAGCCACAAACACACACAGACACACACACACCACCACCAAGATACTTTACAGCAACCATTCAGTAAGAGTCCAGTTTATCTGCTCAGACCAGGTAAGGAAGTTCCCTCTATTTTCATCCACACAAGTAACCTGATGTCAACCAATCTACCCTTTGCGTTGTGCTACTTCCTCGATTTACTGAAGCTACTGTACAAAAACTATTCTGTTCTGGCTGAGCGCGTGTCTATTTTGTGACGAATGCTGCCTGGTTCATAGATATCTAATAAAAAACAATTTAAGACTTAAAAATTGAACTTCTTGACATCTTGTTCTTTAACGGTCTTTGAAATTGAACTTCTTGACATCTTGTTCTTTAACAGGTGTAAGTAGATGCAATAGAGAGCGTATATACAACAATCACTGTTTTTCTACATTCTTGTTAATACCCGCAGTACCATGGATGGTGGTCATGAGGTAAATAAACAGAAGATAACACATTTGATTACTTACAAGCATAAGGTCTTCATGAAATCTAAAGTTTCCATTCCAACATTTCTATTACTCCTCTGAAATAAAGAATCCCCATTTCTATCCATGATATCTCCATAATGTTGAATAAATGATTCAATACAAATGCCCTTCCCATAATGGTCTCCTAAATGTCTTTCGTAACAGACCGACCCTGGGTGACATTGTCATAGAAAGCAGATTGAATGTTATTCTACCAGCCCCCAGCAGAGTTCAAAGAACTATGCTGTCAGCCAGATGGCTCAGCTTAGGCACAGACATGGTAGCCCCAACCTTAGAAAGTCCTGGGAGTTCCAGGTAGGGGGCGGGCAGGGTGCAGCTGTTGGCAGAGGAGTAGAATGTGGGGCGGGTGCTAGTCACTGAGCTTCAGATTTCTCTGTTCAGACTAGAGTGAAGCCAAGGGCAGGAAGTGAGTTGGGCTGCCTGTACCAGGTGTTGTCAGAGGCAAAATTTTCAGTGTAGTTCAGGGAAGATTTCGATCACTGTGCCTCTTCCAGACAGCACAGTAATACACACCAGAATCACTTTCTTGCAGATATCGGATCACAAATTTGTAGCTTCTTGTGCTTTCATAAGCGTGGTATTTCCCTGAACTACTGATTCCCAAATCCACCACCACCGTGGAGCTGTGGTAGTCGTAGTAGAGGAGGTGTTGTGGGACTTTCCCCTGTTCAAATTGGTACCAGTGGATGTAGTTGTTGCCTCGAGCAAGATCACAAGTGATTACAACAGATGATCCAGTCTTCCCAGTGACTGTCATGGTTCTTGCTTCCAAGTTGGAAGATAGTTGACTAGCTCCAGTGAGAAAAGAAAACACAAAATGATGAACAATTTACTGATAGCTTCTTATTAGGAAAAAACCCAAAAATCTCATGAGTATCTTTCTATGTAACATACTTACCTGGAGGCAGGAAAGCTATAAGCAGGATTAGAACACACTCCATCTTCCCCTCTTGGGTCTTAGAGGAGAGAGCTAAGATAAAAAAGGAATAGAATATCTGCTCACCACTCAAACCCACCTCCAAAAGAAGAGAACCCTAGAGCAGAAGGCAATGAGTTGGAGCTGGTCTTGCAGACTGGGCCACAGCACGGAGAGTCACTGAGGACCTACCTTGGATGACCAAATTATTTACCCAGCAGGGCTGGGCACTGGGGCCTGGGGGAGGAGCCCCAGCTGCTCTGTCACCCATTTCTGGAGCACCTTCCTGTGGCAGCTGAGAACAGGCTCCCTCCAGGAGAGAAGCCAACAGCCCTGAGAGCCCAGAACTGAAGAGACTGAGTCAAATATGGTGGGAAGCAGAACCATGCCTACAGCTACCTGTTCCTGGTGGAGGGAGCAGTCGACATCAGCTCACTCCCTGCAGTCCGGATGTCAGTCTGTCAGTGCCCTGCCGTGGTCTTGTCCTGAGAGGAAACTCCTGCATCCTGGTCCTGAACCATCTTCCTTCACACCTGTTGTAGGCAGTGAGGCGACCACCACCAGCAGATCTCAGAAGCTCTGAAATAGCTTTATTCAAAGATACTAGATTCATCTCTGTTGGTCACATTTGATTCTGCTCAAGGGTAAATGGACCTGTGTGTGTGTGTGTGTGTGTGTGTGTACACAATCAGTTTGCTAGAGGATTTCTGTTCATCATCAGGTAAAGAGGTTTCCTCACAAAGCACTGCGAGACTTTATGAAAAGAACAAAGAGAACAGGCCCAGTTGCAAATGTGCATGCTAGTTGACACTGCTATTTATCAGGGTGAGGGTGGGTTCAATTCTCAGCCCACCCTGAAAGCCAGGCCTGGAAGTGCACCCGAGGTCCCAGCTACTAGTGAGGCTGAGGCAGAGGTATTGTGATATAGCATGACCCTGACTTTAAAAAATTAAAAAAGGAAGCAAAAAGAGAAAGTACAGGGTGATGTATATTACAATATTTTACACACTTCAACTAAAAATTTACTTTTGGCTTATTCTAATTTGAAATTTCTGTATTTTATTTGGCAATCACATTCTGGAAATGAACACCCCTTCTGAATAAACAGAAAAAGTTTCAAAAGTCTAATGGAAGTGATTTTAGAAAGATGTTGTTACCTGTAGGATGAGGGACACAAGAAGGAAGTGGAAACCATGATAGAAGTTAAAAATCACCATTTAAAATAATTTCTGCTTTATAGCCATGTGAATGTTTTACTGATGTAAAAAAGATATAAACCAACAGGACAACACAGAAGGAAGGGAGGAAGGAGAAGAGAAAAGAAAGAGAAAGAACAGGTGCGAAAAAGAGTGGAAGAAGGAATGGAGTGGGGTGGGGGGGTGGCCAGCCCATGCCTTGGTGGTTAAGGTGGCTGGATGCTGCATGTCCGGTCACGTGGCTTGAGAAACCTGCTGGGCATGTGTGCATGCATTGCCAAAATCCCTCAAGGAAGGGGAGATGAAGGAGAAGGACTTTGCTTTCTCATTTTCCCTCTTTCTCTGTCTCTCTGGAATGTACTCACGACCTCTGATTATTTTTTTTAAAGCACAGAGAGAGATAAAGAGAGAGAGGTGGCAGCAGGAAGAGTGGCATCTAGCATGGTAAGTGGTAGTTGCAGTTTCATTTCATTTCATTTATATTTTATATTTATGATGATACTGTTAGGTGCCAGGAGTCAAGTATAGAAGAAAAGCGCAAATGCACGTTTCCAAAGCTTGGTTCACAGGCCAGCCCTGCTCTGAGAGGCTGACCACATGAGAAGGTTGCTGCTTTCGTGGCTGAGACTTCTCTGAGTACGCTGGGCAGTGTGGGCCCTTCGCCTTGTCTGCCGAGACTGGAGAGAGTGGCTGTGGCCACCAAGACTCTACTAGGAGTGCTGTTTCTGTTCTTTGAGCTGTGGCTCTGAGGTGATGCAGGCTATGGAATACTGAAGACCCTACACTAGCTTGGAGTCATGACCACATACAGATATGGAAAGAGAAACAGAGAGATCTGTGATGGAGAAAGAGCACATGAAAGGGAAGCAGCGAGAAGCACTTAGAGAGACGTGGAGAGGCAGGCTGCTGCATAGAGTGGGAGAAAGAAGAGAAGGTGCAGAGAGTGGAGGAGGGAAGGGAGAGAGACCTGGAAAGGGACAACAGGGAAACAGAGAGCAGGACGGCAATGGGAAAGAGAGAAGGGGACAGGGTAGGCGTAGACACAGAGATGAAGACAGACATAAAAAGTGACACATGAAGAACTCAGGAGATAGAGGGAGGGATTGCAGACGTTCATGACCAGGTCAGCCAGAGGCATGTTCTTTTAAAGCCACATGGCTGACAGGGCATCTGGAAGCTTGAAAAACACTCTGGGTGCAAGTGTGTGTGCACCAGAATCCTGAAGGGATTATTTCTTTATTTCATGCAACCTCAGTCATTCAGTCCAGTCTGCAGTGATGCAGCTGTTCTACTGGTGACTACTGTGACTGCTGTTACCAGTAATTGAGGTCAGACTCAGTGTCTCCTCTCCCTGGACCTCCTCCTCCCTTCCTATCTCTCTCAACAGCGACCTCCTGGCCCCACCAGGGAAGCATCTGTTCAACCCCATCCCCACCCCACCCTCTGCCAGGCACTAGGTGTGGCACCTCTGGCAGCCAGAGGCAAGACCTTGCTCAGGGCTCCTCTCACCCTAGTCACAATGTGGAGCCATGCTGGGCCACCTCCCGTCCTGCAGGCCCTCCTTCTTCTAGGCAAGCCACATCTTCCTGGGTGCCGAGTCTGCAGAGAGGTGGTGAGACTATGGCCCCCTGCCTCACTGCTGCCTTTCTCACAGCTGGCCTGCCTGTCGCCTGGCTAGAGGCGCCCACATCCTGGACCCCAAGGGTAGTTAGCTCCCCTTGCATAGCTTGGTCTACACGGGGGTCAACCACATCCACTGGAAATGACGACAGAGGACTCTGTCCCCCAGGAGCTCTTCTAGGGGGCCCATCTAGTGAGGACGTGCAGTGTGGCAGGGCCTTGGGAGGGCAGTATGACTCCTCTTGCCGGCTGGTCAAGCCTGAGCCCTGTACTTGCAGGTCCTCAGCTTATTCCTGAGCAGCTCTGTTCAGTCTGAGGGGCTTAATGTTCCTCAACCACAACCCACAGGGCACACGCACTTTTTGGAGAAGCAAAGAGAGACAGTGAGAGGGAAACGAAAACTCCCCCATGGGAGTTGGAGATCTCACAGTCCCTTCTCTCCCTGGGATATTGGGCACCCATTCACATGCACCCAGAATGAATTTCTACCACGCATCTAAGGCCCAGACGGTGGTAGGAAATGAAGACTTGAGAGCCTTAACCACCATATCATGGACTGGTCCTGTGTCTGCCTGTTGTAGAACTTTGAAAAGGTGAGTGTGTGGAGAGTATTGAAATGGCCCGATACTCTAGGCAGAACTGCCTGTAGTTCCTCACTCAACCGTGCACACTTATTGAGGGTGGAGAGAATGTGACACAGCTGTGTACAGATGCGAAGACACAGATGAGTAAGAAAAGTTGCTACCCTGGAGGAGTCCAAAGGCAGCCGTGCACAGGGGACCATGGAATATTTCCTTCCAGCTGCAGAGGGAAAGGAATTAAGTAGGAGGAGGCAATTGTCAGAACAACAGAGACAAAGTCACGAACAAATCACTCAGCAGTTTCAGCCAACCAAAACTTGACCAGTTATCTCTGTGACAGAAGAAATAGTCTCATTTTTATTTCTTCAAAAAGGCAAAGTGTGAGTGGTGCATGTCCTCGGATTCCTCACTGGCTCAGCATCCACAGAGACCAGGCCAGCGACTCACGCATGTGGGGAAGAAGCCATACAGGGCTCAGCAGGCCCAGGTGTGGAGGATGGGCCCTCAGGAACTGCTGTGGGTTCTGCCCAGATGAACCCCTGGCTGCAACTCTGCAGAGACGCCCCACTTGTCCAGGCTGACTGACTGCTATTCTCCACCGTGGGTACAGATCTCATATAGGGTAGGCAACTGTTAATATTCACAGTTTACATTTAAAAACTGCCAAAAGCTGTATAAGAAAGAAAACAAAGAAAGTTGCTTAAAAGTTGTACCAAAACTGGGAATCAGCAGTTAGTGTAATGGCTATGTCGCTGGACTCCCACGTAGTCGACTGCGGTTTGCGTCCTGGACCCGGCAGCTTAAAACTCACGCCGGGCGCGTGTGCGTGCGTGCCCAAGATCCCGAGAGGAGAATGGAGGAGAAGGGATTGTGGCGTGACCATCCCCCCTGGGGGGTGATTTCTCGCTTTCTGTCTCTCTGTCTTTCTGTCTGTCTGGCGAGCACACGCGCCCTATAGCAAAAACCTCTCCAAAAAAATAAAAGATAGTAAGTTGTATCAAAACAAAGTAACTTAGTTTTTTGAAGAACTCACTAGACAGTCTTTGTCATTCTGATGTAGCCGATGACTACCACACACTAGCAGGGGTCTCTAGACCAGCACTGGGGAATCCCTGCTGTAGAGTTTAATGTGTTAATGATACCAAATTTCAATTAATTTCTAATAACTAAAAGACAAAAAATGAAAACGAATACTTAAAAACTAAACAAACTGTAATCAAATGCTTATTTATCCTTTCTATTGGAGCTCACATGTATTTCTTAAGATCAGAGAAAATGTTCTAGAAGGTTAATTTTCCACCAGGTTCTCAATAAAGCCTACAAGAAAGCTCCAGGTTCCTGGGTGTGGAGAGGGTTCTGCCTATCTCAGCAGCTAATATCTGACTACTTGTGATTTTTATGAAATCCATTATATATATTATGGCCCCATGGAAGACTTTCTGAATGAGTCAATTGCAATCAGGAATTCAATTATGTACAGAGAAGATAAATCTGTAAACTGTCCAAGATCATAGAGCATCTTAGTGATGAAGCCAGGATTTGAACCCAGGCAGCTCCCCTACACTAAGTTATTACCACTGTGGCACCACTGTCTTATTGACCCTCATCCATAAGGAGTAAATAGAGAGTAACAGTTTCCCTATTTCACTTGGAAAATATGCTTATCCTCACCAGGGAGAACTCAGGTGAATCTTGAGCAATGCTACAAGTCAGGGTCTGCCACAGATGCCTCAGTTATCCAAACCGCTGTCAGTCTACAGGCGAACACCTTCTTTCTTAACCTTCACTGGAAGATCTCAGTTAGGGTATTTATACATAAATGGAATCTGTAAGTTTACTTATTTCTAATGTTGTGCTTTCTTTAAAAATGTGTTTCCCAACACTCTTCTGACTTTAATTTATCTGTGCCTTCTGAAGGGGCAGAAGGATAGGTCTTGCCTGTCTGTCTCTATGACTGCTACCTCCCATGGTTTCCTGGAGGCTGTGTGTATTTCGTAGGCCAGCTATTACAGTTCTTCCAGTCTGAGCTCAGGGATTCCCCGCTATTGGCCACTCTTACTAACTTCTAAAGCATAGAGGACACACAGTCCTTATGTTGGCCAATGGATCAACCTAGCTTCCTGGCAATTCCTGGCCTACACTTATCAATATAAAAGCAGCAAAGGAAACAGGAGAAAACGGAGCAATCAGGTTTGTTATTATATGTCACTAGGTTTAGAGGAAAGAGTTATAAAGAGATTTGGGATCTAAATTGCTCTGCCACCGCTGAAATGTCATGGGGAAGCTTAAGACACTGAGCCATGGGACTAGATTATTTCATTTGAACAAAATAAGGACAGGGTAATTTATATTACTGTCCTCCAAAAATTCTTCAGTCTTCAGCCATGTATGCAAAAATCTTATGCATAACTCTTAACATATTGTGCACATAAAATATTTGTGATTGTGGGGGTAGTTTTTTTCTTTGATTTATATTTGTTTTGTGGAGGTATAATATTCACATAGCTATAAAGTAGATACTATTTAAGAAGTGATATTTAATTTCCATCCTAGTTTTCTCTTCCCTCTTATATCCCTCATCCTACAGGTAACAGGATTTTTCTAAAATTACTTTCACTGTATTTCTTAACTTTTCATGTTTATTCAGAAGAGGCCTTCACTTCCAGAATGTGGTGGCCAAATAAAATATAGAAGTTTGAAATTGGGGTCAACAGCCAGTGAATTTTTAAGTGTGTACAAAATATTGCAAGGCATGTCACCCTGTACTTTCTTTTCGTCTTTTCTCCATTTTTATTTTTTAAACACACGGTCATGCTACATCACGATAACTCTGCCTCAGTCTCCTGGTAGCTGGGACCTCAGGTGGACGCCCATGCCTGGCTTTCAGAGTGGGCTGGGAATTGAGCCTAGTCCTCTCATGTGACCTTGCCTGGACTAGTAGCAGTGCCAAGTAGCACGCACACCCAAGCTGGGCCTGCTGTTCTCTTTCTTTTCACTAAATCTTGCAATCGTGCGTGAGGGAGCCTCTACCTGATGATGAACAGAAATCCTCTGACACAGTGATTTGTGTAAACACACACACTCACCGGTCCACTTTCCTTTGACAGGAATGAAGTGTGGCTAATAGACCTGATTCTAATTTCTCTTAATTAAGCAGGTTCAAAGCTTCTGAGATCTGCTGGTGGTGGTTGCCTCACTGCCTACAGACAGGTGCAAAGAAAGGTGGTTCAGGACCAGGACAGAGAAATTTCCTCTCAGGACAAGACCATGGCAGGGCACTGACAGACTGAAACTGAACTGCAGGGAGTGAGCTGATGTCGACTGCTCGCTCCACCAGGGAACAGGTTACTGTAGGCATGGTTTTGCTTCCTGCCATATTTGACTCAATCTCTTCAGTTCTGGGCTCTCAGGGCTGCTGGCTTCTCTCCTGGAGGGAGGCTGCTCTCAGCTGCCACTGGAGGGCGCTCCAGCAATGGGTGACAGAGCAGCAGGGGCGCCTCCCCCAGGCCCAGGGCCCACCCCTGCCGGGTAAATAGCTGGGTGTTCCTCTGAGGTAGATTCTCAGTGACTTCTCCCTGCTATGGCCCAGTCTGAAAAAGATCAGCTCCAACTCATTGCCTTCTGCCCTAGAGATCTCTTCTTTTTGAGGTGGATTTCAGCTTTGAGAGGATATTCTGCTCCTTTATCATCTGGGCAAGAAGGATGCAGTGGGCTCTCTTCCAACTTTTAACTTTCCTGGCTTCTGGTGAGTATGTTGCATAGAAAGATACTTAATGAGTTTTAGCTTTCTCCAATAGAAAAATATTCTAAGGAACTCCTCGATATTTTTTGTTTTTCCCACTGTAGCCAGTCAAATATCTTCCAATTTGGAAGGAAGAATGTCTGTCACAAGGAAGATTGGATCATCTGTTGCAATCACTTGCGACTTAAGTCAAATAAGTGCCAACTACATCCACTGGTACCAGTTCCAGGAGAGGAAGGCCCCACAACATCTTCTTTACCAAGACAGGGATACTAACACCAAGGTTGTGGTGGATTTGGGAAACACTCAAGGAAAATACCAGGCTTATAAAAGTGCATGGAATAGGTATGAACTTGAACTCAAAAACCTGGAAAACAGTGACTCTGGAGTATATTCTTGTGCCACCTGGTTCGACACAGTGATTCAGACCTGCTTTGTCCTATGCTGAAAATGTTGCTCGGGGCAGTTTCTGGTACACCAGACAGACCAGCCCCATCTCACTTCCTGCCCTGACTTCACTGCATGCTGAACAAAGAGACAGCTGGATCTCAGTGCCTAGCCCTCCTGACACTGCACTCCCCTGTCAACAGCTGCCTGCTGTCTCACCACCACCCCCAAGACGTTCCTTACATGGAGCTGCCATCTATAGGCTTTAGCCAAGCAGCCTGGCTGACAGCATAGCTCTCTGAACTCTGCCGGGGCTGATGAAGAGCTACCCACCTGCTTTCCATGCAGAGAAGGTCACCAAAGGCTGATATACTATGAGACACCTTAGGAGAGCACGGTGGGCAAGGTACTCACATGGAATATTTCATTCAATAAATATACAACAATCATGGCTAGGAGTGATAATTATACCTTTTTTAGGAGTATGAGAAATGGTGGAATGAACCTTTGAACTTCATGAAGACCTTGTGCTGGTCATCAGATTGCAATGGACTGTCACCCCTCACTAATCATCTCATCCAGAGCAACTTCCAGTCCTGCAAGCTCCATTTGTGATGTGCCCTATAGAGCTGTGCCATGGTTTTATTCTTTTTTTAAGTTTTTGCTATAGGGTGTATACACCTTATGAGAGACAGAGAGTGAGAGAGAGAGAGAGAGAGAGAGAGAGAAAGTAAGAAATCACCTCCCATGAAAGACAGCCATGCTGCAATCGCTTCCCTTCCATTTTTCTCTTGGAATTTTGGGCAAGCACACACATGCTCTTGCATGATTTTCAGGCTGCCAAGCCCAGGATTTGAACCAGAGTTGGCCATGTGGAATTCGGTGCCTTAACCTCCATATCACCTGCTGGCTCACTATGCCATTTATTCTAAAGAACGGGCCTCACTATGGCATCACCTCCTGCCTCAGCCTCCATGAGATAACAAGATGCACCACGTGCCTGGCTATTAAGGCCATGTTTAGAACATTGTCATTGCCCTTGGGTTTTGCCAATTTGGCTATAATATTCTTGGAAATCCATATTGGTTGTATAGTCTTGGGTCTCCTTATTTTCAGTTTTTTTAAGTGGCTCAGAAAAGACAGCTGGGGATAGAGCAGAGGACACAGACTACAGAATGGTCACCTGCAGATACTGGGATCATGGGTGTCTTTTATACGCTATTTATGTAGATTCTAAATTGTCTAAAAGATGATATTTATTACTTTTAAATGGTATTTTTTAATTTACCTTTAAAAAGAACCCATCAAAAAAAGAATCTTCTAGAATAGTAGCCAAAAAATAAAATAGAGTCCACTTGCTTCATAATATTGAAAATACATCTGTGTATTACTTAATATTTAGAGACAACATGAAATTTGATAGCTATATAAATTAGGGGACCAGCAGGTGGCATCGTAGCTAAGGCGCTTGACACTCCCAAATGGCCGACCACCAGGTTCGAGTCCCAGACCTGGTGGCTTGCTTTCTCACTCTCTCTCTCTCTCTTTCTCTCTCTCTCTCTGCATGTGTGTGTGTGTGTGTGTGTGTGTGTGTGTGTTTGTGTGTATCTCTGGTCAAATTAAAAATAAATGAATGAATAAATAAAATTTAAAAAAATTTTGATAGCTATGAAGGCCTGTTAATGGCTCTGTAGCGGCCACTCTGCCCCTCCCCCCCACCCCGCACGGCCCCATTCCTCTAACACCCTTTGATTTCCACACAGAACAAAATCTTGCTTTTAGTGTTGACTTCTATCGATCTAGTCAGCCAAGTTAAAGATAATGTTAATTTTTGGAGGGACACTGTGCTTGTACGCCCCTTTTCTCTCACCCTGTACAGATAATCAACCAGTACAAGTAATGGTAAAGGTGCTCGATCTGAGTGATGCTGCGCTCTGACGTCCTTGGTTTCTCTCCGGATTTATTTGTCCAGATGCAGACGTGGTGGTGCGAGCAGAATAGAGCACAGGTCGCCCCGATCAGAGCAAGGTCTTCCCTCTGCGTAGTTGACTGGCATGTGCACTGCCTGGGAACCTGTTCCTCTCCATTTCACAGATAATTGCTAGAAAAATCATCCACATGTGATTCCCAGCTGGAGGATGAGAAGAACATGGACTTTCAGTCTAGACTCTGTATGCCACTTCTTTGGGGACTCAGCTTTCTCACTCAGCCAAGGGAATTCTGCCAAATGTCGTGTTTTCATCTTAAGATCCACTGTCCTTTACTCCTCCTGACTCTGTGTCCCAAGAGACAGCTCCTATGTGTTATAGTAAAAGACATCTTCACTGTATGATTTACAGTTAATTTTGGCCGACAGAAGTTGAAATACAGACAGTCATGACTATGCAACCTGATGAAAGTGTTCCTTGGGCAGTGGTTCTTAAGATGGAATCCTGGGGGAAATAAAAACATTTTTCCAGTGGGCCAGTTGAGAGACAAGTCTCAATTGCCTCTCAACCTTTGGATTCTGAACAGAAACCACTGACCTTGCGGTAGATGGCTCACTATATTCATCCCGTGGGGAGATGCACCTAATCCCAGGCCTCTGTCAGAGAGGAAACCTGAACTTACTCTCCTTCCTCTTCCCAGCGTCCTACTGATCTTCTCCTGGTGGATCTTCAAAACACCTGGAGGATGAGGAAGCCCATTACTGTGTGGGTCAGACTTGAGGCAGAGAGGGATGGAGAGTTATCTGGAAGAGCAAAGGAAGGAAATCATGCAGATGGTCATAGGAGGCTACATTTGCCCTCCTCTAAGAACAAGTTGGGGAGCCAGGAGACAATGTTATCTAGTTCATTTCATTTCACTTTCCACAAAGCCACCAGCTCCCATCTCCAACGGAACAGGATGTGTGGCTCTTGCTTCAGTAACGAACAGGAAATTGGACTAGTCTCAAAAGATCATCATTAAATCCTATACTTTCCTGGATGATGGCTTTATAGGTGCATGGAGATTATTTGTCCTGCCATTGTTAAGTGGAATATTCTCAGTACTTATTATAAGCAAATCACCAAATACAGCATAAAGTAAATGACATTGTAGAGATCTACATTTTTATAAAAGATCAGAGTGTTTTGTAAATCACTATAGGCCTAACCCATCTCTGTGCTCTTGATGTTCACTAAAACAATAAATAAATGTAAAGTAGTGAAACAATATTGTGCAATTTTTAAAAATCCATGCACAGTGGTTTCATAATGGACATTTTTCATGAACGTTTTGAAGACATCTCATGAGTCTGAGAACATTAACCCTTTCCTGAAAAATATGAATGAAAAGAGGGAATTAAATTTCTCACAATATCTGTGTAAATTTTTGACCCACACTATGTCATTTAGTCTCAGAAGAGCAGTGGAGGGTGTAACAGCAACGGGCACACAAGGTCAGATCTCAGGAGATGAAGCCCTTGTACGGTCCACAGACCCCTGAAGTATTTATGGAATGAAAACTTAGTGACCTGTACAATGATCAACAGGGAGAAAAGGATAGCTTATACATAGTTTTAAATTGATAAAATACTATGTGGCCATTAAAAACAACGTGTTTGGGGCCAGCAGGCAAAATAGTAGTTAAAGTGCTGGACTCCCACATACCCAACTGCGGTTCAAGTATAGACAAGGTGGATTGAAACTCATACCAGGTGCATGTGCACACATGCACCAAATCCTGAGAAGAATGCAGAAGGGGTTGCAGCATGGCTATCTCCCACTGAGGGACTCTTTCTCATTCTCTCTCTGTCTCTCTGGCAATCACATGCCCTACAGCAAAAATATCTCTCAAAATGTATTTCGAAGAATTTTAAGTAAAATTTAAAATATTTATCATATGTTAACAAGGAGAATGTGAAGTAAAGATCTGGTTAATATAGTAAATTCCCAAATAAATAAATGATTATCTTGACAAAAGAGTGAATTGGAAGTAAGTTTAGAAAGTTGTCTCTGGAATGATTAGTAAATTTTCTTGAAAGTTTCACAGAATTTATCCTTTTTTTCCCCTGTCAGATGGGCAAAGTGCCAACATTGTTATGAGGCTCAAGAGAAGCACTTCTCCACACCACATGAAATCCCAGTCATCACAATTTAATTTTTCTTTTTTAATACTGGTTCACAATGCACTTTCCTCTACCTTTGGGTTCCCTGGGACTGCATGTATCCACCACTGCTCTTGGCTTTCAGGGTAGACCAGGAATCGATCCTCGCCCTTCCATGTGGTTCCAGAGCAGGTGCACAGCCTCTTAGCTGTGTGTGCTCTTGCAGCTGGGTCAGATTACATATAAACATAAACCTTTTATTATCTAAAAAATTATTTTAACATAAACCTTTTATTACCTAAAAAATGTAAGCATAATAGATTCAATATTTTATTGACTGATATGTTTATTAATAACATTGTTTATGTAGCAATATAGAATATAAATATATTCATGAAGGGCTAAAATGTGGTGTCTTTCTTGTCCAGACAACCTGCAAAACCCATACTGCTGGATTGAAATCCATCTCTAATAACAGTGCAAACATTTTAATTCTTACAGTCAGTTACTAGAATGTGAATAAGTCCTACTACCTATTAATCTAGGTACTCATAGGATAAACTGAAGCATCGAAGTTGATGCTGTTGTAACTCTGATACTGCCAAGAGATGGGTGAGTTTAATGAAATTTGCTAATTCAATGGGACATTTCAAGTTCCATGAAGTGTCTAAAGGGCATTACAGCCTCATTTATTCACTTGTTCTCTCAGCAAATGTTCATTGAAATCACTTTTTATCATGAATGCTAGAGATAAAAGGGTAAACAAAACAAATTTAGCATTCAAAAGTTTCCAGTCTCTGAACGTATTATAGATTTTGGCTGGATTAAGCCTTGCCCATATTCTTTGGCACGTGGCTGCCAAAGAAGTTGAAACTTTGAGGGTCATCAGCTTTCTTTTAAAAAATTAATTAAATTAGTATAGGGAGTATGTACTTGCCAGACAGAGATCAGGAGAGAAGGAGAGAAAAAGTGAG
>NW_006159550.1:5149521-5167097 GCF_000334495.1 Tupaia belangeri chinensis | reverse complement strand
TCTCTCTCTCTCTCTCTCTCTCTCTCTCTCTCTCTCTCTCTCTCTCTGCATGTGTGTGTGTGTGTGTGTGTGTGTGTGTGTGTTTGTGTGTATCTCTGGTCAAATTAAAAATAAATGAATGAATAAATAAAATTTAAAAAAATTTTGATAGCTATGAAGGCCTGTTAATGGCTCTGTAGCGGCCACTCTGCCCCTCCCCCCCACCCCGCACGGCCCCATTCCTCTAACACCCTTTGATTTCCACACAGAACAAAATCTTGCTTTTAGTGTTGACTTCTATCGATCTAGTCAGCCAAGTTAAAGATAATGTTAATTTTTGGAGGGACACTGTGCTTGTACGCCCCTTTTCTCTCACCCTGTACAGATAATCAACCAGTACAAGTAATGGTAAAGGTGCTCGATCTGAGTGACGCTGCGCTCTGACGTTCGTGCTTTCTCTCCGGATTTATTTGTCCAGATGCAGACGTGGTGGTGCGAGCAGAATAGAGCACAGGTCGCCCCGATCAGAGCAAGGTCTTCCCTCTGCGTAGTTGACTGGCATGTGCACTGCCTGGGAACCTGTTCCTCTCCATTTCACAGATAATTGCTAGAAAAATCATCCACATGTGATTCCCAGCTGGAGGATGAGAAGAACATGGACTTTCAGTCTAGACTCTGTATGCCACTTCTTTGGGGACTCAGCTTTCTCACTCAGCCAAGGGAATTCTGCCAAATGTCGTGTTTTCATCTTAAGATCCACTGTCCTTTACTCCTCCTGACTCTGTGTCCCAAGAGACAGCTCCTATGTGTTATAGTAAAAGACATCTTCACTGTATGATTTACAGTTAATTTTGGCCGACAGAAGTTGAAATACAGACAGTCATGACTATGCAACCTGATGAAAGTGTTCCTTGGGCAGTGGTTCTTAAGATGGAATCCTGGGGGAAATAAAAACATTTTTCCAGTGGGCCAGTTGAGAGACAAGTCTCAATTGCCTCTCAACCTTTGGATTCTGAACAGAAACCACTGACCTTGCGGTAGATGGCTCACTATATTCATCCCGTGGGGAGATGCACCTAATCCCAGGCCTCTGTCAGAGAGGAAACCTGAACTTACTCTCCTTCCTCTTCCCAGCGTCCTACTGATCTTCTCCTGGTGGATCTTCAAAACACCTGGAGGATGAGGAAGCCCATTACTGTGTGGGTCAGACTTGAGGCAGAGAGGGATGGAGAGTTATCTGGAAGAGCAAAGGAAGGAAATCATGCAGATGGTCATAGGAGGCTACATTTGCCCTCCTCTAAGAACAAGTTGGGGAGCCAGGAGACAATGTTATCTAGTTCATTTCATTTCACTTTCCACAAAGCCACCAGCTCCCATCTCCAACGGAACAGGATGTGTGGCTCTTGCTTCAGTAACGAACAGGAAATTGGACTAGTCTCAAAAGATCATCATTAAATCCTATACTTTCCTGGATGATGGCTTTATAGGTGCATGGAGATTATTTGTCCTGCCATTGTTAAGTGGAATATTCTCAGTACTTATTATAAGCAAATCACCAAATACAGCATAAAGTAAATGACATTGTAGAGATCTACATTTTTATAAAAGATCAGAGTGTTTTGTAAATCACTATAGGCCTAACCCATCTCTGTGCTCTTGATGTTCACTAAAACAATAAATAAATGTAAAGTAGTGAAACAATATTGTGCAATTTTTAAAAATCCATGCACAGTGGTTTCATAATGGACATTTTTCATGAACATTTTGAAGACATCTCATGAGTCTGAGAACATTAACCCTTTCCTGAAAAATATGAATGAAAAGAGGGAATTAAATTTCTCACAATATCTGTGTAAATTTTTGACCCACACTATGTCATTTAGTCTCAGAAGAGCAGTGGAGGGTGTAACAGCAACGGGCACACAAGGTCAGATCTCAGGAGATGAAGCCCTTGTACGGTCCACAGACCCCTGAAGTATTTATGGAATGAAAACTTAGTGACCTGTACAATGATCAACAGGGAGAAAAGGATAGCTTATACATAGTTTTAAATTGATAAAATACTATGTGGCCATTAAAAACAACGTGTTTGGGGCCAGCAGGCAAAATAGTAGTTAAAGTGCTGGACTCCCACATACCCAACTGCGGTTCAAGTATAGACAAGGTGGATTGAAACTCATACCAGGTGCATGTGCACACATGCACCAAATCCTGAGAAGAATGCAGAAGGGGTTGCAGCATGGCTATCTCCCACTGAGGGACTCTTTCTCATTCTCTCTCTGTCTCTCTGGCAATCACATGCCCTACAGCAAAAATATCTCTCAAAATGTATTTCGAAGAATTTTAAGTAAAATTTAAAATATTTATCATATATTAACAAGGAGAATGTGAAGTAAAGATCTGGTTAATATAGTAAATTCCCAAATAAATAAATGATTATCTTGACAAAAGAGTGAATTGGAAGTAAGTTTAGAAAGTTGTCTCTGGAATGATTAGTAAATTTTCTTGAAAGTTTCACAGAATTTATCCTTTTTTCCCCTGTCAGATGGGCAAAGTGCCAACATTGTTATGAGGCTCAAGAGAAGCACTTCTCCACACCACATGAAATCCCAGTCATCACAATTTAATTTTTCTTTTTTAATACTGGTTCACAATGCACTTTCCTCTACCTTTGGGTTCCCTGGGACTGCATGTATCCACCACTGCTCTTGGCTTTCAGGGTAGACCAGGAATCGATCCTCGCCCTTCCATGTGGTTCCAGAGCAGGTGCACAGCCTCTTAGCTGTGTGTGCTCTTGCAGCTGGGTCAGATTACATATAAACATAAACCTTTTATTATCTAAAAAATTATTTTAACATAAACCTTTTATTACCTAAAAAATGTAAGCATAATAGATTCAATATTTTATTGACTGATATGTTTATTAATAACATTGTTTATGTAGCAATATAGAATATAAATATATTCATGAAGGGCTAAAATGTGGTGTCTTTCTTGTCCAGACAACCTGCAAAACCCATACTGCTGGATTGAAATCCATCTCTAATAACAGTGCAAACATTTTAATTCTTACAGTCAGTTACTAGAATGTGAATAAGTCCTACTACCTATTAATCTAGGTACTCATAGGATAAACTGAAGCATCGAAGTTGATGCTGTTGTAACTCTGATACTGCCAAGAGATGGGTGAGTTTAATGAAATTTGCTAATTCAATGGGACATTTCAAGTTCCATGAAGTGTCTAAAGGGCATTACAGCCTCATTTATTCACTTGTTCTCTCAGCAAATGTTCATTGAAATCACTTTTTATCATGAATGCTAGAGATAAAAGGGTAAACAAAACAAATTTAGCATTCAAAAGTTTCCAGTCTCTGAACGTATTATAGATTTTGGCTGGATTAAGCCTTGCCCATATTCTTTGGCACGTGGCTGCCAAAGAAGTTGAAACTTTGAGGGTCATCAGCTTTCTTTTAAAAAATTAATTAAATTAGTATAGGGAGTATGTACTTGCCAGACAGAGATCAGGAGAGAAGGAGAGAAAAAGTGAGGCACTCTCGAAGAGACAGTGTCCACACCACACATTCACACGTGTTTTCACGCCACCATGCACAGAATTTGGAACATACAATAAGCCATGTGAGATCTAGCCACGTTAGGCACCATGCTACTGAGCTTTCTTGATTTTGGTAGTAGTGATTGTTTAGTAAATCCATATGTTGTGTTTGGGAGAATTTAATGAAGGGGCCCAATGCCATCTCATCTAAATCAAAAACAGTACTAGTTCATATTTTTAAAGGTCCAGACACCACACTAAAGAGTTTCAGGGCCTCATCCCAATTTTGGCCATCCCTACACTGGGCACCCTCTTATCCCCATTTCACCGATGCGGAAACTGAGACTTACAGCACTTCAGTTGCTTGCCTAAAAACACTCAGTTATTGTGGCAGTTCAAAGTTCAAATGAGAGTTGTCTATTTTCAAGTCTGTATCCTTATCAGTTATGAGTTATTACTTAACTTATATAACTTATTATAACTTAAAACATTGTAGTGTTTTTATACTCTGAACATTTTATTTTATGTATTTTGAGACTTTATATCGACTGTTTACTTAGCGACAGTTTGCAATTTGCACTGTGAATCAGGTATAAAAACAATGCTTCATGGCACATTGAAATTACTCCACCCTCCCCAGCAAAGATCATGTAAGTTATTCTGAATACACACTTTTTAAAACAAATAGGGACTTCAGGGAATGTCTATAGAATGTGTCATTTTGACATCCCACGCAATTTTCTTTCTGCATTGCATCAAATGGCATTACTGTGCTGTGTGACTCATGGTGCCTCTATGGTCATGATGGAACACTGCAAAATAATAAAAGGAATTTCACAAAGTTGATAAAGCATTGAAAAGTGAAAAGAATTTTTTTCCCCCCACCAGTTGAGATCAAATGAACAAATGCACTGTTAAGTTGAAAAGGAAATTTCTGGTCCTCCTTTTGTGAACTGCCTCACGTGTATTCTGACCATCAAACTAAATAACATTGACAGAGATACAACTCATAACTTCTCGAGATTCATTTTTAGGAGAGACAAGCATGAAAGACATGAGCTTCTGTTCTGCGGTCTGACTCCTGGGGTAACACTTTCTCTACAACCATCTGTAAACAAGAAAAACTTCCCTTGCCAGTTACTGCCTTACTGAAATGATAACAAATGCTTACTACAGAAAAACTAGAAATACACAAACCGGAAGAGTTCAACCGTATATTCTGTGTTTTTTTTAAATCCATTTACTTTATTAGTGCATGTTTTATAAAATTGGGATCATACTATGTACATAACAATGGATCGGACTCTTTTTATGTCATAGAACTTTAAAAAACTATTTTTTACCTTCAAATGTCCTTAAAATTATTCAATAACAAGACAAGTACTGAAATTTGTTTGTTAATTAATCTGTACAATGAAAATATTGAAGATTATTTACCTCAAGTGAATATTGTAAGGATTAAATCAAATTAAATATACAATTTACCTATCATAATGGCTAGTGCTTAGTAGGTGATAGGAATATTAATTCCTCTTCCAGAATTCACCACTGGTGGTGTTCATGATCTCTGAAGTACAACTTAGAGTGTCAATCGCAGTCTGTATCTCACTTGAGGAAAAATGGTCACTGTTTGTAAATGCTTTCTATCGCCCGGCATGAGTTTTAAGCCACCGGGTCTGGGACGTGAACCACAGTCGACTACGTGGGAGTCCAGCGACATAGCCATTACGCTAACTGCTGGTTCCCAATTCTATTTCTAAGACTAATCATTATCAGCTTCTAAAAAAGGATTAAAATAAAACATATATTACCTAAAATAGCTTCTGCTAAATTATAAGGCAATCCCTCATTTTCAGTAGACTATCTGAAAGTATATTTTAAAAAGATTTTTTTTCAATTTAAATAATAATCTTACAAGGATATACCTAAAACAGTCAAATGTCTACTTATAATATTTAATTTCTTAATCAGTTACACCTGCAGAATTAAGAAAACAACATGCTATAATGGACATAGTATCATTTACTTCAACTATTTCCAAATCTATTTTAGAAAGCCTAAAATGAATTTTCCATACAATTGACCATTAAATAAAAATAGATTTTAAAAAACTCTGAAGAAAGGAAAATGAAAAGAGACCTCTGATTATTTAGCAAGAAACACAGGGTAAAATTTTATGTTGGAACATAGGAGGAAAGATAGTAAAATACAAACTTTTCATCAAATGAGAAAATGAAAGACTCCAGGTTTTCAAATGCATTTTAATTATAAAATTAGGAAGCTACTTAATCAAGAGTCTATTGGGAGGGGACCAGCAGTTAGCATAATGGCTATGTTGCTGGACTCCCATGTAGTCGACCTTGGTTCAAGTCCTGGACCTGGTGGCTTAAACTCACACTGGGCGCGTGTGCGTGTGTGCCCAAGATCCCAAGGGGAGAAAGGAGGAGAAGGGACTCCTGGGGAGTGATTTCTTGCTGTCTGTCTCTCTGTCTCTCTCTGTCTTTCTGGCGAGCACACACGCCCTAGAGCAAAATCTCTCCACAGAAAAAAGGTCCTTTGGGAGGAAAGTGAAGTAGAGGGGGCACGGCCTTCAGCACTCACTCTGGAAAGTGGAAGACACGGGCTGTAAACGTGCTCATGCGTAGCCTCTGCACCGATGCTGAGGACATCGTAGCCTTCAACGTCGTGCACACACGGGGACCCCGAGTCGAAGAAGACAGATTGCAGTTAGTGATCCAAGGTGATGGTAGGAAGACGGACTAGAGGACCAGGCTTCTGGCCATTTCTCTAGCCATTTTGCCTCAAAGGGCCAAGGCGGGAATTTCACACTGAACTTTAACGTGAGCGGGACGGAGTTAGTTTGAGACTGAGATTCCTGGGGACAGCTTGGAGTGCAAACGTGTTGCCCATTTGATTTGGAAAAGAGCCGTCTGCTTTGGACAACACTTTCGCATTTTTTGGAAAATATTCCCATATACTGACTGCGTTTTTTAGACTTTAGCCAAGATTTCATTTGATATTCTTAACACCTGAAATGCTGCCAATCAGATAAGAGAAATGATTATCTATTGATTGGATATGTGAAGGACAAGCTTTCTCCTATGATGATTTTGAAATTCTAGGCATATTAATGTAAAATCAAATCCAAATGGAGGAATTGAGACATGAGTCTTCCTGCTTAACTGACCTAGGTCTAATTGCATTTCTGGGCCTAATGCTGCATTTATATTTTTTTTTCCTTTTTTTTTTTTTTTTGAGAGGTTTTTGCTATAGGGTGGGTGTACTCGCCAGAGAGAGACAGAGAGAAAGAAAGTAAGAAATCACCCTCCGGGGGGATGGCCACGCTGCAATCCCTTCTCCTCCATTCTCCTCTCGGGATCTTGGGCTTGCACGCACACGTACCCGGCGTGAGTTTAAGCCACCAGGTCCGAGACTTGAACCGTGGTGGACTATGTGGAAGTCCAGTGACATAGCCATTACACTAACTGCTTGTTCCAGCTGCATTTCTATTCTTAAGGAGAAAGCATAACATTCAAATTTCTTGTTGGAGCACATAAGTATAGCAAACAAATACTAATAATAACAAAGATGGTGATGACAATTAAAATCTCATATATTTTTTCCATTTCACTTGAAATTGAATGTTTTTTTTCCTAGCTTGTTTCATTTTGGTCTCATCCCAGTGCTGGCAGTGATGTTACATTCATTTACTCTAACATCATTATTTTTTTAGATAACTAGAACACCAAAACCTTTTTGAGTTACTTGATTTGCCCAAGCACAGAACTTGTTTTGATCAAAATGGACCAGGACTGGAATCCTGGTCTCTTACAAATCTCAGATGATCTTCCTTCCTAGTTAGAATTTGAAGAGGTCAGAGAAACTAGATTAGTCTAAGGTTTTTGATATGGCTTAAGTCACTGTGGGATTCTTCTATGAAAGACTTCAGTAGAGGAACAAAACTTGTTGTCACAGGTGGGTATGAGAAGAATGTAATATTTCAAAGATAAAGAGAGAAGGTGAGAAACAACAAATTTGGAACGCTAGACTGTTCACAAAAAAGAGGAATGTGGTGGAGGTTTGATGGGGAATTCTTAGGAGATTTGAAAACAAATACTTATACTAAAAAAGCACATTGTGTGGATATTGTTACAGGGTTTGGCTCTGTCTGCATGGAGGCTTCATTGCTCTTACACAATGCATACAGTAATCTAAGCAAAGTGTTCAGCCCAGAACAGAGTATATTAGTTTATTATTACAGGTCACTGCTGTGATGACTCAATAGGGCAGACATGTTTTCTTTACTAATGGTAAAGCACCTTGGCGCTGGTTTCGGGCAGACCTGGAGCTCTGGTTTCACCCTCTACTGTCCATGTGAACTTGAGTGATTGTTCTCCAGCTTCAGTTTCCCAAGTCATAAAGCAGGGCAGCAGTAAATACCCATCAGGGTCGTATGAGAACTGAATAAGACAGTGTGAACAAAATATTGGTCTTGGCATAAATGCCTCTCTCTCCCCAACTGATTTGCAAGGGGCGTTGTAGCTACTGTAGAGAGTTGTCGGCAGCCAGTAGCACCTATAGAGTGGAGTCGCCCAGAGGGTTCAGCTGTACTTCATCTGCTCAAACGGAACGTTACTTTAACATTTACTCACACACCACAACATTGAATTTTCAGGTAGTTTTCTCTCAGTCTTTTCCATCACTTGATGAGAAAAATGTCATTGTGATGTGCTTGGTTTTATTTTTTTGTTGTCCTATATACTTTAAACCTTGATTCTTTACCTTAATAGCAATTATCTCTGACATTGAGATTTATCGATCCTAGACTTTATGGTTAGTAAGTTTAAGGTTCATGCTTCTGTTCATTAGAAAAAAAACCCTTAAATTCATATAGAAAATGCTGAGATACAAACTCAATTAAATAGTTTGAAACTTCTCATAAATCTGAAATACTTATCAAAAAATGAAATTCAAATATTTATTTGATAGAAGAGAAATGACAAGAAATATAGAGAATACAAATCAATAATACCATGCAGATTTGAAATACCATACTTTGAGTGAAATATAGTTCTTTCTTGGTAAAGAGATGTAGAATTCATACTGCTGAATCTTCATTTAACATTTATTTTATTGTTATTTTGGATTTACCTATTACCATTACATATCTTTGTAGGATATGGCTATTTTTAAAGCATGTATACAGTGAGTAATAAATAAATCAAGGGTTTAAACATGTTCTCCTCCTTCAACATACAACATTACATTATATGGTGCACATCTGAAATTCGTTCTACTGGTTATTTTGGAAGTCTGTATAAAACTGTCAATTATATTCTTTATTATGAAATACAGTTCTGAAGAAAAACAAGCTAGCTATTAAAAAAGTCTAATAAATTAACAAGGATAGATTTTTGAAAGCAAAGATAATCATAACACAGCCAATGAAAAATAATTTATCATTTCCATGTAGAGGATTGTGGGAGCTAAGAGTTTATAATCTGAAAATATCTGTGGCATCAATTGTTGGTCCAGTTAGAGATAATAATAATTCCTTAGAAAGAGATAGAAAAACTCACCCACTCTGAGTTCTTGGAAGACCACAGGTACTCTCATTTTCCAGTCATATCTGTGGTTTCCTGGATAACGCAGTAGTTGTAACTGTCATGCTTAACACTTTTGTAAAGTCAGGGGAGAAAAAGGGTAGGGGTAGGTATGAACAAATTTAAGAATTAAATGAAAATTTTAATATTTTCAAGGGAAATTTTGATTTCCTTCATTACATTCTTTATCTCCAGAAGTTCTGTTGATTCTTTTTCAGAGTATCTATCTCCTCGTGGAGTTTCTCTTCATTTTCTCATCTCCTGGAATTGGCTATCTGGTTTCTCTTACAACTCACTGAGTTTGGTTTTAATGAATATTCTGTATTCTTCTTGATGTTTCTGAGATCTCTCGTTTTAATCATTTTTGGTGAGGACTTACATCCTTTTCGGTGAGGTATTTCCTGGCTTTGTCTTATTTTTGGGACTCTGACTTTTAGTCATCTGATAATATATTCCTTTCTACTTCTCTGGGGTATGTCCCTGCAGCTGTGTGCTCACGCACTTTCCTATGGTGTGAGCTAGTGTTGTGTCTGTCGCCTCTTCTACTGTAGGTGACAGTGGAATCCACAGTGGCCATTTGGGGTTCAGACTTTCACAGGACAGTTTCTCTTCTCCTGCTGAGAGGTTTGCGGAGAGAGAATTTCTCCAATACCTTACTGTCTTGAGGTGTTTGGCTCCTGATTACCAAAACGTCTCTGCCCCATGTGGCTGGGGCTGAGCCAGACAGGTGGCATGTAAGCTAGTTGTGCAATCCGTGTGCCACACACAGCGCATGCTGGAGCAGCCCCTCCTCCTCACCGCAAGCAGAGCAGGGGTCTGTGGTGGTCGGGTCAGCCTGGCAGCATTGCCTCTTTCCTTCCCTGCTGCCCTCTTTCTCTCCACACTGCTGAATTTTGCTATAAGCAGGGAAGGCCATTTAACTCGAAGGTATTATTTGAGTTGCACTTTAGCATATCAAAATGAATAGATGTATTTATTTTCAGTCTAGTTGCCATTCTAGGCATCACGAAAATTATTTTGATCACAAAAAGATCTTTTATGTACATTTAAAAATAATGTTCAATGAAAATAACATGCCATGCAATGATCTGTGATATGGGTACTAGCCACATATAATTAGTGGGCTGTTTAATGCCAAGTTAGCTACCACACTGAGTAGGTTATAGATAGTTAAGACTAGTTTTATTCTGAAAAGAATGAAACTGTAAAAAGTTTATTTAAAGGGACCAGCAGTTAGCCTAACATCATTATTTTTTTAGATAACTAGAACACCAAAACCTTTTTGAGTTACTTGATTTGCCCAAGCACAGAACTTGTTTTGATCAAAATGGACCAGGACTGGAATCCTGGTCTCTTACAAATCTCAGATGATCTTCCTTCCTAGTTAGAATTTGAAGAGGTCAGAGAAACTAGATTAGTCTAAGGTTTTTGATATGGCTTAAGTCACTGTGGGATTCTTCTATGAAAGACTTCAGTAGAGGAACAAAACTTGTTGTCACAGGTGGGTATGAGAAGAATGTAATATTTCAAAGATAAAGAGAGAAGGTGAGAAACAACAAATTTGGAACGCTAGACTGTTCACAAAAAAGAGGAATGTGGTGGAGGTTTGATGGGGAATTCTTAGGAGATTTGAAAACAAATACTTATACTAAAAAAGCACATTGTGTGGATATTGTTACAGGGTTTGGCTCTGTCTGCATGGAGGCTTCATTGCTCTTACACAATGCATACAGTAATCTAAGCAAAGTGTTCAGCCCAGAACAGAGTATATTAGTTTATTATTACAGGTCACTGCTGTGATGACTCAATAGGGCAGACATGTTTTCTTTACTAATGGTCCAAGGGTCTTGTGAAAGCACCTTGGCGCTGGTTTCGGGCAGACCTGGAGCTCTGGTTTCACCCTCTACTGTCCATGTGAACTTGAGTGATTGTTCTCCAGCTTCAGTTTCCCAAGTCATAAAGCAGGGCAGCAGTAAATACCCATCAGGGTCGTATGAGAACTGAATAAGACAGTGTGAACAAAATATTGGTCTTGGCATAAATGCCTCTCTCTCCCCAACTGATTTGCAAGGGGCGTTGTAGCTACTGTAGAGAGTTGTCTGCAGCCAGTAGCACCTATAGAGTGGAGTCGCCCAGAGGGTTCAGCTGTACTTCATCTGCTCAAACGGAACGTTACTTTAACATTTACTCACACACCACAACATTGAATTTTCAGGTAGTTTTCTCTCAGTCTTTTCCATCACTTGATGAGAAAAATGTCATTGTGATGTGCTTGGTTTTATTTTTTTGTTGTCCTATATACTTTAAACCTTGATTCTTTACCTTAATAGCAATTATCTCTGACATTGAGATTTATCGATCCTAGACTTTATGGTTAGTAAGTTTAAGGTTCATGCTTCTGTTCATTAGAAAAAAAACCCTTAAATTCATATAGAAAATGCTGAGATACAAACTCAATTAAATAGTTTGAAACTTCTCATAAATCTGAAATACTTATCAAAAAATGAAATTCAAATATTTATTTGATAGAAGAGAAATGACAAGAAATATAGAGAATACAAATCAATAATACCATGCAGATTTGAAATACCATACTTTGAGTGAAATATAGTTCTTTCTTGGTAAAGAGATGTAGAATTCATACTGCTGAATCTTCATTTAACATTTATTTTATTGTTATTTTGGATTTACCTATTACCATTACATATCTTTGTAGGATATGGCTATTTTTAAAGCATGTATACAGTGAGTAATAAATAAATCAAGGGTTTAAACATGTTCTCCTCCTTCAACATACAACATTACATTATATGGTGCACATCTGAAATTCGTTCTACTGGTTATTTTGGAAGTCTGTATAAAACTGTCAATTATATTCTTTATTATGAAATACAGTTCTGAAGAAAAACAAGCTAGCTATTAAAAAAGTCTAATAAATTAACAAGGATAGATTTTTGAAAGCAAAGATAATCATAACACAGCCAATGAAAAATAATTTATCATTTCCATGTAGAGGATTGTGGGAGCTAAGAGTTTATAATCTGAAAATATCTGTGGCATCAATTGTTGGTCCAGTTAGAGATAATAATAATTCCTTAGAAAGAGATAGAAAAACTCACCCACTCTGAGTTCTTGGAAGACCACAGGTACTCTCATTTTCCAGTCATATCTGTGGTTTCCTGGATAACGCAGTAGTTGTAACTGTCATGCTTAACACTTTTGTAAAGTCAGGGGAGAAAAAGGGTAGGGGTAGGTATGAACAAATTTAAGAATTAAATGAAAATTTTAATATTTTCAAGGGAAATTTTGATTTCCTTCATTACATTCTTTATCTCCAGAAGTTCTGTTGATTCTTTTTCAGAGTATCTATCTCCTCGTGGAGTTTCTCTTCATTTTCTCATCTCCTGGAATTGGCTATCTGGTTTCTCTTACAACTCACTGAGTTTGGTTTTAATGAATATTCTGTATTCTTCTTGATGTTTCTGAGATCTCTCGTTTTAATCATTTTTGGTGAGGACTTACATCCTTTTCGGTGAGGTATTTCCTGGCTTTGTCTTATTTTTGGGACTCTGACTTTTAGTCATCTGATAATATATTCCTTTCTACTTCTCTGGGGTATGTCCCTGCAGCTGTGTGCTCACGCACTTTCCTATGGTGTGAGCTAGTGTTGTGTCTGTCGCCTCTTCTACTGTAGGTGACAGTGGAATCCACAGTGGCCATTTGGGGTTCAGACTTTCACAGGACAGTTTCTCTTCTCCTGCTGAGAGGTTTGCGGAGAGAGAATTTCTCCAATACCTTACTGTCTTGAGGTGTTTGGCTCCTGATTACCAAAACGTCTCTGCCCCATGTGGCTGGGGCTGAGCCAGACAGGTGGCATGTAAGCTAGTTGTGCAATCCGTGTGCCACACACAGCGCATGCTGGAGCAGCCCCTCCTCCTCACCGCAAGCAGAGCAGGGGTCTGTGGTGGTCGGGTCAGCCTGGCAGCATTGCCTCTTTCCTTCCCTGCTGCCCTCTTTCTCTCCACACTGCTGAATTTTGCTATAAGCAGGGAAGGCCATTTAACTCGAAGGTATTATTTGAGTTGCACTTTAGCATATCAAAATGAATAGATGTATTTATTTTCAGTCTAGTTGCCATTCTAGGCATCACGAAAATTATTTTGATCACAAAAAGATCTTTTATGTACATTTAAAAATAATGTTCAATGAAAATAACATGCCATGCAATGATCTGTGATATGGGTACTAGCCACATATAATTAGTGGGCTGTTTAATGCCAAGTTAGCTACCACACTGAGTAGGTTATAGATAGTTAAGACTAGTTTTATTCTGAAAAGAATGAAACTGTAAAAAGTTTATTTAAAGGGACCAGCAGTTAGCGTAATGGCTATGTCGCTGGACTCCCATGTAGTTGACTGTGGTTCGCATCCCAGACCCTGTGGCTTAAAACTCACGCCGGGCGCGTGTGCATGCATGCCCAAGATCCCAAGAGGAGAATGGAGGAGAAGGGATTGCAGCATGGCCATCTCCCCTGGAGGGTGATTTCTTGCTTTCTGTCTCTCTGTCTCTCTCTGTCTGTCTGGCGAGCGTAAGCACCCTATACCAAAAACCTCTCCAAAAAAAAAAATTTAAATAAAAGGGAAAGCGGTAATAAATGTTGTGGTATTCTACAGTCATTGTCCAGGTTCAGCATTTTGACCTTCTGTTTCTTAATATAATGAATCAGAAATGTTCCTGTTGAGAAACAAAAGGTCCTAAGATAAAAATGAAATTCTTTATTACACTGACAAGAGACGAAAATTATGTAAGTATAATGTAAAATTAAAAGCTAATTTTGTTTATAATAACATGATTCTAAAATTAAACACAAAATATTTGGTTAAAGATATATAAAATTGTCTTATTATTATAAGTAGTGTACTATTTATACTAAAAGAAAGATATACGAAATTAGAATAAGGAAATTATTACCTAACTATTGTGTTGTCAGGAAAGACATGATACATTTTTGCATAGAAAAATATGTCATGACTTTCCTGACCATGTAATTTATTGATATCATGATTTTTCAAAACTCAGAATTATTTACTAAATAATTTGTATAAAAATTAGGAGCTCTGCCACATAGGCAGAATTCTGAAGAATTATTTTCCTTTTTCTTCTAAAATGAGAAATAATTTTTTTCTTGCCTCAAAAAATTGTCTGTTGAATTGTTAATGAACTAGCCCCCAAAGATTACTAATGAAGCATTTGAGTTTCATCTTTAAATTGCATTGGGAAATTATCACGTCAATCATTAGGTTAACACAAGTAAGTTTATAGTCAATTAACTTTCTGCACTTAAGTGATATGACTTTGAAAATATATGATGTTTTATACTTTGACATTACATCTGCAAGAAATTCTCATAATAACTTTTAGCCTTATACTAATTACATATACACCTATCATAGCAAGCAAAAATAAAGAAAATAGCGGTGTTTCCAAAAACTTCAGTAACATATAGGATAGATATAAATCTGGGGGAACCACTGAAAGTAAAATGAATGATTAAATGGCAAATGAAATTATGAAATAAAATATGCTTTTGATGAATATTTTCTAAAACAAACACAAATTTGTAAGTATACTTCTTGATAAGATTATCATAAACATTTCTGAAAATAATAGACTATCAATATAATTTTGAAAATACTGCTATTTTATTTCTAAATGCAAAGTGTTGTAAATCATTTGCAACTGCATCTTTAAAATACTGCCCCATCCAAAAATGATTCAGATGTGGAGTTATAGATATAGAAGGTAAGGAATTGTAAATCATTTGCAACTGGATCTTTAAAATACTGCCCCATCCAAAAATGATCCAGATGTGGAGTTATAGATATAGAAGGTAAGGAATGAACTGATCCAGATGTGGAGTTATAGATATAGAAGGTAAGGAATGAACTGATCCAGATGTGGAGTTATAGATATAGAAGGTAAGGAATGAACTGGAAGAACTTCTTAAACTTCAGAACTGGCCGTAATTCACATTTGAAACTACAAACTCGACTTGATAGAGCCTAGGTAGATTTCCATCAAGACAAGTGATTAGATTCCCATTGAAACAAATGCGTATATATTGTTTAAAAATAACTTAAACTCCCCTTTGACATGTATTTATATGAGAAATAAGATAAATATGTTACATCCCAATATTAGTTAAATGAAGGGCGATGATCCAGAGTTGTAAAACACGAGAGGGTGAATTATTTGGCTTAAGGGAACATAAATGTGGTTGGGTGGAACCAACAAAGCTGGATTCCGCATGGCCACCAGGGTTTGAGTCTCAGCTCTGGAGGCTTGAAAATTACACTGAGCCTGTGTGTGCATGCCCAGGATCCTCATGGGATGGAGAACTGGAGGAAAAACATTTGTAGCATTGTGTCCAGACCCCACTGTTGGGGTAGTTTCTCTCTCTGTCACTCTTATTTGTGAGGGAAGGCAACTTCTGGCACTGAAAGATAATCATGATACAAATAAAGTTGATGTCAAAGGCCACATAAGTTTAAAACTCACAAAATGTAAAAGGAGCATTCAAGAAGAGATCATCTATGGAGAGATCATTAAAGGTACCTGACTCCCATCCCCTTCCCTACCATTCACCTTGGGTGCATACTCACTCCACCGTGGTAAAAGAGAAGATATTTTTAAAAATGTGTTCATGAATGTTGGAAGCCTTAGTTTGAAGCAGTTTAAAGTCATATACCATCTTAACATGTGGAGAGTCCACAAAGACCAGGTTTTAAGCCAGTCTCTGCCACTTCTTAGCTGTGACTTTGGGTAAGTTTCTTAACCTTCAAATCTCTTGACAGTAATGAGTGTCTTGCGATGTATGGTGGACGAAAACCCTGGGTAGGAGCTCATTCAATGGTAGCTTTCCTACCCACCACCATGCAGTAGGCTGTACCAAACCACTTAGTGTCTGTGTTTCTCCTTCTTGTTCACTGACATTCCATTTTCCCTACAGACAAAACCTTTTACACGGACATCTCCCCCAAGCCCACGACGTTTCTTCCTTCAGTTGCTGAGACAAACCTCCATGACGCTGGAACGTATCTTTGTCTTCTTGAGAAATTTTTCCCCGATGTGATTTATGTACAGTGGAAAGAAAAGAATGGCAGCAGAATTCTAGAGTCCCAGCAGGGAAAAACTGTGATGACTGATAACACGTACATGAAATTGAGCTGGCTGACTGTGAGCGGAAGTTCCCTGAATAAAGAACACCAGTGCATCGTCAAACACGAGAACAATAAAGGAGGTGTTGACCAAGAGATTCTCTTTCCTCCAATAAGGAAAGGTAAGTGGATGCAGTTATAAACATAATATTCATTTATCTTTTAATGAATGAAGTCACTAGAAGGAAAGAAGACAGAGCTGTTTAAGACACATTCAAGTCAGTTTCCAAAGTTATTTCAAAACAATTAAGTGACTATACTAATATTTTCCTTCTGGAGATTAACCCCAAAACCTGTATCTCAATATGATTTTTTTTTATTCCGTCTCATAAAAATGAAATTATGTACTAGACCTATATTCATATGGCTAAGAATTTACCTAGTAGGGAAAAGATAAACCCAGACAAGCACTGGGATTCTTTTCCTTCCTCCAACAACGATCTTTTAAAAATACTTCTGTTTTTCTCCAGGTTTCATATATTCATCGAACCATAATGTGATATGGTGTGTCTTTTTCTTTCAAGAAATAATTACATGGAATATGCTGAGCACCTGTAAAAATAATACAATTAGCTAAGAATAATTAAGATATCTAGGAGAGACTGCTCTGTTAGTGTTTACATTGATGGAATTATGCTCTATCTCTGTAGATTATTTTCTATCATGTTGGCAGATTCATTTCACAAAGTACTTTCTGCATGCCCTGTGTCTTTCAATCCCTCACAATTACACAACTATCCTTTAAAAACCGACTCTGCATTTCTGGTGTGACTCTTGGCAAGCTACTTATCTCAGCCTCATCTCCTCATTTGTAACACGGGGCACTCGTCATACAGCAACATACGTGAAGCATGTCTGGTTTCTGGAGCAGAACTGGTCACTCCATGGTGATAGCTTTGTCCTTATTGTTGCCATTATGCCACAAACACACTCCCTGGGGAACTCAGGTGCACGAAGGGGACCCCGGGGAGATGTGCAATATGGAAAACATGGCTGCTTCCTTTACTTAGCTGAAATTTTTCCTGAATCCCATCTCCTTCACACATGTCAGATTCTGCTGTGGAATGAGAGGCTTCCTGAATCTCGTCTCCTTCACACATGTCAGATTCTGCTGTGGATGTAAAATGGATGAATTCATTTGGATACTTTTTGTACAATCCCTAATGTTTGCAGTCTATACAGCAACTGTTCTGTGCATTTCTCCGTGCCTCAGTATTGCTCGA
>NW_006159550.1:5144447-5149479 GCF_000334495.1 Tupaia belangeri chinensis | reverse complement strand
TGTGGATGCCTCAGGAAAACCAGGGGTTCTGGGGTCTGGTTTGAAAGATAGTCTTAGAAGTTGAGTTCTGATAAAAGGAAAAATTTCATTCTTTATGAACTGCAATATCTTTTGTGCAGACACATAATATATAAATTAGATTTACCAAATTACACATAATTAGATAAATTATTTCTCAATTTGTGAGGTTCGGGGTTTTTTGTTTGTTTAAAAGAGACTTTTGCTATAGTGCGTGTGCGCTCACTAGAGAGACAGAGAGAGATAGAAAGTGAGAAATTACCACCCCAGGAGGTTGACCACACTGCAATCCGTTCTTCTCCATCCTCCTCTCAGGATTTTGGGCACGCACACGCACCCAGCATGAGTTTTAAGCTGCCAGGTTCAGGACTCGAATTGCGGTCAACTATGTGGGAGTCCAGTAACATAACCATTACACCATCTGCTGGTCCCCGTGGGGTCAGATTTGTAATGACTGCCTCTCCTGTCTCTTGTCACCATTGGTGGATTATGCACAAACACAAAGACATACACTGTCAAATAATGTGAACAGGTAACTGACCAGTATCTTTGTTTATTTCTTTCAGCTATTCTGCCTGTTGACCCTAAGGAAGCTTCTTCAGCAGGTCAGAGTGGGAATTTTTTGTGTACATTTGCCTTTATGTCGTACTATTGAATTTCTTTCCCCTCCTGCTTTATTTTACCTTAAAGTTCTTTCACCTAAAGTAAAAAATATCAATTACTCTCATAACTCTGGGATCTTACGTTTTTAATATTTTCACTGCCCATCTTAGTATTTGTTGATTTTATTTGCACATAGATAGACATAGATATACACACAAATACATACACCAGTATGTGTACATATAGAGACATGCTGTCAGGCTGACTAGTACTTATTTTCGTTTCTGATTACTATGACTACTATTAATTCTATAAAAGATTATTTGAAAAATGAAAAGTCTGCGTATTTTTTATTTAGATTTTTTTTGGTTTTTTTTTGAGAGATGTTTTGCTATAGGGCGTGTATGCTCTCCAGAAAGACAGAGAGAGACAGAGAGACAGAAAGCAAGAAATAACCCTCCACCCCACACCACACCAGAGAGATGACCATGCCACAATCCCTTCTCCTCCATTCTCCTCTCGGGATCTTGGACTTGTACGCATGTGTGCCCGGCATGAGTTTAAGACACCAGATTCAGGACTCAAACTGCAGTCGACTACATGGGAGTCCAGTGACATAGCCATTACACCAGCTGCGGGTCCCAAGCGTATGTGTGTTTTTATATTATCCTACACATTTTTTTTTCTTGACCAACTTAATTTTTATGTATTCCTGACTCAACATAAATATGATGAATGACTGGGCTGCCCTTATAGCCTAATGGTTAAGGAAGATTGATCCCACGTGAGATCTGTGGCTTGACTCCTGACCACTTCTGGTGGTTTGCAAATCATGCCAAGTGAGTGTGTGTGCATGTCCCAAATCCCAACCCGATGGAAAAAGGAAGGAGACGGGTTTGTGGCATCACTTTGCATTGAGAAGTGCTTTCTCCCTCTGTCTCTGTTCTTTGTCTCTCTCTCTCTTGAATATATCTCTCTTGGGCGTATCAGGTGAATGTATACTTTTTCTAACAATTAAAAAGGAAAAAAAAAGTTGAATTATCTCTAGAATTGTGGGGCTTTAGTATCATGCTTTAGTGTCTTTATTTTTCCCCTCCTCATCAACTTAACTTTCTTCCCCCATACTCACTTGTGCATGCCAGAGAGACAGAGAGAACAAGAGGGAAAAAGTGCCTCTCCAAAGAGGCATAGTGATGGCACAGTCTTGTAGTCCTCCACTTTCCCAATCTGACAAGATTCTGGGCATGCACATGTAGGCACCTGGCTTGTCCTTTAGCCATCACAACTGGGTTCAAGCCCCAGCTGGCCATGTGACATTTGGCTGCATTAAGCCCTGGGCTCTGGGGCTGGGGTTTCAACAGCTCAACTTTTGAATTTCCCTGGTTTGAGGTAGAAAATCAGAATGGTTAGATGCTGCAGATGCACTGGATAATATTTTGAATTTCTCTCTCATTTCCTATGAGTCATATTAACACAGCAAAGTGTTGGTTTGTAGGAGATGGCTATTGACTAGAGGATACAGTATGTGCTCAACCATTTCCACGAACACGTTTCCTTCATTTGTGTGTCTATTGTTTCTAATGATGGAGGAAGCATGCTATCGGGTCCTTTCCAGAATTTTAGCCTTTCAGTTCTTGCTAGTAGCTAATAACAAGAACATGACAGTCTAGCTACAGAAAGTGTTGGGCTCTGTTCCGCACACATTTTGTGCCGTTGCTGTTTAAGCTTCGTTCCGCACCGTTCCTGTGAAGTGGCCCGATGCGTTTTCCCATTTCACAGTTGAAGGCAATGAGCTAAAGTTCGTTAGGACTCTTACGTGTGTTACACAGCTAGATCAGGAATTCAGAACAGGGTGTAAGCATGCTAAAACATTGTCACAGCTACATTTTTGCCCATTGAACTGTCTTATTAAAAATGCACCCTTCTTTTCAATAGTTAGTATATTCCCAGTGAGTTAATTAGAGGTGATCACCCTGTCTTAGAAGCTGAATTCTGAGCTGTCTTTCTCTTGGTGGTAGTAGTGGTTGTGCTAAGTGTTTACTTTGGAATCTTGGTGGTGATGGGTGTCACTTCAGAGCAGGTCATCAGAAATGAATATTCATGAGCCTCTCCACATTAATATTTGTCTTATCCCATCAACAGACCAAGCACAACTAAGGAGGCAACGTCTCTGGGAGGCACTGCGGCTGCAGCTCATCAACGCCTCCGCATACCACACGTACCTCCTCCTGCTCCTCAAGAGTGTGGTCTACTTTTCCATCATCACCTTCTGTCTGTTTAGAAGAGCAGCTGTCTGTGGCACTGGAAATAGTGTGTCATAGACAGAGGCAAAAGCAGGTCATCTCTTCATGGTCTATTGTTCTTGAAAGTGTCCACTGAAGATCTAGCTGGACTTTCTGCCTCCATTGGGCTCTTCCAGTTTCCATGTGCACTATTCTCTCATGTAGTTATAGCATAGTGGTCTTCCTAACAGGGGGCAAACTGAGGAGATCTCTCTGTAACAATAAGAAGGAGCGGCCCACGGCAGCCTGACACCACTCTCTGCGTCCCCTTCATCAGCTCTGTTGGCCCAGCCACGTGGTCGCAGCCCTAGTTCAGACTGCACACTGCTGCTAGTCACGTCCCTCAGGGCCCTTTAACCAGGTAACTCCCAGGAAGCCTTCTGTTTAACAAATACTGAAGCGCCATCTTTGCTACTTAAATGCCAAGCTTTGCTTTTTTTTATTTTAAAATTTTTTTAAAATAATAGACACAATTAAAAATAAGTTGAAAGATTGCCTTTGCTCACGTGTATTTGAATTTGATGAAATTAATGGAAAGCCCAAGGTCAGGAGCAGCCGACATCCAAGCTACGACACTGAGCGTTGGTCGTAATCACGGCACCACACCACTTCGTTCATCCTTCTCTGAGGTAGTGGTTGTTCTCCGGGACACTGGGTCCGTGAGAAGCCACAACCGAATGAAGTAGCCCAAGTTGCTTCTCTTTCGAAGGTCACCTATGGGCCAATTTATTTGGTCTGGAGAATTCAATGGTGACTGGACACTGGCTTATGTGCCCTGCACTGTGTGGGGTCAGTCCTGTCCTAGTTTTGTAAACGCCGTGGTTCCTGATCCTCACAATGTGCACACACACACACACACACACACACAAGCACTGACAGTGATCTCACAGAGAAGAGTGATGGAGTTGTTTAGTCCATAGGGTCTGGTCTCAGAGAGCCTGAGTTTGAATCTTGGGTCTAGTATTTGGTATCTGTGGGATCTCAGGTAACTTACAACACTATGAGCCAGAATGTCCTCATTTAAAAGTAAGTTATGAATGGGGTCAGTACGTGTAAATTGGTTAGGACATTGGACTCCCACATGACCGACTGCAGTTTGAGTCCTAGAGCTGGTGACTTGTTTTCTCACTTTCTCTCTCTCTCGCTGGTATGTGCGTGAGCCCTACAACAAATTAAAATTTAAAAAAATTAAAGAAAATTAAGGTATAAGACCTACCTCCTGGGGCTCTGTGATTAGGTGAGTTGACAATACGTGGTGCATGTAAGTCCTCCAGAGCATCAATGTGTACTCCTGGTGGTTCCACGTTAGAGACAGTCGACACCATGCACACACACACACACACACACATACACACACATGTACACATGTACACACACACACACACCCTATGTGGTGCACATAAGTCCTCCAGAGTATTGGTGTGTGCTCCTGGTGGCTCCACTATAGAGACAGTCAATACCACACACACACACACACACACACACACACAAATGCATACATGTGCACACACACACCCTACATGGGGCACAGAAGTCCTCCAGAGCATCAATGTGTGCTCCTAGTGGCTCCACGTTAGAGACAGTCGATACCACACGCACACAAACACATGTACATGTACACATACACACGTACACACACATGCATGTGTATGAACAAACGCACATGCACGTGTGTACACACACATGCACACACCCATGCACGTGCACACACACACACACAAGCACTTGCAGTGGTCTCTATTTCACTGCTCTGCAGAAAGGTTAGCTGGGATGGAACGGGATCAGTGAATTCTCCCAGTCCAACAGTAGCAGTCCATAGTAGGTGGAGAGAAGACAGTTCCAGCTGGAGCCACTGTGAGGAGCTGTCCTGATACAAAGGGTGTCCCTTCACTGTTTTTAACAGGAAAAAGTGAAACTGAACAAATCAAAACATGCATGACCTTTTTTTAAAAAATTATTATTTATTTAATTTAATACAAAGCCTTGGCATTAGCAATTTTATAAAAAAAATAGAATGTACTAAAAGTAATTGCTTGTGTGGCGTGATTGGTAAATGATGCACAAAATAGGTATTTTTCCCTTCACGGCAATCAGTCTAAAAGCGTTTTTTTTCTTCAAAACCATTCTAG
>NW_006159550.1:5128367-5141891 GCF_000334495.1 Tupaia belangeri chinensis | reverse complement strand
TTTTTATCATCATAATCTTCTTTATATTACATTGGATTACATATAACTTTACATTGTATTACATTGTTTTTTCAAAAGGGAATGCCATGCATGTCAGTCAGTACAGAGACATTAATCTCCCCACTTCAACATTCCATATCTTTTCTGTTTTCCCCAATCATTATTTTTATTATTCTAATTATTTTTATAAAACAGTCAATTGTTATTTCTCGTTTTGCTTGTAAAAATACTTTGCCCATCATGAAATACTTCTCAGACCAATCCAGTTGAGAATACTATACATGTCATCATCAACAGTTAATAACCCCTATCTGTTTCTCACTAACGTCCTGTCTCTCTATTGTTCACTTGCTATCTTTCTCTATCCTCTTCTCTTCACTTACCCCATTCCACACTGTCCTATTCTCATTAAGTACCTTCACTGTGTTTATGTCCTCCGAATTTTTGCTCTCTATTATAGAGTGCGGATAGTCGGTATATATTGAGTGGATACATACAATATCTTTCTTTCATAGCCTGGCTTACTTCACTCAGCAATAGATCCTCCATATCTGACCATTTTCTATCAAATTCCAGGGTCTTGTTATTTTTTATGGCTGAGTAGTATTCCATAGAGTATATATACCACACTTTTCCAATCCATTCATCAGTTTGTGGACATTTAGGTTGGTTCCATGTCTTGGCAATTGTGAATAATGCTGCAATAAACATGGATGTGCAAGCACTTTTCTGACTGAGCGTTCTCCTGTCTTTTGGGTAAATACCCAGAAGTGGGATTGCTGGATCAAATGGTAGTTCTATTTGTAGATCTTTGAGGAACCTCCATATTGTTCTCCACAGTGGTTGAACTAGTTTACATTCCCACCAACAGTGTAGGAGGGTTCCCTTTTCACCACATCCCCGCCAACACTTATCACTTTTTATATTCTTAATCTTTGCCATTCTGACAGGGGTTAGGTGGTATCTCATTGTGGTTTTTATCTGCATCTCCCTTATGATGAGTGATGTTGAGCATTTCCTCATCTGCTTTTTGGCTGTTCGTATGTCTTCCTTAGAGAGATTTTTGTTCAGCTCATTTTCCCATCTTTTAATTGGGTTAATCATTTTTTTTCACATAAGGCTCTTGAGTTCCCTATGTATTCTGGTTATCAGTCCCTTGTCTGAGGCATATTTAACAAAAATATTTTCCCATTCTGAGAGTTGTCGGTTCACACTTGATACTATGAACTTTGCTGTGCAGATAAGACTGTGATCTTTAATGTCATGCGCTGGGGTTTAAGCCAGGCCTGTGGCACTTAGTAATCCATAATATAAGGAACATTACTTCTGTCTGTCTTCAGATTACCTATGAAACTATATAGAGTTAAAATAATAAATTATTGTGAATGAAAAAATATTAAATTTTATATACAAAGCTCTCATAATAGTGCTTTGTGTTTGGTTAGTAATAAGTATTATTATTTCTATCAGGAGACATCGTATGGGTGTAGGAATGCTCAAACATTATCAAAGATAACTTTTTTTGCCCATTGAACTCATTTATTACAATTTACCTTTTTTTTTTTTCAATATTTAGTATGCTCCAAGTGAATTAATTAGAAGTTGTTGATCAACTTGACCTGCTAGCTGAGCTCTAAGTTGTCTCTCCCTTGGTGGTTGTGATGGTGCTGGGTGATTACTTTGGAGTCCTGATAATAATGGGGTGTTACTTCAGAACAGGGCATCAGAAATCAATACTCATGAGCCTCTCCACATTAATATTTGTCCTGTCCCATCTACAGAGCAAGAACAACTGAGCAGGCAACTTTTCCGGGAGGCACTGCAGCTGCAGCTCACCAGCACCTCCGCATACTACACCTACCTCCTCCTGCTCCTCAAGAGTGCGGCCTACTCTGCCGTCATCACCTTCTGTGTGTTTAGAAGAGCAGCTCTCTGTGGCACTGGAAAGAGTTCCTTACAGACAGAGGCATGAAGGGATCGTCTCTTCACCATTCCTTGTTCCTAAAAGCATCAGCTGAGGGTCTAACTGGGCTTTCTGTTTGTGTTTGGGCTCTTTCAGTTTCCCCGTGCACTACTGTGCTATCATGCAGTTATAGCATAGTGGTCTTCCTAACCAGTGGACAAACTGAGGAGATCTCACTCTGTAATGATAATAAGGAGCATCCCACGGCAGCCTGACACCACCCTCTGCGTCCCCTCCATCAGCTCTGTCGGCCCAGCCACGTGGTCGCAGCCCTAGTTCAGACTTCACACTGCTGCTAGTCACGTCCCTCAGGGCCCTTTAACCAGGTAACTCCCAGGAAGCCTTCTGTTTAACAAATACTGAAGCGCCATCTTTGCTACTTAAATGCCAAGCTTTGCTTTTTTTTATTTTAAAATTTTTTTAAAATAATAGACACAATTAAAAATAAGTTGAAAGATTGCCTTTGCTCACGTGTATTTGAATTTGATGAAATTAATGGAAAGCCCAAGGTCAGGAGCAGCCGACATCCAAGCTACGACACTGAGCGTTGGTCGTAATCACGGCACCACACCACTTCGTTCATCCTTCTCTGAGGTAGTGGTTGTTCTCCGGGACACTGGGTCCGTGAGAAGCCACAACCGAATGAAGTAGCCCAAGTTGCTTCTCTTTCGAAGGTCACCTATGGGCCAATTTATTTGGTCTGGAGAATTCAATGGTGACTGGACACTGGCTTATGTGCCCTGCACTGTGTGGGGTCAGTCCTGTCCTAGTTTTGTAAACGCCGTGGTTCCTGATCCTCACAATGTGCACACACACACACACACACACACACAAGCACTGACAGTGATCTCACAGAGAAGAGTGATGGAGTTGTTTAGTCCATAGGGTCTGGTCTCAGAGAGCCTGAGTTTGAATCTTGGGTCTAGTATTTGGTATCTGTGGGATCTCAGGTAACTTACAACACTATGAGCCAGAATGTCCTCATTTAAAAGTAAGTTATGAATGGGGTCAGTACGTGTAAATTGGTTAGGACATTGGACTCCCACATGACCGACTGCAGTTTGAGTCCTAGAGCTGGTGACTTGTTTTCTCACTTTCTCTCTCTCTCGCTGGTATGTGCGTGAGCCCTACAACAAATTAAAATTTAAAAAAATTAAAGAAAATTAAGGTATAAGACCTACCTCCTGGGGCTCTGTGATTAGGTGAGTTGACAATACGTGGTGCATGTAAGTCCTCCAGAGCATCAATGTGTACTCCTAGTGGTTCCACGTTAGAGACAGTCGACACCATGCACACACACACACACACACACACACACACACATACACACACATGTACACATGTACACACACACACACACCCTATGTGGTGCACATAAGTCCTCCAGAGTATTGGTGTGTGCTCCTGGTGGCTCCACTATAGAGACAGTCAATACCACACACACACACACACACACACACACAAATGCATACATGTGCACACACACACCCTACATGGGGCACAGAAGTCCTCCAGAGCATCAATGTGTGCTCCTAGTGGCTCCACGTTAGAGACAGTCGATAACACACGCACACAAACACATGTACATGTACACATACACACGTACACACACATGCATGTGTATGAACAAACGCACATGCACGTGTGTACACACACATGCACACACCCATGCACGTGCACACACACACACACAAGCACTTGCAGTGGTCTCTATTTCACTGCTCTGCAGAAAGGTTAGCTGGGATGGAACGGGATCAGTGAATTCTCCCAGTCCAACAGTAGCAGTCCATAGTAGGTGGAGAGAAGACAGTTCCAGCTGGAGCCACTGTGAGTAGCTGTCCTGATACAAAGGCGGGTCCCTGAACCAAGGGCTGGCATTTTTATAGCCATCTATCATGTGGCTGTCCCTTCACTGTTTTTAACAGGAAAAAGTGAAACTGAACAAATCAAAACATGCATGACCTTTTTTAAAAAAATTATTATTTATTTAATTTAATACAAAGCCTTGGCATTAGCAATTTTATAAAAAAAATAGAATGTACTAAAAGTAATTGCTTGTGTGGCGTGATTGGTAAATGATGCACAAAATAGGTATTTTTCCCTTCACGGCAATCAGTCTAAAAGCGTTTTTTTTCTTCAAAACCATTCTAGGCGGAGGGTGAGTGGCTGGCGCCGCCGGGCTCCTGCCCAGTCAGCCCGATGAACCATAGCGCTCCTGGCTCGCTGTGGATATTCCCCCGCCAGCAGCATATCGCAGCGCAAGTGCAGGGAGATGGACTGGCAGGTGCCAGTGCGGTGCCACACCACTCTTGGTCCCTCCCGCCACCGCCGCAGGGGCTCCCGGCCTGGCTCCCGAGCTGGTGCAGAGCGCCACGCAAGACCTTTTTACAAATGGTGCCCTTTGAGGAGTCAGCGAGAATTTTCTTAAAGGCTTCTGTGTGCATCTCTTTCTGCCTCTATGTCCGTCACTGGTGTGTCACTAATTTCCCATTGTCTCTCCTCTGGATCTGCCTGTGCCCCGTTCTGGAATGACCGTAATCCCTTCCATGGTGTAGACAGTGTAGAATCCTGCCTTGCTCTATGACTGTGCAATGTTTGCACCTGCCCTTGCTGAGGACACGGGCTGTGCATCTCAGGCTCAGCAGATCTGCGGTGGCACCTTCTGGACTCGTGTGGTGTCCTGACACCTGGGCTCCACCATGGGCTGATGGGCTCGGAGGACCTCAGTGCCCTGTGAAAGATCCTGGTACACTCGGGCATTTCTGAGCTACAGGCGGGGCATGACTTCTTCTCATTGCACCTTCCCACCACCGGGCGACAGCCACACACAGGGAGAACACAGCAGGAGGAACCCGGACCTGAGCCGCACCTCCCAGCTGCTCAGAGCCCTGCTACCTGGGCTGGCTCTGACCCCTGTGCCACTCGATCTTGACTGTCCTGCGTTCCTATTTGTCCATCTTTAGAAGGAAATGCTCAGCTTCAGCAATTCCAGGTTTCCACTTGACGTCCCCAGTTCAGGGACTGATGTCCTAATGAGGCAATGGCTGTGCAGTGTTCCCTGTGACCTGGGACGGCTGTCAGTGCACATCGACCTGGGGGAGCCTAATAGGCAGATGTGCACAGGGGTCCCTGCTCTGTGATGGGGAAACTGAAGCCAAGAGAGAAAGGGACTGCCCGTAAGTGGAATTATATCAAGATAAAAAGCTTCTGCCCAGCCAAGGAACAAATATATAGGATAAAGAGACAATCCACAGAATGGGAGAAGAAATTTGCGGATAATACTTAAGATAATAAATTGACAACCAGCTTACATGATTAACTCAAACAGCTCACCTTCAGTAAAGTAACTGTCTAATTTAAAAAATGGATAACCCACCTGAAAAGACAACCCTCAAAGGAATATATACGCATATGTTCATTATCATAAGGATAATGGATTAGCACATCTAGTCATAAGGGAAACACAGATGAAAACTTCAGTGAGCTATCAGCTAACCCCAATCAGAATGGCTATAAGGACTGCACGTGTTGGTGAGATTGGAGGAAGAGGGAGCCCTGTGCACTGCTGGTGGGGATGTCAGCTAGTATAGGCACTGTGGAAAACCATATGGAGGGTCCTCAAAAATCTAAAAATAGATCCACTTTGTGACCACCCCCTACTCCCACTATTGGATATATACCTCCAAAACAGAAAATCATTCTTTTGAAGATACATTCATCAACCTAAGTGCTTAACAACCAATGAATGGATTGGAAACGTATGGTATGTAGGCACAATGGCATGATAGAATACTACTCAGCCATAAAGAACAGCAAAATCCTGTCACCTGACACAAAGTGGACGATCCTAGAATATGTGATACTAAATCAAATAAGCCACACTATGAGTGACAAATACTACGTATCCCCACTTAATATACATCGGATGTCTGTCTACACTTATGGTAGAAACTGAAGGACTTGAGGCACAGAAATACAGAATATGATTAGTACCGAGGTAGGTTATAGAGGCTGGGGGAAGAGGTTCATGAGTAAGTATTTAAAGAAAGTGAGTGGTTTTCCAACTACTCTATAGTCTCACTTCATCTTGTTTTGAAGGGATCTGAAGAAAATCCGTAAGAAGCGGGATTCCCAGTAAAGATATCAGTGATCCTCCAGCAATCTGATTATTTCCAATTTTATGTGTACAATACATTCAAGTTACACATAAGATTAAAAAAAGTACATGTTTGAAGGCTACAGAATTTTTGGAAGACAGTAATATAAAATTATCTCTTTATTTTTTTCAAATGAAGTAACTGAGTTCAAGGGCTCAGAGGGTATGTGTGCATGCCCAAATCCCAGGAGGAGAATGAAGGGGAAGATACTGTGGCTTGGCCATCCCTCAGGCAGGGCAGGGCATTTCTCACTTTCTCTTTCACCGTCTCTCTCTCTCTCTGTCTCTTCAGAGAGCACACAGGACCTATGGCAATAAAACTTTAAGAAAGAAAGGCAGGTACATGGGTTGTGGTTGAGGAACATTAAGCCCCTCAGACTGAATAGAGCTGCTCAGGAATAAGCTGAGGACCTGCAAGTACAGGGCTCAGGCTTGACCAGCCGGCAAGAGGAGTCATACTGCCCTCCCAAGGCCCTGCCACACTGCACGTCCTCACTAGATGGGCCCCCTAGAAGAGCTCCTGGGGGACAGAGTCCTCTGTCGTCATTTCCAGTGGATGTGGTTGACCCCCGTGTAGACCAAGCTATGCAAGGGGAGCTAACTACCCTTGGGGTCCAGGATGTGGGCGCCTCTAGCCAGGCGACAGGCAGGCCAGCTCTGAGAAAGGCAGCAGTGAGGCGGGAGGCCACAGTCTCACCACCTCTCTGCAGACTTGGCCTTCAGGAAGGAGGTGTGATGTGTCTTAGAAGAAGGAGGGCCTACAGGATGGGGAGGTGGCCCAGCATGGCTCCACACTGTGACCAGGGTGAGTGGAGCCCATGCTGAGCTCTTACCACAGGCTGCCAGAAGTGGTGGATGAGTGGAGCCCACGCTGCTGAGCTCTTACCACAGGCTGCCAGAAGTGTTGAAGCAGGCATGACTCCATCTTGGAGAAGCGCCTCCATTATTAACTGTTAAATTCCTATGACTGGAAACCTTCCCTCTCCCCTTTTAAGAGTAAACAGAGTGCTTAACATTCCTATTGTCCTTAAAGCCCCATGTCTCCTAATCACCTTAAGCATGATTAACCTACTTACCTGCTTTTTCTGCTTCTGAAATGTGCATTATGCTTTTACATTGTAAAGCCCTACCCCCTAAGCTTTAAAGCCCACTGCTCTTTATCCTTGTAAATCAAGTCACCCCAGACATGATTGTGCATTTTTGGCTGTATAAACGCCTTTCTCTTTTCACTCGGGTTGCAGGGTCTTGAGAGACATGCACCCCCAACTCCAGCCCCTATATGCCCCCGGCTTCATCAATAAACTCCAATAAGTTCGGCTATGTCTGGATGTCCTCTTATTTCTGGCTGAGTAGACTGTAACAGTGCCACAGCTGAGTGCCTGGCAGAGGGCGGTGGGGGAGTGGAGGATGTGAACAGATGCTTCCCTGGTGGTGCCAGGAGGTCACTGTTGAGAGAAATAGGAAGGGAGGAAGAGGCCCCAGGGAGAGAAGACACTGAGTCTGACCTCAAGATGAAACGAGTGACGACAAATGGTTGGAACTCTGGGAAAGGCTTAACCAACCTCTAAGGGATGGTAACAGCAGAAACGGCCATCACCTACAGGACAAGAGCTCAATGGTGCTCAGAGCTGGTTTGCTTAGGTTATACCAAATCATGGAGAAAACCCTTCTGGGATTCTTGCACGCACGCACGTGCACCCAGACTGTTTTTCCAACGATCAGATCTGAACTGCCCAGTTGGCCACGTGGGACTCAGTTGCCTTATGCACCATGCCTCAAGCTGGCCTGACCACAGCTTCTTAGAAACCCTTTCTCTACCTCCCCAGTGATTCTTCTGTCACTGATGCTAACTCACAAGGTCCCACAAGGTCCCGTGCGGCTGTCCAGCCAGATAGGCAGTGCTGTAGTATATTTTTTCCCTATGCATCTCCCATTATTGTGCCTGCCTGTTGGGCCAACCAGGAAGAGGATAAAGAGAGAAGAAAAGTCACCAGAATTTCCTCTTGGGGACACAGTTTCACTCATTAGAGAGAAGGTCCCTTCCCTCAGAGACTTGGCTCTGTCCAGCCCAGGTGCTGTCTGCCGCTGGCATTGCCTGAGGACTGGGAGACAGGGAAAAGGACAAAAGAAGCACAAACCAGATGGGACCCAGAGCCCGGGGACTCACTGAAAGCTCCTTTCTCTTTCCGCATGGGGGCACAGCTCTGTTTCCAGTTGTCTTCTAGTCCTGGCCAGGGGCACTTGAAAAACACTGAGACTCTCTGCTCTGGAGCAGAGTGCACTGCCTGATTTCCTTCTGAGCTTGGCTCAAAGCCATTTATTCTTCAGAGTCCTCAGTTTCAGGGATTAGAGCTACACTCGGTGAAAGATATGGAGCAGAATGGACTTAGTCCAAACTTTTGAGAACTGAAACTCTTCTGCTATGTGATTTTGTAGCTCCTTCGATAGTATCAAGTTACACTTTGTTTACAAATTCTGAATATGAGAGAAATTGGTGGGGCTCAGGTTCTGAATCCAAGCCTCAAGAGGCCTCGTGTGACTTTGTAAGCTCCCGGGTCCCTGCCTTGTCATGAGAACAAGTCTAGGCTAGCTTTCTAGAGGCAGAAACACCAGTCTAGCCTGACTCAGGACAAAGCCGATGCATTCCAGTTCATGCCACCCTAATCAACAGCTCCATTTCAGATAACCCATTGCCCAGGTGAGCATGACCCATACCAGCAGAACAGACTAGCAAATCTATGCGTTTGTGAGAATTCATAAAGGCTTGTTGTCTTAAGCCCCTTTGGGGTATTTGTTACACAGCATTATCATGGCTGTAAGATAGATTGATGAATGTTTGGATGCCCAGGCAACACGATCTTGCAAGAGAAGGACATGTCCTTTGCTCAGTTCATACTGGGAAAGTGACCTCATGTCAGTCATCCACTCTGCACTGTGCTGCTTCTTCCTTCTGCTCAAGCTACTGTACAAAAAATGACAGTTCTGCCACAACTATCAGAGTTCCTTTCTGTTCTGTGTCTGGATGTTACCTGATTCATAAATCACTAATAAAGGCCATTTAGATCTGAGATATTCAATTTCTTGAAATTTTGTTCTTCGTAGTTGTAAGTAGATACAAATTTGGAATTCCAATAGCCATAGATTTTTTTTTTCTACATTCTCATTTGTATCAGCAGTGTCATGGCTGGTTAGAGTGAGGTTTATATCAGTTTGTTTAAAAAGACAGTACCTCTTATTATGCATGAGGTCTGCATGAAGTCTTAAGATTTCATTCCAACATTTCTCATGTTCCTGAGTAATGACTAATCCCCATTTGCAGCCATGATCTGTGGATAATAATTGAATAAGTGATTCAATTAAACTCCCTTCCCGTAATGCTCTCCTCAATGCCTCCCATCACAGGAGAACACAAGCTGACCTTGTCCACCATACAAAGCACGTTGACTGGATCTCCACTGGTCCCAAACGAAGCTCAAAGAACAATGCTCAAAGCAAGGTTGCTTCCTTCAGACTCAGCAATGAGAGTTCTGTGTTAAGAAAGTTCTATGTTAAGGCGTGGTGGGGGCAGGATACAGCTGCTATTTTGGAGAGGGATGCAGGGTGGTGCTAGTCATTCACTCTGGGTTTTATCTTTGCTCGTAATTTGACAAAGTCAGGGAAAGGAAGTGAAGCGAGGGGTGGTCTGTATTGTGGACCAAGAACAGCCACAAGATCCATTTTCGGTGTAGCACGAGGCAGGTCTGAATCACCGTGTTTGTCCCAGGCAGCACAGTAATACACACCCGAGTCACTTGTTCGAAGATTTCTGATTAAAAGCTTACTGCTGCTCCCTGAATCTTCTGTTTCAACGTGGTATTTCTCTGGATCAGCTCCTGAACCGGCCACTATTTCAGAATACAGGAGGTCATGGTAGAGAAAGTGGCGTGGGGCCTGTCCCTTCTGGAATTGGGACCAGTGGGTGCAGCAGGTACTTCGTTGAGAACTACAATGGATTACAACAGGTGCTCCTGCTTTCTTGGTGACTGGCTTCTCCCTTTCAGTGTGGTAGATGTTTGACTGGCTGCCATGGGGAAAACAACAAAAAGTAATAAGGAATCTCTTCACATGGCCTCCCACTGGAGGGAGAAGTCCATGGGCATCTACACAACATACTTACCTAGAGGGAGAAAAGCTAGAAGCTGGGCTAGAGCCCGCTGCATCCTCCCCTCTCCAGCCTTAAAGAAGAGCTTCCAGGTGAGAAAGAAGCAGAATACCTGCTCACCACTCAAATCCACCTCCAAAAGAAGAGATCTCTAGGGCAGAAGGCAATGAGTTGGCTCTGGTCTTCCAGACTGGGCCACAGCAGGGAGAGTCACTGAGGGTCTATCTTACAGGAACACCAAACTGAAATCCATCAGGGGTGGGTGCTGGGACCTCGGGGAGGAGCCTCTGCTGCTCTGTCACCCATTGCTGGAGCGCCCTCTTGTGGCACTTGAGAGCAGGCTCCCTCCAGAAGAGCCACCGGCAGCCCTGAGAACCCACGACTGAAGATCTTGAGCCCAATATGGTGGGAAGCAGAACCATGCCTACAGTTGTGGCACTTGAGAGCAGGCTCCCTCCAGAAGAGCCACCGGCAGCCCTGAGAACCCACGACTGAAGATCTTGAGCCCAATATGGTGGGAAGCAGAACCATGCCTACAGCTGCCTGTTCGCCAGCAGCCCTGAGAACCCAAGACTGAAGAGTTTGAGCCCAATACGGTGGGAAGCAGAACCATGCCTACAGCTGCCTGTTCCTGGTGGAGAGGGCAGTCCAATATCAGGCTCACACCCTGCAGTCGGAATTCCAGTCAGTGCCCTGCCATGGTCTTGTCCTGAGAGGAAACTTCTGCATCCTGGTCCTGAATCACGTTCCTTTGCACCTGTTAGCAGGTGGTGAGGCGACCACCACCAGCAGATCTCAGAAGCTTTGAATCAGTTTTATTAAAAGAAATGGGTATAAGGTCAGTTAGCCATACTTGATTCCGGTCCAAGGTAAGTGGACTTGTGTGTGTGTGTGTGTGCATGTGTACACAAACCACTGTGTTACAGGATTTCTGTTCATCATCAAGTAAAGAGGCTTCCTCACCAAGATTTCAAGATTGAATAAAAAGAAAATAGTGCAGGCCCATCTGTGCAAGTGCACGCAAGTTGACACTGTTACCCAGAAGGCTGAGGCTCCTGAGAAGCCTAGGTTCAATTCCTAGCCCTCCCTAAAATCTAGGCAGAGAAATGCACCATAGTTTCAGCTACTAGGGAGGCTGAGGGAGGGAAAGGGTGGCATAGTGAGACCGGGTCTAAAAAGAAAAAGTACAGGGTGCGATCTTGTGCGATTCTTGACACATGCCTTAAACGAAAAATGTACCTACTATTTCTCGATTTCACCTTCACCTGAGAAGTCCATGTTTTATTTGGCAACTGCATAGTTAACGTGGGGACTTCCTCTGAAGATAAGAAAAGTTGAAACATCTAATAGAATTCATTGGCGTTACCATTAGGATGAGGGAAAAAAGAGGGACGAGAAATCAATGGTGGAAACTAGAATCTCTCAATACATCTCGTTTTATCATTTTTCACTTCAGACCCATGTAAATGTTTTATCTACACAAAACAAACTTAACTTAAACAAAATAAAGCCAATTTAAAACATGTAAAAGTAGAAATTGAAAGAAATAAACACATTATATATTAAAGATGTCAGAAACAAATTAAGAGCCACAATTACAACTTATTTTTCAAATAGGTTTTCACTGTATACCCCAAGACCAAAGAAAGGGAAGAATGAGAGAGAGAGAGAGAGAGAGAAAGATAGGACAAATTAAAAGAAATAAAGGACCAAGAAAGGAAGTGAGGAAGGGAAGAAAGGAGGGAGGCAGGAAGAGAGAAATCTAGCATGCTATTGGAAATTGTGGTATTTCTTATATTCGTACCTTTATATATTTACGTTAATACTGTCAGAAACCAACAGTTCACTATTAAACAAAAATGCAAATTTAAAAGGTTAGTAAGAATGTCATGATCTAGGGGCCCGAGGGCAGTTCCTTAGTAAAGGGGAAGCTCTGAGAGGCGGAACCACTGGAGAAGGTGCCAGTTTGAGGCCAAGACCACCCTGGTATGCTGGGTGGGCCTGTGCTCCCGATCCATGTTGGCTGAGTCTGTGGGTGGACTGCAGAGTCAAGATCCTATTGAGGGTAATGGTTTTCTGTCTCTGTCATTCCTGGAATAAATAAATGAAAAATAAAAAAACCTTATGATACATATTTCAAATCAGTTTTGTCTAAGGAATGCTTCTTTCGAAGCTGTCCACAGAAAAACTAGACAGCAAAAGCAGTCCAGAAGAAGAGAGCACTTCCGGCATGAAATTGAGGTCTCCGAATTCCATTTCTCACTAGAAGTACCGGGGCTCAGAGGAGAAATGGCTGAACCCAGGACTAGGGCTTGATATGTTGTAAGCCTTTGGTCATTTCCAGCGTGGTGCAATAAAGAGATTTCTGAATGAAGGTTGCCTTACATTCATTTTGCTAAGTTCTATAGTTGCTTCACAGAAGAGCGATTCTTGATCTCTTTAACTTGGCCACAGTCAGAGACCCTTCTAAAGAATGTAAAAATATATGTTATCATGTTTTTATTAAGAGTTTAGCATGACTTCTGGCTCTCAGATCTTCCCGGGGTAGACCACCTCACTGTGGTTCAGACACCAGTGGCCCTGCGGGTGGGAAGGGAACCTGGGCACTGAAAGACAGCGTGACCGTCACCACAGATGGCTCTCAGAGAGAACGAGCAGTCACACCTCCCTGTCCACGTCTCTGAGGTCAGAGCAGTGGAAACTGTGAAGGGAAGCCTTCCAGCCATCACACACACATTTTTAAAGAATAATTTTATACTTATTTTATTTGTTATTATTATTATTTATTTGACCAAGGAGAAAGAGAGAGAGAGAGAGGGATAAAGGCCCTGGACCTCCATGATTACTGCGCACTAAATCTGGGCTGTATGGCATTCACGAGGTGAGGATGCGGGACACGATCTTCTGCTACGATCTCAGCCACCCTTTGTCCTGCACCACGTCTGTCCCAGCGTGCGCGCTCGTCAGAGCACATGTGCTTATTGAAGTGTGGTCTTTAACGAGATTGAAGTAGCTGTAGGGAGGCCGCTTCATCGTGCGGATTGACTGCACCTCTCACCTGCTGCGTCGTCAGCTCACGGGCTTTGCCTTACTCCCCTTCCCTGCGCATGGACAGAATATATACTTACACAGAGTATGCTAAGACCAGAACTTAACATGGCCTCTCCCTCAAACTATGCCACAACCCAGGTGTTGATGGTTCACCTCCTTCCAGTGTGTGTGTGTGTGTGTGTGTGTGTGTGTGTGTGTGTGTGCGTGTGTGTG
>NW_006159550.1:5127304-5128321 GCF_000334495.1 Tupaia belangeri chinensis | reverse complement strand
GTGTGTGTGTGTGTGTGTGTGTGTGTGCGCGTGATTCCACATCGCTGTGCTCGCGGTGCCTGTTGTTTTTAGCATACGTGATGGCAGAGTATATAGTTTTTAAACTATGTGTTTGCTTTGACTTTTTAATATACTTATATTCCATCTTGTCATAAACTACATATAAACACATTGTAAGAGAATGCAAGCTGGGGCAGCAGGTGCTATGTGGTTAAGGTGTCGTACTCCCATATGGCCCGCTACAGTTCAAGTCCCAGAGCTGGAGGCTTAAAAACCATGCCGGACGCACGTGTGCATTCTAAAATCCCAGGAGGGAAAGGGAGGGGAAAGGATGGTGGTACGACCAACCCCTCTCAGGGGTCATTTCTCACTTTCCTCTGTCTCTCTCTTTTTCTCTCGCTGGTAAGTACATGCACCCTATGGCAAAAATCCTAGAAATAACATAAATAAATAAATAAAAGGGGATGAAATATATTTTATGGAAACATAATATTAACAATGCATTATTATCATTTTATTAATACATAGTCATTATTAACCTTTCTTCTATTCACACTCATTTTCATTTATTTTGTGATGTTTTAGAGAAAATACACGTCAGGGTTAAGTTTTGGGTTTCTTGGGATAGACCATAAGAAAAGGATGCCAGAGGGAAATGCCCTGAACACGGACAGACCATACACGCGGCTGAGGGCACAGTGGCCCTGAGCAGTGGAGGGAGCCCCCAGCCGTGACCACGGGGACCGCCCTCAGCACCGGACGTCAGCCTGCACGCTCACTCACCTGGCACAGCAGTTTTCGAAAATGTGCAGATTAAATTCTCTCTTCCAAAGCTTCAATTATTTTTTTTGTTTCATGTCTCAGATTTCTTTTGTCTTTCTATTTTAAAACTTTTAGTCATTTATTTTATCCAAGTGTGAGAGAGACCATGAGAGAGAGAGACAGGCACCCCAGTACGTTCTTGACACCCCAGCCCACCCCAGCCTCAGTTACTGCAGACTGAGGGTACGTTCCTCC
>NW_006159550.1:5109861-5124073 GCF_000334495.1 Tupaia belangeri chinensis | reverse complement strand
AGAGCAGTGGAAACTGTGAAGGGAAGCCTTCCAGCCATCACACACACATTTTTAAAGAATAATTTTATACTTATTTTATTTGTTATTATTATTATTTATTTGACCAAGGAGAAAGAGAGAGAGAGAGAGGGATAAAGGCCCTGGACCTCCATGATTACTGCGCACTAAATCTGGGCTGTATGGCATTCACGAGGTGAGGATGCGGACACGATCTTCTGTTACGATCTCAGCCACCCTTTGTCCTGCACCACGTCTGTCCCAGCGTGCGCGCTCGTCAGAGCACATGTGCTTATTGAAGTGTGGTCTTTAACGAGATTAAAGTAGCTGTAGGGAGGCCGCTTCATCGTGCGGATTGACTGCACCTCTCACCTGCTGCGTCGTCAGCTCACGGGCTTTACCTTACTCCCCTTCCCTGCGCATGGACAGAACATATACTTACACAAAGTATGCTAAGACCAGAACTTAACATGGCCTCTCCCTCAAACTATGCCACAACCCAGGTGTTGATGGTTCACCTCCTTCCAGTGTGTGTGTGTGTGTGTGTGTGTGTGCGTGTGTGTGTGTGTGCGTGTGTGTGTGTGTGTGCGCGTGATTCCACATCGCTGTGCTCGCGGTGCCTGTTAATTTTAGCATACATGATGGCAGAGTATATAGTTTCTAAACTATGTGTTTGCTTTGACTTTTTAATATACTTATATTCCATCTTGTCATAAACTACATATAAACACATTGTAAGAGAATGCAAGCTGGGGCAGCAGGTGCTATGTGGTTAAGGTGTCGTACTCCCATATGGCCCGCTACAGTTCAAGTCCCAGAGCTGGAGGCTTAAAAACCATGCCGGACGCACGTGTGCATTCTAAAATCCCAGGAGGGAAAGGGAGGGGAAAGGATGGTGGTACGACCAACCCCTCTCAGGGGTCATTTCTCACTTTCCTCTGTCTCTCTCTTTTTCTCTCGCTGGTAAGTACATGCACCCTATGGCAAAAATCCTAGAAATAACATAAATAAATAAATAAAAGGGGATGAAATATATTTTATGGAAACATAATATTAACAATGCATTATTATCATTTTATTAATACATAGTCATTATTAACCTTTCTTCTATTCACACTCATTTTCATTTATTTTGTGATGTTTTAGAGAAAATACACGTCAGGGTTAAGTTTTGGGTTTCTTGGGATAGACCATAAGAAAAGGATGCCAGAGGGAAATGCCCTGAACACGGACAGACCATACACGCGGCTGAGGGCACAGTGGCCCTGAGCAGTGGAGGGAGCCCCCAGCCGTGACCACGGGGACCGCCCTCAGCACCGGACGTCAGCCTGCACGCTCACTCACCTGGCACAGCAGTTTTCGAAAATGTGCAGATTAAATTCTCTCTTCCAAAGCTTCAAATAATTTTGGGGTAGGGGCTAATGTCTCAGATTTCTTTTGTCTTTCTTTTTTTTAAAACTTTTATTCGTTTATTTTATCCTGTGAGAGAGAGAGTGAAAAAGAGAGAGACAGGCACCCCAACAAGTTCTTGATATCACATTCCTCCCCAGCTTCAGTTTCTCCAGATTGTGGGCACGTACTTGCCCATTCCACCCAGGGAGGTCTCCGGATGTAAACCGAGAACCTTCCCTGGGGGTCCTTCTCACAGAGCGTGTGTTTTACTGCTGTGCCACCGTCCCGCCCCTTCTTTTCTTTATTAATACCATTCATTTCCCTTGTGTTTTTAACTAATGTGCTTGTGCTCTTTGTACACTTTTAAAGGGTAATATAATTCGAGGCTGGCAGGTGGCGTGGTGGTTAAGGGCACTGGACTCCCACATGGCCAACCATGGTTCAAGTCCTGGACCTGGTGGCTTGCTTTCTCATTTTCCTTCTCTTTCTCACTCTGTCCCTTCCTGGTCAAATTTAAAATAAATACATAAATTTAAGTAAAACAATTTTTTTAAAAAAGAGTAATATAATTTAATGTATTAAAATTATTCGGTTTTTTTGTTGACCTTCTGTGTTCTTTTTTGCATTATGTATTTGGTCTAACGTGTTGGAGGGCAGGCCTTGTAGCCTGGGGGCTAAGTGAGCCAGAGCCCACACGGTTGAATATGATTCAGATCCCAGCCCCAGCAGCTTGAAAACCACGCCAAGCAAGAATGCATGGGAGCCCCGAATACGAACGGGGTGGAGAAATGGAAGAACAGGGAATGAGCATGAATATGCTCCACTGGAGGGCGTGTTATTCTGTCTCTCTCTCCATGGAGAGAGCATGTGCACTCTAGCAATTAAAAAATAGTTTTGGAATTACCAAATAGGCAAAGAGGAATTGTGAATACATTTAAATCATCATCAGAGTTTTCATTTTATCACAAAGTCAGATTTTTCTCTACAAGTGACAGTTCTGAAATGTTTCAAATACTTCTTTCAACTCACTAATGACTATGGGCCCATCTCAATTATTTTTCCTTTATGTTTAACTAACTTGAAATAACTAAATTATATTGTGAGTCAAACATGAACACTGACCTTAATTCCTCATAGCAAGGTAGCATGCCTGTAGTTTTCTTTCATCCTCCCTTCTGTCATTCAAGAACAAGGTTGCCTGCTCTGACACTGGTTTGGGTGGACACTGGCCTTTCATGCAGATCTGGTCACCTTCATCTGGCTTGTACTAAGAGTGGACCAGATCTCAGGAATCCCACTGGGAAATTCCCTAGGAAGTTGGAGTCCAACCAGGAAGAGCTTCTCCCCATGGAGAAGGGGTGAGGAAAACCTCCTGTGTCTGGCCTTGGGACTGAAGCTCAGGCTCTCTGTGGTGTTGCAGGATGGAGCTGACTTGCACCAAGCCCCTAGCTGATGCCTGCGCTGGCTCTCGGGTCAATTCAACCTTAGGAAGAGCTCTCACCAGACGAGTGAGTGGAACCTGTAGGATGGAGGCCGTCCTCATGAGAAGCCATGGTGGGCTAAGGGGATGGCCATGGAGTCTCACCTCCCCTGGGACTGGAAGATGAGCCCAGGCCTGAGCACTGCTCTGACCCATGTGGGGAGGGGCCTTGCCCTCTGTGCACAGTGCTGAGCTGCCTCTTCTGGCTGACCCTGACTCTCATTTATTTGACGTTAACATTGTGAGCTGAACCAGTTTCTGGTCGACTCTAAAGCCATTGTGTCTCTGTAGAAGGACTCCATACAGCTCAGTGATGGCCTTCAGTGACACAGGAGGACCCAGGTATCTGCATCTCTGGGCTCCTGTGGGGAAGGAGCACATCTCTGTGTCCACAGGCACAGCTACCTGTGCTCATAGGTGCATGGTCTTGTGGCCTCTGTCTACACTGAGAACATTAAACCAGGTGGGATGTTAAAGATCGTTTTGGTGCTGCCAGATTTCCTTCTCTGGTGCCCCCTAGAACAGTGTCATGGGAGTGGACTGTGGCACTAGGGTCCCAATTCACATAGCAAGTAAAGACCTGACCTTGACAAGCACAGGAATCCCAGCCTCCCCACAGCATGAAGTGGGAGTTCAGAGCAATCGCCTGTGTGTGAAGATGGATGTTCTCTTTCCATTAGCTGTGGTCTTCTGAAAGTGAGCAAAGTTGGCTGTGGTTTAACTGTCCTTATTTTCTCCTGCAGCACCCAGCCACCCCTTGCACACCCCAACCTGTGGGGCTGGTAAGCCCGTGAGCATTTTCCATGAATCAACCACAATTAACTGAGCACGTAAACAAAAGAAGCCTGAGAAAATAGAACACCATCAGCCACACCAACGCCTCCTGCCACCCACTCTGTCTCTACCACCATCACCTCCGCCACTTCTCTCTGCACTGCTGAAGGTCAGGGCAACCCAGCTGGGGTGAGGAGGTGGGGAGGTGGAAGGAAGTCGCTAAGAAGTTTGAAACCACAGGAGACAATGCCTTTTCTTTTTTTTTTTTTTTGAGAGGTTTTCGCTATAGGGCGTGTGCGCTCGCCAGACAGACAGAGAGAGACAGAGAGACAGAAAGCGAGAAATCACCCCCTAGGGGGGATGGTCACGCCGTAATCCCTTCTCCTCCATTCTCCTCTCAGGATCTTGGGCACGCACGCACACGCGCCCGGCCTGAGTTTTAAGCCACCGGGTCCGGGACGCGAACCGCAGTCGACTACGTGGGAGTCCAGCGACATAGCCATTATGCCAACTGCTGGTTCCCAGGAGACAATGCCTTGTACCTTGGTCAGTGAAACCAGCCCCCAAAGTTCTCAGTGATTCTAATATGTCCTCCCTGCTTCTTTGCAGAAATAACTCCAAATCGAGAGTGTTTGGCCTAAAAATTTCTATCAATCCAAACACATCAGGAATAGTTTTTTGTTTGTTTGTTTGTTTTTTGAGATTTTTTGGCTATATGGCATGTGCACTCACCCGAGAGACAAAGACAGACAGAGAGACAGAAAGTGGGAAATCACCCCACAAGGGGGATGGCCATGTTTCAATCCCTTCTCCTCCATTCTCCTCTTGGGATTTTGGGCAAGAAGCACACGTACCTCATGTGAGTTTAAGCTGCCAGATCTGGGATTCAAACCCAGTCAACTGCACGGGAGTCCAGCGATGTAACCATTTCACCATCTGCTGGTCCCAGGAATAGTTTTAAGTTAAATTTAATCTTTCTTATGTCTGATTGATCTTAAGAATCTGTTTCACAGAAATTGATGCTGATTGTACAAAAAATTAAAAAAACCTTCCCTCTTAAAAAAGACATTGTTATAATTCTAATATATAAAAGTTTTTAAGGTATTTATTTGCGATCATAGAAAAATATACAATTATTTATCATTTTTTTCACCCACCTGCCATCTATTAAGCATTTTGCTTTAATCTATTCCAGTAGAAATATACAGCAAGAGAGTCATTCACATTAGGGTTATTAGTAAAAGCAATCAAAGACATTAACAAATATTACAAACAAAAATCGAATAAGCCTTAATGTATAAAAGTTGTTGATCTTCGCCTCCGGTCAGAGAAAAGCGAGTCAGAACCACGATGAGGCCTGCTGTGGTGTAGCTCCTGCTCCGTGGTGTGGAGCTCCCGTGGAAGGCCAGGGCTCGTGTTTGTGGTTGACCCATGTGTGCTGGGTGTGTGTGCTCATGACCCCAGCTGGGAGAGCTGGGTGGGCGAGGGGGTCACGGCTTGAGACCCTATTGGTGGTGTTTGTTTTTCTCTCTTTCAGTCTCTGATGAAATAAAAAAATAAATACTTTTAAAATCAAAACATGAGATACTATTTTTCACCTTCAGGTAAGCAAAACCCCGTGGCCTGGAGGCACGCTCTCAGCACTCACGTGTGGTGGCAGAGAGGGAGAACAGCTCTCTCCATGGAGGACGAGTTCCGATTGCTATCAAAATCTCCAGTGCGTGTCTTCCAAATGATGCAACAATTTTTAATAATAAAAGATCGAAAATAATCCAATGGCCTATTTCAAGTAACTAGTTCCGTGTTCTATACGCACCTCTAAAACATTGGGAAGCTGTTTACATCGCTATCTAATGATGCAAAAGGAGTCTAGGATTTGTAGATAAAGACGAATAGAGAACCATACACGCTTGGCATGCTGTATCTGTGACTCTTGTAGCCACAGATTAAACCTATCATGGATCAAAAATAATTGTGAAAAGTGATAGAAAGTAATAATACAGCAATAAACTAATACAAATAAAACCCATGCAGCAACTGTTCACATAGTGTTTTTATTGCGACGGGTAGTGTAAGTAATCTAGGGATGATGTAAGTGTGTGGGAAGATCTGCTTAGGTCATGTAGAAGCACGGCACTCTTTCTCCGGGAATTGTGGATCGGGGAGCCAGCCCTGCACACCAGGAGATGCCAGCCTACGGCAGTCTACTTAGTGTAAGGAGGTGAAATGAGACAATGTGCACGTGTGTAAATGTGCTGTGTGTGTGTGCACATTCACATTTGCAAACACAGAAACAAGAAAGATGCACAAGGAACTAGTGTGACCTGTAGGAGATGGGGGGGTAAAGACAGTGATAAGCGAGACGGCTTCATGCTTTTTTGAAGTGTTCGATTTACGAACCATGCTAGTGTATTATCTAACAAGATAAATAGGGTTATATTATGTGTATTATTTTAAGACATGTTCTGTTCAATTTTCATTTCTTTAATAGACATTTTTGAAGATGAACACTACTGTCATGTGACATACTTTATTTTATTATATTCTTTTATTTATTTATTTATTTATTTATTTTGTGAAAAGGTTTTTTTGCTACAGGGCGCATGTGCTTGCCAGACAGAAAGAGAGAGACAGAAAGCAGGAAATCACTCCCCCAGGGGGGATGGTCATGCTGCAATCCCTTCTCCTCCATTCTCCTCTCGGGATCTTGGGCACGCACGCACACGCGCCCGGTGTCAGTTTAATCCACTGGGTCCAGAACGCGAACAGAGGTCTACCACATGGGAGCCCAGGGGCATAGCCATTACGCTAACTGCTAGTTGCATTTTATTATATTCTTATTGGGCATTTGGATTACATCTGGGTTGTTCCAAGCAGTGCTATAGTGAATAAACACCCTTGCACATAGATCTTATTTCCTTAGGACATTGATGGGGCAAATGGTGAGAATACGTCCCAGGTAATGGTATCCACACATTTAATGTCTGTTTCATAAATGCTCTGGCTATTAAAGGCCCCTCGAGGCTCGCCATCTGAGAAAGCCTCGCTGGAGGGGGAGCCTTTTCAGTCATTTGCTGATCTCAACCTGCTTGCCCTGTGTGTGGCAGTCGCCCTGTGGTGGGAACGTGCCCGAGAAGGAGGCATGAGCCACCTCTATCTCAGAAATGCCCTGAGTGTACCAGCATCTCCCACAGGTGGTTCTGAGGCCCTCCGAGCCCATCAGCCCACGGTGGAGCCCAGGTGTCAGGACACCACACGAGTCCAGATGGCGCCACTGCGAATCTGCTGACCCTGAGATGCACGGCCCATGTCCTCAGCAAGGGCAGGTGCAAACATCGCACACTCACAGAGCAAGGCAGGATTCTACACTGTCTATACCATGGAAGGGATTACAGTCATTCCAGAACGGGGCACAGGCAGATCCAGAGGAGAGACAATGGGAAATTAGTGACACACCAGTGGCGGACATAGAGGGAGAAACACAGATGCACACCGAAGCCTTTAAGAAAATTCTTGCTGACTCCTTGGAAGACATTGTTAGTAAAAAGATCATTCATGTTTTGATTGTTTGTTTGTTTTTCCATTAAAGACAGTGGTAAGTAGCTAGAAAAACGCAAGCTCTTGGTTTAGGAACCTGCCTTTATATCACAACGACTACTGGCAGATAGTGACCTCCAGCAGTAACTCAGTCTTTTCTTGCATCTGTGTGTCATCTTTACGCGGGGACCACGCTCATCTTCATCCCATGCTAGTACATGTGCTGCAAAGCAAGCACATAGCTCAGTCTTCTTTGTCCACCACTATGGACTATGGTGGCCCCTACCTTGGAGGACTCTAGGAGAATTCATGGATTGCCTGGTGCATGGTCAGATCTTAGCAAGTCCCTGTCCATCCCCACTAACCTTTCTGCAGAGAAGTAAAATAGAGATCACCATCAGTGTGTGTTGTGTGTGTGTGTGTGTGTGTGTGTGTGTGTGTAGTATCCACTATTTCTAAAGTATTGCTACTAAGAGCACATACCAAGCTCTTGAGGACCTACACACACTATCTATTGTCAATTCACCTAACCCACACAGAACCCCAGGAGACAAGTATTATAACTTCATTTAAAACTGTATTTATCTAATTTTATTTATTATTATTATTTTTAATGTTTCTATATGGCATGTAGATTTGCCAGAGAAAGACAAAGAGAGAGAAGTGAGAAAGAAAGCCACCAGGTCTGGGACTCAAACTACGGTCAGTGTGGGAGTCCCGCACATTAACCACCTCGCCACTTGTCATCCTCCCTTATAATTTAATTATAAATGAGGACATTCTGGCTCACAGTGCTGTAACTCGCCTGAGATCTCCCAGATACTAAATACCAGACCCAGGACTCAAACCCAGTCTCTCTGGGATCAGACTCCATGGATGTAACTCCTCCATCACTCTTCTCTCCAGGGGACATTGTGAGGATCTGGAACCATGGTGCTTATGAAACCCTAGGACAGAACTGAGCACACGCAGCGCAGAGCACATAGGACAGTATCTGGTCATCACTGAGTTCTCCAAACCAAATGAATTGGAACCTGGTGATCTTTGAACGAGAGGCAACGTGAGCTATTTCATTTGGTTGTGGCTCCTTACGGAGCAAGCTTCCCAAGAAAAGTGTCTCAGCCACTCTCTTAGAGAAGAATGAAGAATGTGGTGTGAGACCATTTTACAGTCAGTGCTTACGGACACAGCTCAGTTGTCAGCTATCCCTACCTTGGGCTTTCCATTCATTTCAACAAATTACAGTACACGCGGACAAAAGTAGACTTTCAATTTACTTTTTATTGTGTCTGTTATAAAAAAACAAAGCTTGGAATTTAAGGAGCAAAGATGGCAGCTTCAGTGTTTGTTAAACAGAAGGCTTCCCGGAAGTTACCTGATTAAAGGGCCCTGAGGGAGGTGACTAGCAGCAGTGTGCAGTCTGAACTAGGGCCATGACCATGTGGCTGGGCCGACAGAGCTGATGGAGGGGACGCAGAGAGTGGTGTCAGGCTGCCGTGGGATGCTCCTTATTATCATTACAGAGTGAGATCTCCTCAGTTTGTCCACTGGTTAGGAAGACCACTATGCTATAACTGCATGATAGCACAGTAGTGCACGGGGAAACTGAAAGAGCCCAAACACAAACAGAAAGCCCAGTTAGACCCTCAGCTGATGCTTTTAGGAACAAGGAATGGTGAAGAGACGATCCCTTCATGCCTCTGTCTGTAAGGAACTCTTTCCAGTGCCACAGAGAGCTGCTCTTCTAAACACACAGAAGGTGATGACGGCAGAGTAGGCCGCACTCTTGAGGAGCAGGAGGAGGTAGGTGTAGTATGCGGAGGTGCTGGTGAGCTGCAGCTGCAGTGCCTCCCGGAAAAGTTGCCTGCTCAGTTGTTCTTGCTCTGTAGATGGGACAGGACAAATATTAATGTGGAGAGGCTCATGAGTATTGATTTCTGATGCCCTGTTCTGAAGTAACACCCCATTATTATCAGGACTCCAAAGTAATCACCCAGCACCATCACAACCACCAAGGGAGAGACAACTTAGAGCTCAGCTAGCAGGTCAAGTTGATCAACAACTTCTAATTAATTCACTTGGAGCATACTAAATATTGAAAAAAAAAAAAGGTAAATTGTAATAAATGAGTTCAATGGGCAAAAAAAGTTATCTTTGATAATGTTTGAGCATTCCTACACCCATACGATGTCTCCTGATAGAAATAATAATACTTATTACTAACCAAACACAAAGCACTATTATGAGAGCTTTGTATATAAAATTTAATATTTTTTCATTCACAATAATTTATTATTTTAACTCTATATAGTTTCATAGGTAATCTGAAGACAGACAGAAGTAATGTTCCTTATATTATGGATTACTAAGTGCCACAGGCCTGGCTTAAACCCCAGCGCATGACATTAAAGATCACAGTCTTATCTGCACAGCAAAGTTCATAGTATCAAGTGTGAACCGACAACTCTCAGAATGGGAAAATATTTTTGTTAAATATGCCTCAGACAAGGGACTGATAACCAGAATACATAGGGAACTCAAGAGCCTTATGTGAAAAAAAATGATTAACCCAATTAAAAGATGGGAAAATGAGCTGAACAAAAATCTCTCTAAGGAAGACATACGAACAGCCAAAAAGCAGATGAGGAAATGCTCAACATCACTCATCATAAGGGAGATGCAGATAAAAACCACAATGAGATACCACCTAACCCCTGTCAGAATGGCAAAGATTAAGAATATAAAAAGTGATAAGTGTTGGCGGGGATGTGGTGAAAAGGGAACCCTCCTACACTGTTGGTGGGAATGTAAACTAGTTCAACCACTGTGGAGAACAATATGGAGGTTCCTCAAAGATCTACAAATAGAACTACCATTTGATCCAGCAATCCCACTTCTGGGTATTTACCCAAAAGACAGGAGAACGCTCAGTCAGAAAAGTGCTTGCACATCCATGTTTATTGCAGCATTATTCACAATTGCCAAGACATGGAACCAACCTAAATGTCCACAAACTGATGAATGGATTGGAAAAGTGTGGTATATATACTCTATGGAATACTACTCAGCCATAAAAAATAACAAGACCCTGGAATTTGATAGAAAATGGTCAGATATGGAGGATCTATTGCTGAGTGAAGTAAGCCAGGCTATGAAAGAAAGATATTGTATGTATCCACTCAATATATACCGACTATCCGCACTCTATAATAGAGAGCAAAAATTCGGAGGACATAAACACAGTGAAGGTACTTAATGAGAATAGGACAGTGTGGAATGGGGTAAGTGAAGAGAAGAGGATAGAGAAAGATAGCAAGTGAACAATAGAGAGACAGGACGTTAGTGAGAAACAGATAGGGGTTATTAACTGTTGATGATGACATGTATAGTATTCTCAACTGGATTGGTCTGAGAAGTATTTCATGATGGGCAAAGTATTTTTACAAGCAAAATGAGAAATAGCAATTGACTGTTTTAAAAAAATAATTAGAATAATAATAATGATTGGGGAAAACATAGAAAAGATATTGAATGCTGAAGCGGGGAGATTAATGTCTCTGTATTGACTGACATGCATGGAATTCCCTTTTGAAAAAAGCAATGTAATACACTGTAGAATTATATGTAATCCAATGTAATATAAAGATTATGATGATAATAAAAAAAAGAGATTTTTTAAAAAAAGATCACAGTCTTAGTCCTTTTATAATTCTGCATTTCTGAATGCAATAAACAGCCCAGATACTAAAAAAAGAAGCATAAATATAAAATCAAATAGCTGATGTAAGAGTGTCTGAGCCATAACACATCATACACACAATGGAACATTTGCTGATGTTCACAGTGAGGTAGGGGAGGTTTTTATAGAGCGTTTTCATACAAAGAGGATGTTATAGAAAATGAAAGAAAGGGCTATCCACATTTTCTGAGCTGTTTACAGATTATGGTTCGTCCACTCATCTGTCTTCCCTAAATATATCTCATCCAGGCTATGATGCTATTGGTAATTGCGCTGAATATTCTTCGACGTTTTGCAAGAAACATGGGAAGTCAAAAAATCATGACAGACAATAACAATGGCCAGACAGACCGCTTGGTGAGTCACAGGCGGCATCTCTTCCTGTAGAACATTCTGTCTTCCATGTCCTGTCTTCATGGAGGCAGAATCGTTAGCCCTTGGTGCGGGATGGCAAGTCAGCAGGCAACGTGCCCTAACTCCTTCCCTTTGGTTCGGAAAGTATCACTGACCTCTGTACCCAGTAGGGCAACTGCTCTCCAGCACCCCTGATATTGGAAATGCAGGGCTGGAGTCAATGCTTCCAGTCAAGGTCTTTGTTCATATCATAGAGAGATAGGACCATAAACTGATACGTATTTCATGTCTGCTAGATGAGAAATGCTATGTAAGACATTTTATATCTGTGCCCTTAAGTATTCAGTAACTGCGGATTTGGTGTCATTGTTCTCAGCTGGCAAATGAGAAAAGTATTGTTCACAAAATGTAATAGTCATGTGCTAATCATAGAAAAAACTTGAATCAACCTACATGTCTAAGAACAGACAAATGGATTAAAAAAGTGTGGCACACATATGCTGCGGAATACTCCTCAGTCATGAGAAGCAATGAGATCCTGGCATTTGCTAGAAAGTGGATGAATATGGAAGATTACATGCTAAGTGAAGTCAACTAGACCATGGAAAAGGGGCATTGTATGTCCCAACTTAATATATTACAAATGGCTCCACTTTGTGACAGAAGATTAAAGACTGAAAATTATAAAAGTATGGAGAGCAACTGTGGATACTAGAGTCAGTGTGGGAGGGCAATAGGACATGGGGTGGGGCAGAAAGAGGGAATCAAGCAAGCAAAATAAAACATTTACTGGACACGTTAATGAAGAATTATCAGCTGATGATAACGTGTATGGGAATATCTTAGACTGGACTAGTATGCTATTCATGCTGAGGAAAAACATAAATAATTAAATTTTCAAAGAAGAAGTACTGGGGCCATGGTTCTCTGAAATCCATGCTCTTACCCATCCTCCTCCCCACGTGTACCACTCTGGTCTTGAGGTCTTGACTTTGGAATTTCTTGCTTTATGACTCTATCTTAGAGAAACAATAGAGAACTAATAGAAAGACTAGAGGGTATGAATTCTTCATTTGACGGCCTGTTCTGAGATTCCAGATCTAGCTTTGTGACACATGGAAGAGGCCCAGCTGACTTTAGCTCATGGTCCTCATCTGTAAAATGGGGAAAAACACCAGCCCACTTCATAGGAGTAGTATGAGACTTAAACATCAACAGCAGCACAAAAATGCATAGAGAACATAGCACAAGGCTTTATGTAGACAAACTTTCAGTAAGTGTCATGTTCCTGTTACTAGCTACTAGCCAGGACTGAAATACTAAACATTCTGGAAAGGATCTGATATCATGCTTCCTCTAGTCATTAGAAATAATTGACACAAATCAAAGAAATTCATTTGTTCATTGAAACAATTGAGTATATCACTGCATCCTCTAATTTTAGTCATCTTCCACCAAACCAACTCTTTGCTGTACTAATATGGCTCTTAGAAAATAATGGCACAGTGGTTATGGCCCTGGACTGCCTCATGGCTGACTGCACTTGGAGTCATGGACCTGGTGGCTTGAAACTCAATCCAGGTGCATGTTTGTGTGTGCTCAAAATCCCAAGAGGAGGGACCAGCAGTTAGCATAATGGCTATGTCACTGGACTCCCACGTAGTTGACCACGGTTTGTGTTCCGGACCCTGTGGCTTAAAACTCACGCCAGGCACATGTGTTTGCGTGCCCAAGATCCTGAGAGGAGAACAGAAGAGAAGGGATTGCGGCATGGCCATCCCTCCTGGGGGGTGATTTATCGCTTCCTGTCTCTCTGTCTTTCTCTATCTGTCTGGCGAGCACACGCGCCCTATAGCAAAAACCTCTCAAAAAAAAAAAAGTTCCAAGAGGAGAATGGAGGAGTAGACATTGTGATGTGGACATCCCCCAAAGAGGTTACTTCTCACTTTTTTTTTCTCTCTGTCTCTCTGTGTCTCCAGCGAGCACATGAGCTCTATAGCAAAAATCTCTCAAAAAAAGAAAAAGAAAATGATGAATAAATTTTAAATATCACTCAGTGCATTCTGCAACATCTAAACCATTCTGATTTTCTACCTCAAACCAGGGAAATTAAAAAGTTCAGTTGTTGAAACCCCAGCCCCAGAGCCCAGGGCTTAATGGAGCCAGATCTCACATGGCCATCTGTGGCTTGACTCCCAGTCCTGATGGCTTGAAAAGAATGTCAGGTGCCTACATATGCATGTCCCAAATCTTTACAGGATGCAGAAATGGGGAACATGGGACTGTGGTATTACCATGCCTCAAAGAGGGGCATGTTTTTTCACTGTCTTTGTCTCTTTGTTCCTCTGACAAACACATATAAACTCTGACCAAAAAAAAAAAAAAAAAGTTAAGCTGATGAGGAAGGGAAAAAATACTATGGCATGGTATAAAAGCCCCCAAATTCCAGGGATAAATTAACTTTTTTTTTTCTCTTTCTAATTGCTAGAGAGAGTGTGCATTCCTTAGACACACACACACAAAAGAGAGAGAGGTAGCAGAGAGACAGCACACATCTGGGAAGTAGCAATGCCATAATCCCTTTTCCTCCATTTTTCCATCCTGTTGGGATTTGAGACATGCACACAACTCACTTGGTCTGGTTTTCAAACCACCAGGTGCAGGAAAAAAATCACGGTCATCAATGTATGATCAAGCTCCCTTAATGCTAGGCTACAAGGCCATACCAATTATTTATCCTTTTTATGTTGAGGCAAGAAAACTTAAAAATTAAGTTGAGCAAGAAGAAATAAATGTTGTACCATGACCTAAAGACAGACATACACTGAACTTACCTGTTTCATTTTTTAAATAAGCTTTTGTAGAATTAGTAGTGAAATAATTACTAGTCAATTTGATTCTATGTCTAAGTGTGTGTGTGTGTGTGCATATATATATAT
>NW_006159550.1:5078951-5109750 GCF_000334495.1 Tupaia belangeri chinensis | reverse complement strand
TGTTGAAATATTCACTTTGTAAGCTAAATAACATGATTGAATGTATAAAAGAAAATGAAATAAAAATATATTTTAAAAAGTTAGTGAAAACATTAAAAATGTAAGACACATAATTCCAAGAATAATTGTTCTTCTTTCCTTTACGTCAAAGAAGTTCAAGGTTAAATTGAACAGGAGAAAAAATATTTATCAATAGCATGGCATAAGGGCAAATATACACAAAAAATTACCACTCTGACCTGTTAAAGGAACTTCTGTTGGATCAATAGCCACGACAGCTGAAAGAAATGAACATGAGTACTTGTCAATTACGTGTTCACATTATTTGACAGCGTGTGTCTTTGTGTATAATCCACCAGGGGTAAAAAGCCATAACCAGTGGTAACAAGACATACAAGAGGCATCCGTTAAAAATATGAGCCCCCAAATTTTGAAATAATTGGTCTGATTGTATGTAATTCAGAAGATCTAATTTATATACTATTTGTCTGCACGTGAAGATACAGGCCCCAGAACCCCTGGTTTTCCTGAGACATCCACAGCTATCAGAACAGTGCCTGCCAATGCAGGTGTTCCATCAATACTGAGCCATGGAGAAATGGACAGAGCAGTTGCTGTGTAGTCTTCTGCACACACTGCAGACACTGAGTACGGTACACAAGGTACCACAGTGAATTCATCCCATCCTAAATCCACAGCATGAGCTGACATGTTTGAAGGAGACGGGATTCAGGAAGTCTCTCATCTAAGTAAAGGAAGCAGCCATAATTTTCCATATTGCACATCTCCCCAGGGTCCCCTTCATGCACCTGAGTTCCCCAGGGCATGTGTTTGTGACATAATGGCAACAATATGGACAAAGCTAACACTGACAGAGTGACCAGTACTGCGCCAGAAACCGCAGACATGCTTCGCATATTGCATGTGTGATTGGAGCCCGTGTTATAAATGAAGAAATGGGAACTAGAGAGGAAGTAACTTGCCAAGAATCATACCAGAAGTGGCAGAGTCAGTATTCAAAGGATAGTTGTGCAATTGTGAAGGACTGAAAAATATAGGACTTGTGGCAAGTTTTTTATGAAAATAATCTGTAGACTTGAGCGAAAATAATTCATGGGGATAAAGCATATCTCCATCAATGTAAACACAAGAGCAGTGTCGCCTGGAAATTGTAATCATTCAGAGCCAATTGGATTATTTTTATAGGGGCTGAGCATTTCTATGTAATTCTTTCTTGAAATACAAAGACACGCCATAATCACATTTACAATTCACCAAATATATTACTGTAAATCCTGGGGAAAAGTACAAACTTGAAAAAAGTTAATTGTTGGAGGAAGGAAAAGAATCACAATGCTTGTTTTGGATTATCTTTTCCCTTCTAGATGAATTCTTAGCCATATGAGTATGGGTCTAGGATGCAATTTCACTTAATCAAGATCTTTTTATCATATGTGCTTGGAAATCATTTGAGATGTAGGTTGTGGGGTTAATCTCCAGGGGAAAAAATGTTAATATAATAATGTATTTGTTTTGAAATAACCTCAAAAACTGACTTGTACATGTCTGAAGTAATTTGGTCTTCTCCTTCTACTGACTTTATTCATTAAAAGATAAATGAAATATTAGTAAGTTAATAACGGCATCCACTTACCTTTCCTTATTGGAGGAAAGAGAATCTCTTGGTCGACACCTCCTTTATTGTTCTCATGTTTGACGATGCACTGGTGTTCTTTATTCAGGGAATTTCCGCTCACAGTCAGCCAGCTAAATTTCATGTATGTGTCATTGATCTTCATGGTTTTTCCCTGCTGGGATTCCAGGATCGTTTTGCCATTCTTTTCTTTCCAATGTACATAAATCTCATCAGGGAAAAATTTCTCAAGAAGACAAAGATGCGTTCCAGCATCATGGAGGTTCGTTTCAGCAACTGAAGGAAGAAACATGGTGGGCTTGGGGGAGAGGTCTGTATTCAAGGTTCTGTCTGTGGGAAAATGGAATAGGGATTAACAAGAATAGAGAATCGCAGACATTGCGTGGGTTGGCACACCCTATGCATGGTGGTGGGAAGGAAAGCTCGAATGAGCTCCTACCAAGGGCTCTCGCCCACCATGCATTGCAAGATAGTCTTTATTGTCATTATTTTAAAAATGTGAAAAGAAATTTCAAGATTAAGGAACTTACCAAAATCACAGCTAAGAAGTGGCAGAGTCTAGCTTAGAACCTGATCTTCATGCATTCTCCACATGCTGTGATGGACTTAAACATAAGAGAGAAAAAGGGAGAGAGGAGAGAGAGAGAGAGAGAGAAACCACCCAGCAATGGGACCTGGTCATGCTCTGCAAACATTTACCCTCCACTTCTCCATCCCATCAGAATCCTGGGCTCAGTGCAATTTTCAAGCTTCCATGTCTGAGACTCAAACCCTGGTTGGCCATGTGGGATTGTTTCTTTGGTGCTGCACTTAACTGAATCCTGTTCATGCTCCCTTTGACTAAATAATTCAAATTCTCATGTTTTACAGCTCTGTGAATTCACATTCTCCATTTAACTGACCTTGGAATGTAACATATATTTTTTTACATCTCATATAAATAAATGTCAGAGGGGAGTTTTCTTTTTTCTTTTTTTTAAAGAACAATATACATACACTTGTTTCAATGGACATCTAATCACTTGTTTTGATGGGAATCTACTTGGGCTCTATCCAGGTGAGCTTTTAGCTTCAAATGTGTATTCCCAGAGCCAGTTCTGAAGTTTAAAAAGTTCTCCCGGTTGGTTTCTAACATTCTGTGTCATCTCAATTCCACAGCTGAACCATCTCAGGTTTTTGTTGGGGCAGTGTTTTAAAGTTGTACTTCCAAATTATTTACAGAGCCTTAAATCTAGGGGGAATTGACTGTCTATTATTTTTAGAAATGTTCATGGTAATCTTATCAAGTGATGTACTTATAAAAATTGTATTTGTTTTTTTAAAAATTCACCAAAAGCACATTTTATTTTGTAATTTTATACAACATTTAGAGAACCAGCAGTTAGCGTAATGGCTATGTCGCTGGACTCCCACATAGTCGACCGTGGTTCGCGTCCCGGACCGGGTGGCTTAGAACTCACGCCGGGCACGTGTGCGTGCGTGCCCAAGATCCCGAGAGAAGAATGGAGGAGAGGGGACTGTGGCGTGACCATCCCCCCTGGGGTGTGATTTCTCACTTTCTGTCTCTATGTCTCTCTCTGTCTGTCTGGTGAGTGCACGCGCCCTATAGCGAAAATCTCTCCAAAAAAAAAAAAAATTCATTTTACTCTCAGTGACTATTTCAGATTTGTATCTACTGTACATGACACTGATCTGTTTGGGAGCGCCACTATTTTCTTTATTTCAGCCTGCTATGATAGATGCATATGTAATTAGTACAGGGTCAAAAGTTATTACGAGAATTTCTGGCAGGTATAACATCAAATATAAAATATCGTATGTTTGCAAAGTCATGTCACTTGAATACTGGAAACTTAATTGACTGTAAACATTGTTAATCAAATGATTCAAATGTTAAATGTTAAAACTCTTCCCAAAGCAATTTAAAGACAAAACTCAACATTTCACTACTAATCTTGGGGACTAGTTGGTGGTTTATTAATACTTCAACAGTTAATTTTTTAAGACAAGAAAAATTTATTTCTCATTTTAGGACAAAAAGGAAAACAATTCTTGAGAATTTCTGTCTATGTAGCAAAGCTCCCATTTTTTTATGCTGAATTATTTAGCAAATAACCTGAGTTTTAAAAATTATGATATCAATATTCTCTAGGTAATATTGTGCTTATTCTAATTTCATATATCTCTCTTTTAGAATAAATAGTACACTATTCATGATAATAATAAGACAACAATCTATCTATCTATCTATGTATATATTTTTAACCACACATTTTGTTTTTAATTTTAAAATCACGTTATTTGAAACAAGATTAATTTTCAGTTGTACATCATATTTACATAATTGGAGCCTCTAGTCAGTGAAATAAATAATTTAATTTTTATCTTAGAACCTTTTGTTTCTGAATAGGAATAGTTTGATTTATTAAACTAGAGAAACAGAAGGTCAAAATGCTGAATCTGGAAAACGACACCCTTTATTACCGCTTTCCCTTTTCTTTAGCTACATTTTTTTTTAAAAGTTTCATTCTTTCAGGATAAAACTAATACTGACTTTCCACAACCTTCTCAATGTGGTAGCTAACTAGGCATTAAACAGCTGACTATGTGTGGGCAGTACCTATATCATGGATCATTGTATGCCATGTTTTTTCATTGAATATTATTTTCTAAATGTACTTAAGAAATGTTTTTATAGTCAAAATCATTTTCATGATGCCTAAATAGCAACTGTAGTAAAAATGAATAAGTCTATCCATTTATATATGCTAAACTACATCACAAATGATATCGTTTAGGAAAATTGCCTTAGTTGCTTATATCAAACTCAACAGTATGGAGAAATAGAAGGAGTAACAGGGAAGAAAAGGCTGCCCAGCCTGAGCTGGTCACTGATGACCCCTTCCCAGCCTGTAGTAAGGGAGGAGGGGCTGCTTCAATCTTCAAAGACTACCACCTGGTTCCTAAAGTTCCAGAAGTGGAGGATCCAACAGGGAGGCAAGGGCTGCCAGGCCTCACCCAATCACCAGCGACCCCCACCCAGCATGCAGTGGTTGAGGAAGGGCTGCTCGGGTCTTCAAGGACCCCACCCAGACACCACCCTTCTATCTCTGCAGTCCCAGAGATAGAAGGAGCAACAAGGAAGTAGAGGCTGCCCATCCTGAGCAGATCACCAAAGATCCCTGCCATACTTGGGTGTAGGAGAAGGGGCTGCTCCAGCCCATGTGACGAGTGGCACTACCACCTCAGGTTCTACCTGTGTAGCTCAGCCCTAGTCACATGGGAATAGAGAGGATTAGGTATACAGGGCCCAAACACCCAAAGACAGTGAGGTACTGGAGGAATGCTCTCCCTGAAAACCTCTCAGCAATAGGAGAAACATCACTATGAAAATCTGAACTTAAACTCCCACTATGGATTCCACACTCCCACCCACAGTAGAGAAGGGAAACTGGCACAGAGCTCACTCACACCACAGGGAAGGGCTCGGGCACATAGCTACAGAAACATACTCCAGAGAAGTAGAGAGAGTTCGAAAACCTCTCAGCAATAGGCGAAACACCACTATGAACTTAAACTCCCACTGTGGATTCCACACTCCCACCCACAGCAGAAGAGGGAAACTGGCTCAAAGCTCACTCACACCACAGGGAAGGGCTCGGGCACATAGCTACAGAAACATACTCCAGAGAAGTAGGGAGAGTTGATAATATTACCAGATGACTGAAAATCAGAGCAGAACTTCAAGAAATAGGAGAAAACTAGGAAATAATTCACCTAAGGGAATATTATAACTACTCACCAACAATGGATTAAACACAAGAGATCACAGAATGTCATTAAAAGAATTCGAAATATTCATTGTAAAATTCTCAATGAGATGCAACAGAAAACAGACAAACCAATTCTAGGAGATGAGAAAGGTCTTCCATGACTTGAAGAAGGAATTACATAGTGAAAAAGAAACAAATATAACTTCTGGAGATAAGGAATGTAACACAGAAAATTAAAACCTCCTCAAAAGTATCCACAGCATATTAGAAGAATCTTTGACCATTAAGACAAAACCTCTGATTAAGTTCAAGCAACTAAAAAGAAGAACAGCCAATAACAATAGGCCAATATATGGGAAATCCTGGACACCATTAAATGACCATTGCATGTTAGGTATTCCAGAAAGTGAAGAGACAGGTAAAGGCATAGAAAATCTTTTGTGACATTTTAGTAGAAAATTCTCCAAATTTAGATAGACATACAGACATTTAAATACAGGAAATAAAAGACACCAAATAGACTTAGCATAAGAGGTTTCTACCCAAGGCATACCAGAGCTAAATTGGTAAAAGTCAAAGACAAACATAATATTCTAAAAATGACAAGAGAGTAATGTCAAGTTACTTATAAAGTTTACCCCATTAGACGGACATCAGACCTCTCAACTGAAACAATGCAGAGAAGGAAAGAATGGGAAGACAATATTTAAAACTCTGAAAGAAAAACAATTTCAGGCAAGAGTAGTATACCTTACAAGATTATCCTTCAAATGAAAAAGAAAAATAACATTCTCCTCAAATAAACAGATGCTGAAAGAATTTACCAGAACTAGACCAGCTCTCTAGAAATACTTAAGGGAATACTATCCCAGGAAAACTCAAGGAAGATAAATAGAAGAGAATACAAAACATGTAGAAGAAAGAAAAAAGGGGAACAAAATTAAAACATAAGTGCACACATATAAATAACATTGAATGTTAATGAATTAAATCCCTCATTTAAAAGGCACAGATTGACTCAATAGGTAAAAAACTGGAGACTCTACATTTTCCTTCCAAGAGACACACCTCATTGACAAGGACATATGTAGACTAAATACTCTGGAATATAATATTTACATTTTCATTAATTTGTTGAGCAAACATGTTCAACTTTGAATTCAGTCTTGAGTAGTAAAAATCAATAGCAGTTTTTTGAATGAACTACGTGATTATCACTATAATGGATGAAAGCAAGCTTATTACAGAAGTATATAATGCATATTTAGTTTCTCAGTAAGGCTAAAGTTGTTGGAACTGTTAAATTTTTTCATACCTCTATGACACTCCTATCCATTTTTCTCCCTTGACTTAGCAAAAGCATTAAGCATGACTGTCACACTATTATATTTTCCAGTAAGCCATAAATATGATTTAAAAAAAATAAAAAATAAAAAGCAAATGAGTTTTGTAAGTGAAAGTGTCTGTAATCTTACAAGAACATACAGTGAGTAAATGTTTTCTTTTTTTATACCTTCCAAATTATTGTTATGAACAATTTTACCTGTTTCTAACTGGATCAATGATTGATACCACAATCTTTTCAGATTATAAACTCTTCTCTCTCACAATCCCCTAATGGCAATTACAAATTATTTTGTATTGGCTCTGTTAAGATTAACTTTTTTCCAAAACTGTATCATCTTTAATTTATCAGACATTTTTTGTCTGATTATTAATCACTTTGATTTTCTTTAGAACTGTATTTCACAATTCAGAGTATAATTGAAAATTCTATATATACACTTCCAAAATAGAAGTATTTTGTATTAAATTTCAAATGTGCATAACATAATGTAATGTTGTATGTTGAAGATGGTGAATATGTTTATATCCTCTATCTGTTTATAACCCATCATATACATGCATCAAAAAAAGATGCCATATCCTATAAAGATGTATAATGATTATACATAAATAGAAAATTAAAATAAAATAAATTTTAAAAATGATTCAGCAGTGTGAATTCTATATAATTTTACCAAAGAGGAGGTATATTTTCCCTCAAAAGTATGATATTCTAAATCTATGTATTTTATTAATTTGTATTCTCTATATTTATTGTCTTTTTTATTTTATCAAATCAGTAATTATGCAAAGTATATTTTTCAATATATGTTTCAGATTTATGAAAAGTTTCTAACACTTTAATTGAGTTTATAGCTCAGCAATTTTCTATATGATTTCAAGTTTTTTCTGATGAATAGAAACATAAAGCCTAAACTTACTGACCATAAAATTTAGGGCCAATAAATACCTCTTTTAGAGATAATATCAATGAAGATAAAGGACTAAGATTTAAAGCATATAGGACAACAATACATTTAAAAAAATACATCAAAATGTCATTTTGCTTGTCAAGTCATGGAAAAGGCCACTACTGAGAGACCACTATCTGAAGATTCCATTTTTGGGGTGTGAGTAAATGTTAAAGTAACGTTCCATTTGAGCAGTTGAAGCACAGCTGAGTCATCAGGTGATTTAGTCTCTATAGATGATACTGGCTGCAGACAACTCTCCACAATAGATACGATTCCCTTAGCAAATGAATTGAGCTTAAGGGGCATTTATTTCAAGTACAGTATTTTGCTCACACTGTGTGGTTCAGTTCTCATACAATCATGATGGGTATTTACTATTATTATATTTTATTGCATGGGAAACTGAAGCTAGACAATAATGACTCAAGCTCCCCAAAACAGAAATGGTGAAGACAGAGCTCCAGGTCGCCCCAACACCAAAGCAAGGTGTTTTCACAAGACCCTTGGGCCATTAGAAAAGGAGAGTCCACCCTAGTGAGTCCATCACAACAGTTAATTGTTGTAATAAACTCTGTCCTGGGCTGAACACTTTACTTGTATAATTATATACATTACACAAGAGCAATGAAGTCCACTTGTACACAGAGCCAAACCCTGTAACAATATTCACACAATGTGCTTCTTCAGAAAAAGCATTTGATTTCAAATCTCCTCAGATTTCTCTATCAAATTCTTACTACATTCCTCTCTTTTCTAAAATCTTATTAGTCTTGCAAATTTATCATTTCTAATCTTTCATCATATTTGAAAAACTGTATTTTTCTCATACCCACCTGTGACAATGAGTTTTGTTCCTCTACTGAAGTGTTTCGTATAGTAATTTTCCACAGTGATTCAACCCCTAACAAAAACTTTAGACTAGTCTTGTTTCCCTGAGCTCTTCAAGTTCTATATAGGACAAAAGATCATCTGACATTGCTAGGAGGCCAGGATAGTAGCCCTGGTTCATTTTGCTCAGAACAAGTTCAGTGGATGGGCAAATCAAATAACTCAGAAGTTGTTGGTGTTTTAACAATTACAGAGTAACTGAATGTAACATCACTACCAGCACTGAAATTAGACCAAAATGAAGCAACATATGTAAAAAAAATTCAATTTCAAATGATATAGAAAAATATGAGATTTGTATTATCATCATCATCTTTACTATTACTAGCAATTTGTTTGCTTTACTTATGTGCTCTAACAAGAGATTTGAAAGTCAAACCTTCTATTTAAGAATGGAAATGTAGCATTATGGAGTTGGAATTAGACCTATGTCAATTAAGCGAGAAGAGTTATTTCTCAGTTCTTCCATTTGGATTTTATTTTTGCACAAACATGCCTGGAATTTTCAAAGGCACCACAGGAATCAATGTACCCATCACATATCCAATCTTCAATAGATAATTATTTCTCCTGTCTGCTCTGCAGTATTTCAAGTGTTAAGTAAATCAAACGAAATCTTGGCGAAAGCCTAGAGAGTGCAGTAAATATATGAGGTAATTTCCAAACTATGTAAAAGTGTTGTCCAAAACAGATGGCTCTTACCCAAATCAAAGGCACAACACATTTGACTCCACGCTGTCCCCAGGAATTTCAGTTCATGTCAAATTCCTGCCTTGGTCCTTTGAGGCAGAATGGCTGGAGAAAGGGCCAGAAATCTGGACACCAAATCCACCTTCCTCCTGTCATCATGGATCACTATCATCTGCCTGTCTTCTGCTCCGGGTCCCCATGTGTGCATGGCATTAAAGGCTAGAATGTCCTCCGCATCGTTGCAGGGGGATACACATGAGCATGTTTTCTAATTTTACAGTGAAAAACACATCACATTTGAGAATCTGGAGTCTTTCATTTTATCACTTAATGCAAAGTTTGTACTCTACTACTTTCTCCTCCTCCCTTCCAATATAAAGTTTCACCCTGTTCTTCTTGGTAGGCATCACAGTTCTTTTATCTTCTTTTCTTAGAGTCTTTGAACTATTTTACTCAATGATCTGACTGTAAGGAATTCTTTTATTTTAGGTCTTCTCAAATAGATTTTAGAAATAATTTAAATAATTGATAGTTTGTCTGCTATACTATGTCATTGCTTTTAAAATTTTTCAGGTACACTTGATTAAGTAATTAAATATTTACATAAGTAGGCATTTGATAATTTTATCTATAGCTTGATAAATTTATTATTTAAATTGAAAAAACTTCTTTTAAAAATACTTTTATATTCCACTGAAAATGAGGGATTACCTTATATACAAGCAAAAGATATTTTAGATAATGTGTGATAAATATTTTTTCCTTTTTTCTTTTTTTTGGAGAGATTTTTGCCATAGGGCGTGTGTGCTTGCCAGACAGACAGAGAGAGACGGAAAGACAGAAAGCGAGAAATCACCCCCCAGGAGGGATGGCCACCCCGCAATCCCTTCTCCTCCATTCTCCTCTTGGGATCTTGGGCACGCACGCACACGTGCCTGGCGTGAGTTTAAGCCACTGGGTCCGGGACGCGAACCGCAGTCGACCACATGGGAGTCCAGCGACATAGCCATTACGCTAACTGCTGGTCCCTTTTAATTCTTTTTAAGAAGCTGGTAATAGTCTTAGAAATAGAAAGCATTTGTAAACACTGACCATTTTTCCTCAAGTGAGATACAAACTGTGATTGATATTCTAATCTGTACTTCAGAGATCATGACCTCAAATAGGTGGTTATCTAAGTTCTGGAAGAGGAATTAGTATTTCTTTCACTTACCAAGTGTCAGCGATTGTGGTAGGTAAATTGGATGTTTAATTTACTGAATTGAATCCTTACAATATTCATTTGAGATAAACAATCTTCAATATCTGCAAAGTACAAATCAATTAAAAATCGGAAGTTTCAGTGCTTACTTAATCATTTAATAACTTTAAGGACATTTAAAAAGTGTGTTTATGCCTAAAGTCCCAAGAGGAAAACAGAATAGATTGTGGTGTGGCCATCCACCATGGGGAGTGATGTTTCACTTTCTCTTTCTCTCTGGCACTTTCTGTTTCTCTTATGAGTACCCACCCTATAAAAAAACTAAAAATGGAAAAAAAAAAAACCAAAATGGCACAGCCTTAGAGGGCACATCGTGAATGGGGCCTGCAGGACTGAAATTGCTCTGGATGAGTTTGTCAGTGAGGGGTCAACGAATGTGAAAGTCCACAGCAATCAGATAGCTAGAACAAGGTCTTCATGAAGTTCGAAGGTTCACTCCATCATTTCCCATACTCTTAAAGAATGAATAATTATTCACTACTAGCCATGATCATTGGAAACATGTTGAAAAAAATATCCAATATGTGTTCTCTCACCAAAATGCTCTCCTAAGGTATCCAGTAATATATCAAATGCTGGAGACCATCTCTGTCTTGGAATTCAAGTTGATAGCTCTTCATCAACCCCTAACAGAGCTCAAAGAGAACCATGCTGCCAGTCAGGCTACTTGACTAATGCCTAGATATGGCAGTTCCATTTTTTTTCTTTTTTTTTGTTTTATTTTTTCAGATACTTTTGCTATAGGGCACGTATGCTTGACAGAGAGACAGAGACAGAGAGACAGTGCATAAGAAATTACCCCCCAGAGAGGACAGCCACACTGCAATCTATTCTTTGCCAATCTCCTCTTGGGATTTTGGACACACATATACCCAGCTTGAGTTTAAAGTCACCAAGTCTGGAAGTCCAATGGCACTGGACTACATGGGAGTCCAGCAACATAACATTAGGCCATCAGCTGGTCCTGCCAGCTCCAATTAATAAAAGTCCTGGTGTTGGTAGGGGGAGGACCCAGCAGTTAACAGGGAGTGGGTTGGTGAGGGTGGGCTAGGCGCTGAGCTCCAGGCTTCTATTTGTTCAGCATACAGTGAGGTCAGGGGCAGGAAGTGAGATGAGGCTGGTCTACCTTGTGTACAGGAACTGACACAAGAACATTTTCAGTGCACTACAAGGCAGGCCTGAATCACTGTGCTGGTCCAGATGGCACAGGAATACACACCAGAGTCACTTTGGCCCAGACTTTGGAGTTTAAGTACATAGCTATTCTCTGCAATTGTGTAAGCCTGGTATTTTCCTTGAATGTTCCCCAAATCCACCTTTGCCTTTTCTCTAGAGTGTATATTTTGGTAAAGAAGGCGTTGAGGAGCCTTCCCCTCCTGGAATTGGTACCAGTGGAGGTAGCCCGCACGAACTTGGAGTAAGTCACAATTGATTACAACGGATGATCCAATCTTCCTTGTGATTGTCATTCTCCCTTCCAGGATGGAAGATAATTGACAGACTACAGAAGGAAAGACAACAAAAAATGTTAAGGAATTCCTTAGAATATTTCTCTATTGGAAAAAACTAAAACTTAGTAATTATCTTTCTATGCAACATACTTACCAGAAGCCAGGAGAATTACCAGTTGTACTAGAACCCACTGCATCCTCCCTTCTCTAGCTTTAGAAAAGGGACCCAGATGATATCCTTTCAAAACTCAAATTCACCACAAAAAGAAGAGATCTGTAGGGCAGAAAGCAATGAGTTGAAGCTGATCTTCCAGATTGGCCACAGCAGGGAAAAGTCACTGAGGATCTACCTGGGAACACCAAGCTATTTACCAGCAGGGGTGGGCACTGGAGCCTGGGGGAGGAGCCCCTCCTGCTCTGTCCACCCATTGCTGGAGCGCCCCCCTGTGGCAGCTGAGATCAGGCTCCCTCCAGGAGAGAAGCCAGCAGCCCCTAGACACCCAGAACTGAAGCAGATTGAGCCAAATATGGTGGGAAGAAGAACCAGGGATTTGATACAGCTGCCTGTTCCTGGGGGAGGGAGCAGTCTGACATCAGGTTTACTCCCTGCAGTGCATAGTTTTAGTATGTCAATGCCCCTGCCATGGTCTTGTCCTAGAGGAAACTTCTGCATCCTCGTCCTGAACCACCGTCCTTTGCACCTGTCAGTAGGCACCACCAGCAGATCTCAGAAGCTTTGAACCTGGGTAGTTACAAGAAAGTTGAATCAGGTCTGTTGGTCACACTTGATTCCTCTCAAGGTAAATGGACCTGTGTGTTTTTGAGTGTGCATGTGTGTATACAAATCGGTGTGTTAGAAGATTTCTGTTCATCATCAAGTAAACAGGCTTTCTCACACAGCCTTGCAAGATTTAATCAGACTAACAGGCTCAACCGTGGATGTGTGTGTGCTAGCTGAGACTTGATATGCTGAGGTCACGTGAGAGGCCTTGGTTCGATTCCTGGACCACCCTAAAGTCTGGGCATGGAAATGCATCAATAGTCCCAACTACTAGGGAACCTGAGCCGAGAAGACGGCGACAGATGAGATCCTGTCTAAAATAAATGAGGAGAGGAAAATGGACAGGGAGTCATGGTGTGTAACATTTGTACATACCTTTTTTTTCATTTTTAAGCATTTATTTATTTTACATTCATTCACTGTACATCATCACAGCATAAAAAGTGAGGTTTCCCATGCAGAACATATTGGCTTAAGCAAAGATATTACCGTACACATTATCGTCAGCAAATAATTTTCTTTTTTTTAGGGAATAATTCATAAGTGTTTTTAATATTAAGCACTTAATTTTATAGAAGATTAACAATTTTTAATGTGGAAATTTAGCTGTAAGAAAAATTTAATTATCACTTCATACTTATGCAATATCAAATCATAGAAAGAAAACAATGATCTCCATTATATATATTTTCTGTTTCCTTAGGAATGTATGCATGTGTTTAATTTATCATTTCCTGAATATATGTAATCCTTGGAAACCAAATATAGTACAACTTTTTATTGAAGCATAAACATTTTTAAGTAATTAATCAATTTTTCATTCACTGAGCATCATCATAGCATACAAAATGTGATTTCCCATCCAGAATACACTGCATAGTGGTTTAATCACACATGTTATCATCAATAATTTCCCATTTCTGGTTTCACATATATAAATTTTGAAATTCATAAATTGAAATTTCATATATATAAATTTTTGGTTTTTTTGAGAGGTTTTTGCTACAGGGTGCGTGCGCTCGCCAGAAAGACAGAGGCAGACAGAGAGATAGAAAGTGAGAAATCACCCCCTGGAGGGGTTGGCCATGCCACAATCCCTTCTCTTCTCAGGATCTTGAGTATGCATGCACATGCGCTTGGCGTGAGTTTAAGCCACTGGGTCTGGGACTCGAACCGCAGTCGACTACGTGGGAGTCCAGCAACATATCTATTATGCCAACGGTTGGTTTGTCCCTTATTGATTCACAAAACTTCTTAAATAATCTAACTACTTTTCTTTTTTTTATTTTTTTTTTTGAGAGGTGGAGTTTTGTTTTGTTTTGCTATAGGGTGCGTGCGCTCACTAGAAAGACAGAGACAGAGAGACAGAAAGTGAGAAATCACCCCCCAGAGTGGATGGCCCCAATGCAATCCCTTCTCCTCCATTCTCCTCTTTGGATCTTGGGCACGCATGCACATGTGCCCAACATGAGTTTAAGCCACTGGGTCCAGGAGTTGAACCATGGTTGACTATATGGGAGTCCAGCGACATAACCATTACGCCAAGCGCTGGTCCCAAATAATCTAACTATTTTCAATAGCAAGTTCAGCTGATATATACATATCTGTGAATACATTTCTGACTTTAACTGTGAAACTCTGAGTAGAATGAATATACTATAAAGTAGCAGCTAGATGATGTTGTATAGCTTACTATGGTCATTAAACAGGTATTTTTAATATATTTTCTAGTTCAAGAAAAGCAGTTTTAGCTTTAATAAATCAAAATCAAAGAAAGAATAAGAGAGCTTTGCTTAAAATTTAAAGCCAGGAAATAAATTAGGATTCTGTTCAAATAGTAGGTACATCGATAGCTCAAGAGAATTAAAAAAATCCTCAAATCTGGAAAGCAAAGCATAGAAGAAAATGAGTAATGTTGTAGGCAAAAGATTCTATTTCACCAGTTTAGTCTCATGTACTTAATCTACCTTCTGTTGTAGCCTAATCTTCCCAATTGAATTCTGGGATATAATATTCAACTCCAGACTTGTCCCTACGATTAAGTTGGACATTTTCTTAGTTTTTACACTCTTATTTCTGTGTGTCTGTATTTAATTTTCTTGGTATAGCACTCCCTTCAGAACCTCTTGGAGAGCTGGTCTGGTGTTGGTAAATTCTTTCTGGTTTTGTTTATTTGAGAATATTCTTGTCTTTTCTTCCCATATGAAGGATACTCTTGCCAGGGACAGTATTCTTGGATGAACTGTTTTTCTCTTCACACTTTGAATGTATTTTCCCATTCTTTCCTCTCTCGCATTGTTTCTAATGAGAGGACCCCTGTTAGCCTGATGGGATATCCTTTCTAGGTAACTTGACATTTCTCTCTTGCCAATCTTAGTATCTTGTCTTTGTCTGTGGTTTTGGTCAATCTGGCTACAATGTGTCTTGGAGAAGATCTTGGGTTGTTGAATGCCTCTCTAGGGTTGGAAAGTTTTCTTGCAGTATTTCGTGGAATGATAGATTATCAATGTCCTTATGAGTCTCTTCATCTTCTGGGATACCAGTTATCTGGATGTTGGGTGTTTGATGGTATCTAGTATTTCTTGTATATTACTCTCATTTTGGGGGGCAATTTTCTCAGTCTTTGTGGTAGATTTTTCTAGGCCAGCAATTCTATCTTCTACGTCTGAGATTTGATTTTCCGTATGATCTGTTCTGCTTTTAATACTTTCAAGGGAGGTTTTCACTTCCTGTATTATTGCCTTCATCTCTAACAGTTTCATTTGATTCTTTTTTTATGGTGTGTATTTCCTCTTTCAGATCTTCAAAAATTTCCTCAACTCCAGGAACTCATTGGCTCCTTTCTCCTGCCTCTTCTGCAGTTCATTGTCTCTCTTCTCTTCCGTCTCTGTTAGCTTTGTCACTATGAATATTCTAAATTCTTTATCTGACATTTCCATGAGTTTCATTCTTTTTCCTTGGAGGAGAGGTATTTTCTTGCTTTTCCAAATTTCTTGTGACCCTGTGGTGATTTCTGGTCATCTGACAGATGGTGCATTTTTTCCTAATTCTCGAAGTTCAATCTGAGCATTCAGAAGCATGAAGGAGGAGGTGATCTGCAATCTCTCTTACATTCTGTTTTTCACTCTTTGTGCATTAGATTCCGTAGGAATTGAGGAATATTCAGACCCTAGTCATATTCAGATGTTTGGATCCTGTTCACTTGGACCTATCTAGATACTCAGTGTGTGGAGGCTACTAGAAATTAATCTGTAGGGAGGAGTCTCAGTAGAAAATCTTTATTTTTCAGTCAATGAAAGCAATATTTCACAGCTCCAGTTTAGTAGCCATCTCAACTTTGCACATACCTTAAATGGAAATTGTATTTGCCATTTAGCTAAATTTCTCATTCACCTGAGCATCCTATTTTTTATTTGGCAACTGCATACTTAAAATGAAGACTTCTTATGAACAAGTAAGAAAAGTTAGAATATCTAATAGAAGTAATTAGTGTCGCCTGTAGGATGAGGCAGAAAAGAGGGGAAGAAATCCAGAATGGAAGCTAACGTCTCTAAATGCGTCTGGTTTTATCACTTTTTACATGAGACCCACGCATGTCATATACAACAAATATAAATTTAAAATTTTGAAAAATTAAGAAAAACATAAAAATAGAAATGGAAAGAAATAAGGTTATATATTAAATATCACATAAACAAATTGAAAGTCATAATTTCAAATGATTTTTAAAATAATTTTTCATTGTATGCCCTGATACCAGACAAAGGAAAGATTGAGAAAGAGAAATGAGTAGAGAGGGAATAAAAAAAATCAAAGGAAGAAAGGAAGTGAGGAAAGGAGGGATGGCAGAGGGAGGAAGAGAGTCATCTAGCATGGTATTGGCAATTGTGATATTTCTCATATTTGCATTTTTATATATTTATAAAAAAAAAATCAAAGGAAGAAAGGAAGTGAAGAAAGGAGGGATGGCAGAGGAAGAGAGTCATCTAGCATGGTATTGGCAATTGTGATATTTCTCATATTTGCATTTTTATATATTTATGCTGATACTGCCAGAAACCAAGAGTTCACCATTAGACAAAAATGTGAATTTAAAAAGTTTAATAGAAATGTCATGATTTAGGAGGGCCAGAGGGTGGTGCTGCGTAAAGGGAAGGCTTTCAGAGGCTGCCCACAGGAGAAGGTGCGAGTTTGAGGCAAAGGCCTTCCTGAGTACACTGGGGGGGTGGGGGCTGTGCTCCTGATCCCTACTGGCTGAGGCTGTGGACAGACAGTAGAGTCAAAACTTTCTTGTGGTGCTGTTTCTCTGTCTCTCTCATTCAAGGAATAAATAAATGGAAAAAAAAAAAGAAAAAAGAAAACCCTTGGGACTAGCAGATGGAATAGCGGTTATGTCACTGGACTCCCACATGGCCAACCACGGTTTGTGTCCTGGACTGGGTGGCTTGAAAGTCATGCTGGGCTCTTATGTGTACGTGCCCAAGATCCCTAAAGGAGAATGGAGGAGAAGGGATTGTGGCATGGCCATCCCCCTGGGTAGTGATTTCTCACTTTCCCTCTCATTGTCTCTGTTTCTCTTTTCCCTGGGCAAGTGCACATGCCCTAAGACAAAAACCTCTACAAAACAAAACAAAACAAAACAAACAAACAAAAAACACCCATATACTACATACTTTTAATCAGTTCTGTCTAAGGAATGCTTCTTTTGAAGCTGTCCACAGAAAAACTAGACAGCAATAACAATCCAGAAAAGAGACCACAGAATCTATATTGAGGTCTCTGGATTCCATTTCTTACTTAAAGTGCTAGGACTCAGAGGAGAAATGGCTGAACCCAGGACTGGGCCTTGATATGTTGTAGCGTTTGGTCATCTCCAGAGTAGTACAAAAGATTTCTGAATGAAAGTTTCTATACATTCATTTTGCTAAGTTTTATAGTTGCTTTACAGAGCAATTCTTGATCTCTTTACTAGGCCACAGCCAGAGACCCTTCCATAGAATGTTTTAAAGATTTGGCATCACTTTTGGTTCTAAAATTTCCTGAGGTAGACCACCTCACTGTGGTTCAGACACCACTGGGCTTATGGGTGGAAAGGGAATCTGGGGACTGAAAGACTTAGCATGACCGTCACCCCAGATGGCTCTCAGTGAGAACGAGCAGTCAGACCTCCCTGTCCACGTCTCTGTGAAGGGAAGCCTTCCAGCCATCACACACTCCTCTGTTTATTGTCACTACAGTAATCTGAGCTGGGTGGCACTCCTGAGGGGAGGGTGGGGACATACTCTGTGAAGATCAACCATCCTTCCTCCTGCACCACGTTTGCCCTTGGCTTCAGTAGCCCAGGCAGACACGCTCGTCAGAACGCATGTGCCTTTCTAAGAGTGTTACTTAACAACATTAAAGGAGCTGTAGAGAAAGGCTGCTTCTTCTACGTGTGAATTAATTGCATCTCTAACCTGCTACCTCAGTCTTCTCACAGCTCTTTCTCTTATTTCTCTTCCATGAGTATGAAAGGAATATATGCTTTTGCAAAAGTATATTAAGAACAGAATAAGAAATTGCCTCTTCTTCAAACTATTCCACAAACGAAGTGTTGAGAGTTTAGTTTATCTCCCTCCAGTTGTGTGTGTGCAATTGGACATCGTTGTGCTTTCTGGGCCTGTTAGTTTTCAGCATGCATGATCATACAGTATATACTTTTAAAATTATGTATTTTCTTTGACATTTTAACAAATTTATATTCCATATTGTCATAAACTACATATATATGTATATATATACATACACACACACACACACACACACACACACACACATATATACATATAGAGAGAGAGAGGCATAATTCAAGAGAATGAAAAAGTGAGATCAGCAAGTGGCATGGTCGTTAAGGTGCTGGCTCCCACATGGCCCACTGCTGTTCAAGTCTTCAATTAGGAGACTTAAAAATCACACTGGAGGGACCAGCAGTTAGTGTAATGGCTATGTTGCTGGACTCCCATGTATTGAACTATAGTTTGTGTCCCGGACCCGGTGGCTTAAACTCATGCCGGGCATATGTGCATGCATGCCCAATATTCCAAGAGGAGAATGGAGGAGAAGGGAGTGTGGCGTGGCCATCCCCCCTGGGGAGTGATTTCTCACTTTCTATCTCTCTGTCTCTCTCTGTCTAGCGAGCGCATGTGCCCTATGGCAAAAACCTCCACCTCCCCCCCCCAAAAAAAATCACACTGGACACAGATGTGTGCATGCCCCAAATCCTGAGACAAGAATGGGGGAGAAAGGATTGTGGCATGGCCATCCCCTTGTGGGAGTGATTTCTCACTCTTTCTCTCTCTGGCAAGCGCATGTGCCCTAGAGAAAACCTCCTAAAATAAATAAATAAAGAGGTTTCAAGATATTTTATTGAGACATAGTAATATTAATAATACATTATTTATTGTTCATTTTAATATTATATAAAACTTATTAACCTTTCTTTTATTCTAAGACATTTTCATTTCTTTTGTGATTTTTAGAGAAAATTCACATAATGATTAAGTTTTGTATTACTTGGGGATAGATCATAAGGAAAATACTCAGAAGCGGGGACCAGCAGAAGGCATAATGGTTACATCGCTAGAATCCCACATAGTCAACTGTGGTTTGAGTCTTGGACCTGGTGGCCTAAAACTCATGCTGGGCACATGTGCATGTGTACCCAATGTCCCAAGAGGAGAATGAAGAAGGGAAGAAGGGATTGTGGCATGGCTATCCTCCCTGGGAGGAAGATTTCTTGCTTTCCATCTCTCTTGGCTATCCTGGAGGAAGATTTCTTGCTTTCCATCTCTCTGTCTCTCTGGCAAGAGTACAAACCCTATACTAAAATTCTCTCTCAAAAAAAAAAAAAAAAAAAAAAACCGAAGAATTCATTAATTAAATGACCTGAAAGATGGATAAATAATACACAGGGCTAAGGAAACAGCGATCCTGAACAGTGGACAGAGATCACTGACTGACCGACCACTGGGGACCACCCTCGGCCCCAGGAAGTCAACTCTGCACTTGCACTCACCTGGCAGAACAGTTTCTAAAAATGATTACATTCTCTCCTCAAAAGTTAAAATGAAGTTTCTTGTTTCATTTCTCAGATTTCTTTTGTCTTTCTCTTCTTAAAATGTTTCATTTTTTCCATGTATGAGAGAGGCAGTAAAAAAGAGAGGCAGGCCTCGCTCAGGTTCTTGACATCACGATCCACCCCCAACTTCAGTTACACCAGACCGTGGGAACGTATTTGCCCGTTCTACTCAGGGAGGTCTCTGGATGCAAACCCAGAACCTTCCTGTGGGTCCTTCTGACGGAGTGTGTGTTTTATCACTGCACCACCATCCAGCCCTTGCAGTTCTTTATCAACACCATTTTTGCCCATTGTCTTTTTAGATAAAGCACATCTTCCTCTTTGTACACATTTGAAGAGTAGTATAATTCAAAGTATCAAAATTATTCAATTTTTCAAGGTTTTTTTTTGTGTGTGTGTTTGTTCTTTTTGCATTGTGTACTTGGTCTAAAGTGTTGGGTGGCAGGCCTCATAGTCTGGTGGCTCAGGAGCCAGAGCCCACACATTTGAGTGTGATGCAAATCCTGGACTCAACACCAGGCCGAGCAGGTGTATATGTGAGCCCCAAATACCAAGAGGATGGAGAAATGGAGGCAAGGGGACTGCAGCATAAACACGCCCCGTTGGGGAATGCTTTCTTTCTCTGTCTCTATCTACAGAGAGAGCGTATGCACTCTAGCAATTAAAAAAATGTTTTGGAATTACCTAAGGGGCACAACAGGGATTCTGAATATATTTAAATGACCATCAGACATTTTGTTTTATTTTATTACAAAGTCACATTTTTCTCTTTAGTGACAGCTCTGAAATTTTCAAAATACTCTTTTGAACTCATTCATGACTATGAGCCCATTTCTATCAATTTTCCTTCATGTTTAACTGACTTGAATGAAATAAACTAAGTTAAATTGTGAGTTATATTTCAAATGTGACATTCACCTTAATACTTCATAGCAAGGTAGCATGCCTATAGTTTTCCTTTATCATTCATTGTGTCATTCAAGAAAAACAGAATTGCTTGTGATGTTGATAATGCTGGTTTGGGTGGAAACTGGCCTGTTGTGCAGACCTGGTCACCTTCATCTGTCTTGTTCTAAGAGTGGGCTTAGGAATGCTCCTTTGAGGTACACTGGGACGTTGGGGTTCAACCAGTAAGAGTTTCTCCCCATGGAGAAGGGGTGAGGAGAGCCTCCAGCATCTGACCAGCTCAAGCTCTCTATGATGTGTTGCAGGATGGAGCTGGACTTGCAACAAGCCCACAGCTGATGCCTGAGCTGGCTATCCGGTCAATTCAACCTGAGGAAGAGCTCTCACTCAGGGTAGAGGCCGTCTCCAAGAGAAGCCATGGCAGGCCGAGAAGTTGACCATGGAGTTTTACCTCCTCCAGGACTAGACAGTAAGCCTGAGCACCTGCTGGGTCCAGTGTGGGGATGGGCACCGGCCCTCTATGCACAGTGCTGAGCTGCCTCTTCTGGCTGATCCCTCACTCTTACTTATCTGATGTTGATATCTTTGAGTCAATCAGGCTCCATGACTCAGAAGTCATTGTCCCTGTAGAAGGACTTTATACAGTTCAGTGTGTGGCATTCAGTGACACAGGGGATCCCAGGGCATCTGCATCTCTGGGCTCCTGTGGGGAAAGAAGGATATTCCTGTTGTCCACAGGCACCTGTGCTCATAGGTGCATGGCATTGTGGCCTCTGTCTACCCTGAGAAAATAAAACCAAATGCTACCAGCCGGTGTTCATCCAATACTTCAGAAGAGCACAAACATGGGATGTTAGGGATTCTCTTCAATACCCTTAGACTGATATCCTTCTCTGTCTTTCCTTCAGAACAACGTCATGGGAGTGGACTGTGACAGGGTCTCAACGCCCCTGGGCATCAGATCCCGATCTCGCACAGTGGCTAATGAGCTGAGCTTAGCAAGCGCAGGGAGCCCAGCCCCCCACAGCACGAAGAGGGAGTTACAAGCATCTCCTCTGTGTAAAGTTGGATGTTGACTTTCCCTTAGCTGTGCTGTGGTCTTCTGAAAGCAAGCCAAGTTGGCTGTGGTGTAACTGTCCTCATTCTCTCCTGCAGCACCCAGCCACCCCTTGCACACCCCAACTCACAGGGCTGGCTTGACTGTGAGCATTTTCCACAAATCAACCACAATGAACTGAGCATGTAAACAAAAGGTGCCTGAGAAAATAGAACACCATCAGCCACACCAGCACCTTCCCACCACCCGTTCTGCCTCCACCACCACCACTCCCCTCTGTGCTACTGAAGTTCAGGCAGCCCAGCTGAGTGGGGAGAAAGTTGCTAAGAAGCTTGAAACCACAAGAGATGTTGTCTAGTACCCTGGCCAGTGAAATCAGCCCCAAAACTTCTTAGTGATTCTAAAATGTCCTCCCTGCGTCTATGTAGAAATGACCTGAAATCGAGAGCGTTTGACTTAAAGAGTTCTGATCGATCCATATGGCTCAAGGAATAGATAGATTTAAGTTATATTTACTCTGTTTGTTTCTGGTTGATCTTTAGAACCTGTTTCACAGAAACTGATGCTGATTGTACAAACAAAAAAATTAATTTCCCTACTAAGACATCGTTGTCATTCTAATGTATAAGAGTTCTTACTTTGAAGTATTCCTTAGAGATCATAGAAAACATACAATTGTTTGTCAACCGTCACCTACCTGCAACCCTCTAAACATTTTGCTTTAATCCATTGTGGTGGAAATATACATCAAGGGAGTCATTCACATTAGAGTTACTACTAAAAGCGGTTGAGAAAAATGAAGAAATGTTACACACAGGAAATGAATATGCCTTAGCGTGTACGAAGTTGTTGAACTTCACTCCCAGTAAGGGAAAAGCAAGTTAGAACCACAAGGCCTGCTGTGGTGTAGCACCTGCTCTGCGGAGCTGGGCTCCCGTGGATGGTCAGGGCTCGTGTTCATGGTTGGTCTGTGCGTTCTGGATGTGTATGTCCATGATCCAGGCTGGGAGACCTGGGGGGATCACGGCATGAGACTCCATTAATGGTGCTTGTTTCTCTCTCTCTTTCTCTCTGTCTCTTTCTGTCTCATAAAATAAATAAACAAATAAAAACTTATAAAATCAAAAGAAATTATTTTTCGTCTGCCAGGTTAACAAAGCCCTGTTGCTTGGAAGCACACTCTCAGCTTTAACACATGGTGGTAGAGAAGGAAAACAGCACTCGATGGAGGACAAGTTGGCAATTCCTATCAAGATCACCAGTGCGTGTGTTCAAAATGATGCAACATTTTTATGTAAAAAAAGACTGGATATAATCCAATGGACCATTTCAAAGAACGGGTGAAGTACTCTGTGTTCACCATTACAACGTCAGGAAGCTGCTTACCTGTCCCTGTCTAACGACACAAAACGAGTCTAGGACCTGTGGGTTACCACGAGCACAGAATAGCGCACAGTTGGCCTCCCGTATTTGTGTTTCTTGGATCCACAGTTGAAACCAACCATGGGTGAAATATATTTAGGAAAAAATTAAAAAATAATAATACAATAAAATAACACAAATAAAATATAAAATGGTGTAGCAGCGAGTATTTTCACTGTAATAGATGGCACACATAATCTGGGATGCTCTAAGTCCGTGGGAGAAGGCGCTGTGGTTCTATGGAAATACGACAATTTCACTGGAGAACTGTGGGTCCTAGAACCAGCCCTGCCAACTCCAAGAGAGTGCAGTACATGATGTGCTATGGAGCGTAAGGAGCGAAAGCTGAATATATGTATGTGCATATATGTTACATGTGTCTATATCTGTACATTCATATTTGCATAACTAGAAACTAGAAGGATGCATGAGAAACGCGCATGACCTGTAAGACAGGGGAGAGGTAAAGACGGTGGGGAAGCAAGATGGCTTAAAGAATTTTTGGAGTGTTTTTGTTTTTGTTTTAACCACACAACTGTATTATCTAACAAAATTAATAGGATGATAATATGCATATTTCTTTTAGATATGTTCTGTTTAATTTTCCATTTCTTTAATCTACATTTTGAAGATGAACATTGTTCTTTCATGTAAAATACTTTATTTTGTAATTATTAGATATACTTTGTTTTATTATGTTATTATATTTTTATTAGGCATTTGGCTTACAATTAGGATTGCTATAAGATATAGTGGTATAACATCTTTGCACAAAAGATTTTATTTCCTTAGGAAATCGATGGATCAAATGGTGAGAATACTTCCCAGGTAAAGGGAAGTCGCACACGTTTCATGTCTGTTCATAAATGTACTGGCTATGAAAACTCCCCACATCTTGCCATCTGAGACAGCCTAGCTAAAGGTATGGAACTATTTCAGTCTCTTGCTCATCTCAACTCTGCTTGCCCATTAGAATTACCAAAGGAAATGTTAAAGTCCTGAAGCCCGGCCAGTGACAAAGTCCAGGAGTGCATAGGTTATATGTGACCCGCCCCTCAGGGACACTTAAAGGCTGTAACAGGAGACCCGCTGGTAGAAGGGACAGAGCAGCAAGTCTTACCCCAGACAGACAGGGCATCGTGTGGACTCAGACTCAGTGTTAACACTGAATGTGGCTTTTGTCCTCTCAGAACCTCCGCTTTCTCATCAGTGAAGCAAAAGTTATGCTGGCATTGCAGGGAAGTTGAGAGCTGGAGGGACAGGACACAAGCTGCCTAGAAGAATTCCTGATGCCACTAAATGGGAGCTACTGACTATGAGCCAAGCAAAACAGAAAAAGCAAACAAACAAAAATAGTCTAAAACATGACAGGAAGCATGCATCTACTCACACAAATTTTCAGGTTAATGAGAATGTTGCGTTTCTAGCCTTTTTGTTGAACTGTATTATCTTGGAGCAGTAACTTTGGTTCTCTATTACTCTGAATTTCTGACTGGTAGGAATTTAGAAATATAAGATTTGGATTAATACTGTGCATCGCCTAGCGCATGATAGACTCTTAGCACGTCCCTGCTCCATCCCAGCTAACCTTTCTGCCTTTCTGCAAAGAAGTAAAAGAGATCACATCAGTGTGTGTGTGTGTGTGTGTGTGTGTGTGTGCATGTCTGTGCATGCATGTGCATGTGTGTGTGGTATCAACTATTTCTAAAGTAGAGCTACCAAGAGCACCTACCAATACTCTTGAGGACTTGCATGCACCAAATATTACCAACTCACCTAATCCACACACAAACCCAGGAGACAAATGTTCTAACTTAATTATAAATGAGGGGGACCAGCAGTTAGTGTAAAGGCTATGTCGCTGGACTTCCATGTAGCTGACCGCGGTTTGAGTCCTGGACCCGGGGCCTTAAACTCACATGGGGCACATGCACGTATGTGCCCAAGATCCTGAGAGGAGAATGGAGGAGAAGGGATTGTAGTTGTTCATCCCCCCTGGGTGCCGCGTTCTTGCTTTCTGTCTCTCTGTCTCTCTCTGTCTTTCTGGCGAGTGCATGCACCCTATAGCAAAAACCTTTCAAAAAAAAATTATAAATGAGGACATTCTGGCTCGCAGTGCTGCAACTCGCCTGAGATCTGACAGATACTAAACACCAAACCCCGGATTCAACGCCAGCCTCCCTGGGACCAGACTCCATGTGCTTAACTCCTCCATCACTCTTGTTTCCAGGAGACATTGTGAGGGCCAGGAACCATGGTGGTTACAAAACACTAGCACAGACCGAGCACACGTAGTGCAGGGTACATAGGATGGTGTCAGGGCTCCAAACCTAATGAACTGGAACTTGGTGACCCTTGAGGGAGAAGCGAGGCGCTGAGCTATTTCATTTGCTTGCAGCTCCCTGTGGAGCCAGTGTCCAAGGAAAGTGTCATAACCACTATCTAAGAGAAGAATGAATGTGGTGTGGGGCCACTAGTACAACGAATGCTCACTGTCACAGTTTCGGCGTTGTGCTATTCTTTACCTTGGGCTTTCCATTCAGTTCATTAAATTAAGAGACACATGAAGAAAAGGACACTTTCAATTTACTTTTTTATTGTATCTGTTATAAAAAAACAAACTCAGAACTTAAATAGCAAAGAAGGTGGCTTCAGAATATGGTAAACAGGAGGCTTCCTGGGAGTTATCTGGGTAAAGGACCCCGAGGGACGTGACTAGCGGCTATGTGGACAATGCACTGGGGCTGTGACCACGTGGCCGGCCGACAGAGCTGATGGAGGGGATGCAGAGGGTGGTGTCAGGCTGCCGTGGGCTGCTCCTTGTTATTGTTACAGAGAGATCTCCTCAGTTTGCCCAGTAGTTACAAAAACCATTTCGCAATAACTACATGAGAGAATAATAGCACACAGGAAAACTGAAAGAGCCCAAATGCAGACTGAACGCCCAGATAGATCCTCAGCAGATGTTTTTAGGAACAAGGAATGGTGAGGAGACCACCTCTTTGTGCCTCTGTCTATGACACACTGTTCCCAGTGCCACACACAGCTGCTCTTCTGAACACACAGAGGGTGATGACGGCAGAGTAGGCCGCACTCTTGAGGAGCAGGAGGAGGTAGGTGTAGTACGCGGAGGTGCTGGTGAGCTGCAGCCGCAGTGCCTCCCGGAAAAGTCGCCTGCTTAGCAGTGCCTGCTCTGTAGATGGGACAGGACAAATATTAATGTGGAGAGGCTCCTGAACAGTGATTCCTGATGAGGTGCTTTGAAGTGACACCTCATCAGCACCAGGACTCTAAAGTAATCACCCAACAGCAGCACCACCACCACCAACAACAAAAGAAAGACTCAGAACTCAGCCTGCAGGTCAAGTCGATCAATAACCTCTAATTAATTCACTGGGAACATACTAAATATTAAAAGAAGGATGCATTTTTAAGAAATGAGTTCATTGGGCAAAAACATCTGTGATAATGTGTTAACATTCTTACACCCAGACCATGTCTCCTAAAAAAAGTAATACATGACAGGGACCAGCAGTTGGCATAATGACTATGTCACTGGACTCCCATATAGTCGATAGTGGTTTGAGTCCCAGACCAGGTGGCTTAAACTCACGCCTAGTGCACGTGCATGTGTGTCCAAAATCCTGAGAGGAGAATAGAGGAGAAGGGCTTGCAACATGGCCATCCCCACTGGGGGGTGACTTCTCATTTTCTGTCTCTCTGTCTCTCTCTCTGTCTTTGTGGTAAGTGCACATACCCTATAGCAAAAACCTCTCCCCCCAAAAAAAGAAGATAAAAAAAGTAATACATGACATTTTTATTAATTGAACACTAAGCATGATTATGAGAGTTTTGTATATTAAATTTAATATTTTTTCACAATAATCTATTATGATTTTAATTCTAGTTTGACAAATAATCTGAAGACAGACAGAAGTAGTATTCCTCATATTATGGATTACGAAGTGCCAAGCCCTGGTTTTTGTTTGTTTGTTTGTTTTTATACATTCAATCACATTATTTAGCTTGCAAAGTGATGATTTTAAAGATCATAATCTTAGCCATTCTCTAATTTTGCATTTCTGAGTGCAACAAACACCTCAAACCCCAAATAGTGAAGCATAAATATAAAGTCACATAGCTGATAAAGGAGTGTCTGAGTTGTGACACAAGGTGCACACAGTGAAAAATTTGTTTATATTTACAGTTTTTTTTAGGGAAAGTTTTATGTTGAGTTTTAATACAAAGAGAGCATTATAGAAATGGAATGAAGGGTCACCCAAGTTTTCTGAGCTGTTAACAGGTTATGGTCCACTCACCTGTCTTTCTTAAATGTATCACATTGTGAGAGTGATGTTATCAATCACTGTTTTTAATATTCTTTGAACTATGGGATGTCATGGCTTAAACTTTATGCCAGGCATATGTGCATGCAGGGCCAAAATCCTGAGAGGAGAATGGAGGGGATGGGACTGTGGCATGGCCATCCCACTGGTGGTGGTGGTAGAGGGTGATTTCTCACTTTATATCTCTCTCTGTCTCTCTGGTGAACACATGCACCTTATAGCAAAAATCCCTCCCAAAAATGAAAAAAGATGAGAAATATTGAGAGACAGTAACAATGGCGAGAAAGACTGCTCAATGAATCACAAGGTTCAATCTCATTCTGCAGAAATTTCTGTCTTTCTAGAGTCAGATCTCCAAAATTATTAGCCCCTGGTGTGGGCCGGCATCTCAGCAGGTGATGTGTCCTAACTGCCTGCCCTTCATCAGGCAAGTATCACTGACCCTCCGTGCCTGGTGCAGCAACTCGCTCCAGCGTCCATTTGATACTCAAAAGAGAGGCAAGGCCCGTAGGCTGGAGGCAACGTTTCCAGTCAAGGTCTGTGCATATGTAGAGAGATGGACTGGAAATTGATACTTATTCTGTGTCTGTGAGATGAGATACCCCGTGCTAGACTTTTCATGTCTGTGCCCTTAACTCCTCAATAACTGTTAGTTTGATATAATTATTCACATTTGGCAGATGACAAAAGTGTTGTTCACAGAATGGTCAGTCTCTATGGACAGTCATGCACTAAGCACTAAAAGAACTGGGGCAGTGGTTCTCTGAAGCTCATGCACTTACCCATCCCCTTCCTTACATCTATCTATCCATCTGGCCTGGACTTTGGAATTCCTCACTCTATGATTCTATCTTAGACGAACAATAGAGAACTTACAGAGGTCAGGAACTTATAGAGGTCTTCATCTGATGGCCTGTTCTGAAATTCCAGATCTAGCTTTGTGACAATGTAAGAGACCCAGCTACCTTAACTCATTGTCCTCATCTATAAAATGGGGGGAAACACTGGGCCACTTCATTGGAGTACTGTGAGGCTTAAAGAACAACAGCAACAAGGGAGCCAGCAGTTAGCGTAATGGCTATGTCGCTGGACTCCCACATAGTCGACCGCGGTTCGTGTCCCGGACCCGGTGGCTTAAAACTCACGCCGGGTGCGTGTGCGTGCGTGCCCAAGATCCCGAGAGGAGAATGGAGGAGAAGGGATTGCGGCGTGACCATCCCCCCTGGGGGGTGATTTCTCGCTTTCTGTCTCTATGTCTCTCTCTGTCTGTCTGGCGAGCGCACGCACCCTACAGTGAAAATCTCTCCAAAAAAAAAAAAAAAAAAAAAGAACAACAGCAACAAAAAAATGCATGCAAAACACAGCCCAAGGTTTTCCGTTGATAATTAATCAATGTCATGTTCTTCTTATTAGCTACTAGCATGGACTGAAAGAATAAAATTTCTGAAGAGACCTGATGTCATGCTTCCTCCTTCATTAGAAACAAAAGACACACAATGAAAGAAACGCATTTGTGGAAAAAGTTGAGTATATCCTGTATCCTCAAACTTATATTCATCTCCTACCAAACCAACACTTTGCTATGTTAGTATGGCTCTGAGAAAGTGATGGCTACATTTTAAATGTCACTCAGTGCATTCTGAAACATCCAACCATTCTGATTTTCTCCCTCAAACCAGGGAAATTAAAAAGTTGAGTTGTTGAAAGCCCAGCCCCAGAGCCAAAGGATTAATGGAGCCAGATCTCACATAGCCATCTGCAGCTTGACTCCCAGTCCTGATGGCTTGAAAAGAATGTCAGGTGCCTACATATGCATGTCCCAAATCTTTTCAGGATGCAGAAATGGGGGACATGGGACTGTGGTATTACCATGCCCCATAGAGGGGCATGTTTTCACTGTCTTTGTCTCTTTGTTCCTCTGACAAACACATATAAACTCTGACCAAAAAAAAAAAAAAAAAAAGTTAACGTGAGGAGGAAGGGAAAAAATAAAAAAAAAAAAAAGTTAAGCTGATGAGGAAGGGAAAAAATGCTATGGCATGGTATAAAAGCCCCCAAATTCCAGGGATAAATTAACTTTTTTTTTCTTTCTAATTGCTAGAGAGAGTATGCATTCCTTAGACACACACACACAAAAGAGAGAGAGGTAGCAGAGAGACAGCACACATCTGGGAAGTAGCAATGCCATAACCCCTTTTCCTATGTTTTTCCATCCTGTTGGGATTTGAGACATGCACACAACTCACTTGGCCTGATTTTCAAACCACCAAGTGCAGGAAAAAAATCACGGTCATCAATGTGTGATCAAGCTCCCTTAATGCTATGCTACAAGGACATACTAATTATTTATCCTCTTTATGTTGAACCAGGAAAACTTAAAAATTAAGTTGATCAAGAAGAAATAAGTGCTGTACCATGACCTAAAGACAGACATACACTGAACTTACCTGTTTCATTTTTAAAATAAGCTTTTGTAGAATCAGTAGTAGAAGCTACAAGAAATGAAAACAATTACTAGTCAATTTGATGGCATGGCTAAGTGTGTGTATATATATGTATGCATGTTTTTGTATCTATTTGTGTGTATATCTATTGGGTCATTGGAAAAGCCTTGACATATTTTTCTATGCAAAAAACGAGTCTTGACTTTTCCAATAACCCAATATATCTATACCAAAATTCAATAAATAAAAAGTTAGTGAAGATAATTTTATAGTTTTATTAACTGGACTAGGGAGACATGTTCACGTGTTGAAATATTCACTTTGTAAGCTAAATAACATGATTGAATGTATAAAAGAAAATGAAACAAAAAATATATTAAAAAATTAGTGAAAATATTAAAAATGTAAGACACACAATTCCAAGAATAATTGTCCATCTTTCCTTTATGTCAAAGAAGTTCAAGATTAAATTGAACAGGAGAAAAAATATTTATCAATAGCATGGCATAAGGGCAAATATACACAAAAAATTACCACTCTGACCTGTTAAAGGAACTTCTGTTGGATCAATAGCCACGACAGCTGAAAGAAATGAACATGAGTACTTGTCAATTACGTGTTCACATTATTTGACAGCGTGTGTCTTTGTGTATAATCCACCAGTGGTAACAAGACATACAAGAGGCATCCGTTAAAAATATGAGCCCCC
>NW_006159550.1:5073745-5078906 GCF_000334495.1 Tupaia belangeri chinensis | reverse complement strand
ATTTATATACTATTTGTCTGCACGTGAAGATATTGAAGTTCTTGAAGAATATATTTTTTCCTCTATATCATGGTGGACTTCTAAGACTATCTTCCAAACCAGGCCCCAGAACCCCTGGTTTTCCTGAGACATCCACAGCTATCAGAACAGTGCCTGCCAATGCAGGTGTTCCATCAATACTGAGCCATGGAGAAATGGACAGAGCAGTTGCTGTGTAGTCTTCTGCACACACTGCAGACACTGAGTACGGTACACAAGGTACCACAGTGAATTCATCCCATCCTAAATCCACAGCATGAGCTGACATGTTTGAAGGAGACGGGATTCAGGAAGTCTCTCATCTAAGTAAAGGAAGCAGCCATAATTTTCCATATTGCACATCTCCCCAGGGTCCCCTTCATGCACCTGAGTTCCCCAGGGCATGTGTTTGTGACATAATGGCAACAATATGGACAAAGCTAACACTGACAGAGTGACCAGTACTGCGCCAGAAACCGCAGACATGCTTCGCATATTGCATGTGTGATTGGAGCCCGTGTTATAAATGAAGAAATGGGAACTAGAGAGGAAGTAACTTGCCAAGAATCATACCAGAAGTGGCAGAGTCAGTATTCAAAGGATAGTTGTGCAATTGTGAAGGACTGAAAAATATAGGACTTGTGGCAAGTTTTTTATGAAAATAATCTGTAGACTTGAGCGAAAATAATTCATGGGGATAAAGCATATCTCCATCAATGTAAACACAAGAGCAGTGTCGCCTGGAAATTGTAATCATTCAGAGCCAATTGGATTATTTTTATAGGGGCTGAGCATTTCTATGTAATTCTTTCTTGAAATACAAAGACACGCCATAATCACATTTACAATTCACCAAATATATTACTGTAAATCCTGGGGAAAAGTACAAACTTGAAAAAAGTTAATTGTTGGAGGAAGGAAAAGAATCACAATGCTTGTTTTGGATTATCTTTTCCCTTCTAGATGAATTCTTAGCCATATGAGTATGGGTCTAGGATGCAATTTCACTTAATCAAGATCTTTTTATCATATGTGCTTGGAAATAATTCGAGATATTGGTTGTGGGGTTAATCTCCAGGGAAAAAAATGTTAGTATAATAATGTATCTGTTTTGAAATAACCTCAAAAACTGACTTGTACATGTCTGAAGTAATTTGGTCTTCTCCTTCTACTGACTTTATTCATTAAAAGATAAATGAAATATTAGTAAGTTAATAACGGCATCCACTTACCTTTCCTTATTGGAGGAAAGAGAATCTCTTGGTCGACACCTCCTTTATTGTTCTCGTGTTTGACGATGCACTGGTGTTCTTTATCCAGGGAATTTCCAGTCACAGTCAGCCAGCTCAATTTCATGTATGTGTCATTGATCTTCATGGTTTTTCCCTGCTGGGATTCCAGGATCGTTTTGCCATTCTTTTCTTTCCAATGTACATAAATCTCATCAGGGAAAAATTTCTCAAGGAGACAAAGATACGTTCCAGCATCATGGAGGTTCGTTTCAGCAACTGAAGGAAGAAACACGGTGGGCTTGGGGGAGATGTCTACATTAAAGGTTCTGTCTGTAGGAAAAATGAAATATCAATTAATGAAAACAGAGGAGTGCAGAGATTGAATAGTTTTCTCAACCAGAAGAACTTTTTAAACCTCATAATTGGCCATGGGAATACATGGGATTCCACAGTTGAGGCTCAACTGTTAAAGCATAAGTAGAATCCCATCAGAACAAGTGGTTATATTCCCATTGAAACAAATGCATGTATATCGTTTTTCAAAAACAAAAGTCCCCTCTGACATTTATTTATATGAGAAATAAGATAACTACATTACATTGCAAACTTAGTTAAGACGATCCACAGAGCTGTAACAGAAGAATGTGAATCATTTGGCCAAAGGGAGCAAAAACAAGGCTGTAAGAGTAGCACCAAAGAAGCTGGATTCCACATGGCCAACTAGGGTTTGAATCTCAGCCCTGGTGGCTTTAAAAATACACTGAGCCTGTGTGTGCATGCCTGGTATCCTAATGGGATGGAGAATTGAAGGAAAAAATGTTTGCAGCAGCATGACCAGACCCCATCATGGGGGTGGTTTCTCTCTCTGTCTCTCTCTCTCTTTCTCTCCCATATGTGAGGGAAGGCAACTTCTGGCAAGAAAGATAATCTTAATACAAATAAAGTTGAAGTCAAAGGCCACATAAGTTTAAAATTCACAGAGTAAAAGGAGGCATTTAAGGCGGGATCATCTATAGAGAGATCATTAAAGTTATTAGATTTCCTCCCTTTTCACTACCATCCTCCGTGGAAGCAAGCTCCACTAAGTAAAAGAACAGTTATTTTTTAAAAATGTGTTCATAAATGGTGGAAGCCTTAGTTTGAAACAATGCAGTCATATTCCATTTTGGCATGTGGAGAATGAATAAAGGCCAGTTTCTAAGTCAGACTCTGCCATTTCTTAGTTCCAACTTTCGACAACTTCCTTAAGCTATAAATCTCTTGTATCTGTGAAATAATAGCAGTATGTGTATCTTGCAATGTACGGTGGATGAAAGCCCTTCAGGCGCTCATTCAATGGCAGCTTTCCTTCCCATCACCCTGCACTAGGCTGTTCAAAACCATTCATTGTCTATCCAGACATCTACCCACCTATGACGACAAGTTTTGTTCCTCTACTGAAGTCTTTCTTAAATAATTCCACAGTGATTCAGCCCCTAACAAAAACTTTAGTCTATTTATCTGACCTCTTCAAATTCTATACAGGGAAGAAGATCATCTAATATTCCTAAGAGAACAGGATTCCAGTTCCTGTTCATTTTTCTCAGAACAAGTTCTGTGGATGAGCAAATAAAGTAATTCAAAAAGTTTTTGGTGTTCTTTTTATCCAAAAACAATGATGTTGAAGTTAATGAATGTAAGTAACATCACTACCAGCACTGAAATAAGACCAAATTGAACCAAAATAAGAAAAAAGCAATTCAATTAATATGTAAAAAGAAGCCTGCATGGTCCCGACAATTATCATCATCATATTTGTTTTTATTAGCATTTTGGTTGCTATACTTATGCACTCTAACAAGACATTAGAATGTCAGATCTTCTTAAGAATAGAAACACAGCATTTTGGAGTTGCGGTTAGACCCTTGTCAATTGAGCAAGAAGAATCATTTCTCGGTTCCCCCATTTGGATTTTATTTGGCACAAACATGCCTGAATTTTCATGCTGTCATAAAAAGAACTGTGCCCTTCACACATCCAGACTTCAATAAAAGATATTTCTCCAGACATTTCTCTTGTCTGCTCTGCAGTCTTTCAAGTGTTAAGTAATCAAGTGAAATCTTGGCTAAAGCCTAACAAATGTAGTCAAAATATGGGATTATTTTTCCAAAATACACAAATGTGCTGTCCAAAACAAATGACTCTTCACAATCAAAAACACAACACATTTGGACTCCAAGCTTTCACCAAGAAATTCAGTCTTAAACTAAGTCTATCCAGCTCATGTCAAAGTTCAGTTTGAAATTCTGGTCGTGGCCTTTTGAGACAGAATGGGTAGAGAAATGGCCAGAATCCGGGTCCTCAAAGCCACCTTCCTACTGTCACCTTGGATCACAAACTGCAATCTGTCTTCCTCTGCTTGGGGTCTCCCTGTGTGCACGACATTAAATGCTACAATATCCTCAGCATCGGTGCAGGGGGCTACACATGAGCACGTTTACAGCCCGTGTCTTCCACTTTCCAGAGTGAGTGTGGAAGGCGGTGCCCCCTCTACTTCACTTTCCTCCCAAAAGACTCTTGATTGAAGTACTTTTCTAATTTCTATAGTGAAAAAATGCATCACATTTGAGAATCTGGAGTCTTTCATTTTATCACTTAATGAAAAGTTTGTACTCTACTACGTTTTCCTCCTACCCTTCAACATAAAATTGTACCCTGTTCCTCTTGCTAGGTAATCAAAGGTCTATTTTCTTCTTTACTTAGAGTTTTTTGTTTATTTATTTTATGGCCTGACTGTATGGCATTATTTTATTTTAGGCCTTCTCAGATAGATTTTGGAAATAGTTTTAATAAATGAGAAATAGTTTGTCCATTATAGCATGTTTTGTTTTTAAAATTTTGCAAGTACTATCAATTAAGATTTTAAAAATTTACATAAGTGGACATTTGACGATTTTACCTATAGCTTGATAATTTTATTATTTAAATTGAAAAATCCTTTTGTAAAAAATATTTCTACATATTCTACTGAAAATTAAGTATTATATTTAAGCAGAAGATATTTTAGATAATGCATGTTATGTCATATTTTTATCTTTTTTAGAAGCCCATAGTAATTAGTCCTAGCAACAGGAAGCATTTGCAAACACTGACCATTTTTTTTCTCAAATGAGATACAGACTGTTTAATTCTCTAATCTGTACTTCAGAGTTCACAAACACCACAAGCAGATGGCTATTTGAATTCTGAATGAAGAATTAGTAGTTCTGTCACCAGTCAAGTCCAGCCATTGTGCTAGGAAATTTTCACATTTAATTCGACTATATCTTTACTAATATTCTCTAATATTCACTTGAGATGAACAATCTCCAATATCTTCACACTACAGATCAATTAACAATCAGAAGTTTCAGTATTTGCTTAATTATTGGATCACTTTAAGGACTTTTAAAAAGTGTTTATAAATTGGTATGGCATGAAAAGTGCCAGATCCATTGTTTCATATCTAGTATTTGCAAAAAGAAAATAGAACATGCATAAAGTGACTGAATACAAGTAACACAAAATATACATTTTAAATTTTATGGTTATATATTTTCTGGTGTTTCTATGGTAAGCATTTGTTGTAGTTTCAGGAAGGCAATAACTGGCAAATGAAAATGTACTTGCTCAACGATGGTTGTAGAGAGTGTTAGCCCCAGGAGTCAGACTGCAGGATGAAAGCATGTGTCTTTCATGCATGACTATAAATGGTCCGAGGACCTATAGATGGTTCTCAGAGAGATTATAGGTTATACCTCTGTCAAGGTTATTTCATTTGATGACCAGAATACACATAAGGCAATTCAAAAAGGGAAGACCAAAACTTTTCTTTGCAATTAGCAGTGTATTTGTTCATCTGATCTCAACCACTAAAAAAAAAAAAAAAAAAA
>NW_006159550.1:5044918-5073225 GCF_000334495.1 Tupaia belangeri chinensis | reverse complement strand
ACTCCCATGTAGTCAACTGTGGTTTGAGTCCCAGACCTGGTGGCTTAAACTCATGCCAGGTGCGTGTGTGTGCGTGCTCAAGATCCCAAGAAGAGAATGGAGGAGAAGGGAATGCAGCTTGGCCATTCCCCCTAGGGGGGTGATTTCTCCCTTTCTGTCTCTCTGTCTCACTCTGTCTTTCTGGCGAGCACATGTGCCCTATAGCAAAGACACAAAAAAAAAAAAAAAAAAGAGAAAAGAAAAAGAAAAGAAAACCAAAATGTATATAACACCTTTCACTTTTCAATGCTTTGACAGCTTTGTAAAATTCCTTTTATAATCTCGCAGTATTCTGTTATGAACGTAGAGGCACCATGAGTCATCCTGCATAGTAATGTCATTTAGTATGGACGTTGTAACTTTCTTACCAGCTTTAGTATTTCTAAATATTTTTATACCAATACTGAAAGAAAATTGAATGGAATGATGTCAAAATGACACATTGTACAGAAATACCTTGAAGCACCCTGAAACTACTTTAAAAAGCATATTCAGTATGACTTACATGATCTTTTTGGGGAGGGAGTGGAGTAATTTCAGTGCCAGGAAACATCGCATGTGTGCATGTTCATTATGCAAGTTGCAAATTGTCACTAAGTAAACAGTCAAAAGCTCAGACTACAGAAAAGAAAGTATTCAAAATATAAAAATATGACTTAATGTTTACAATAACACTTAATTGTTAGAGTACAGATTTGGGAATAGACAAGTTCGATTGGACTTCAAACTGCCATGGTAACTGACTAATATTGTAAAAGAAAGCTCAAATACCCCAAAGCTCCATCTTCTCTGGCAGCCACAAACCAGCATGGGCAAGGCCAATCAAGCCAAGTCTACAATACTTACCAGAGACTGAAAACTATGAAGACAGAGTCTGTCTTGTTTGCCATTTTATCTACACTATTCAGCACAAGAAGTGATTCTAATGAACAGTTGCCGAGAGAATGAGTGAATAAGTGAGCATGTAATGCCATGAAGACATGTTTCAGGGAACTTGAAGCTAAAGTGGCTTACTGAACTTGCAAATTCTGTTAATCTGACCTATCTCTAGGCAACATGAGGGTCACAGTAATATCAATTTTGATGCTCAGTTTATCCTCTGCGTAGCTAGAGTAATAGAAATTAGATCATATTCACATTCTAGTTATTGGCTATCAGAGTTAGCAGTTTTGATCCTAGGGATGAATGTTGAACCAGTAGTGAGGGTTTTGCAGATTGTCTGAACAGGGAAGACACCACATTTTAGCACAAATTATAGACACACAGTAATTTTAAAAGTATTAATTTGATGCTTTAAAAATCCTTTTACAAGTGAAATATCATAACAAATTATTTACATCAATGATTTATAGGCACAGTTCCAAAACATTTTAGTTTCTAGAAGCCCTGAGTCTATGATCATGTGAGAGCATATGCGTATTGGGGTGTGTGTGTGTTTATGTGTGTGTGTGTGTGTATTGTAAAAGTCAAGTTTCAGTTTTCCTGAAGACAAGAGAAAGAAGAAGCCCCTCACCAAATGGTTTGTTTCCGTATCCAGTGAGTAGTAGCTATGAAATTGTGGCTTATAAACAGAAGGCAAGAATGTGGCAGTCACGTAAACTTAATTTTTAACTTATTTTTTTTTCCTAAAAAGCATATAACACTTTTCATTACTAGGGTAAGAAGAGAATGATCTTACTTACCAGGGGCGTTACTATGAGCTTAGTCCTTTGGTGAATATCTTGATCCTGCTTCCTCTGTCTCGCTGATCACAGCTTCTTCAAATCTGTCTTCTTCTAAGCTTTATACTGTGACTTTTAGTTTCCAAACTGTGCTGACAATCCGATCTTCTTCTTTTGGATTACAGATTTCATGTCATCTGTCCTTTTGTAAATTATCTTCACATAAATTGACCAAGATATCTAATTTCCACTGGGGCAGCAATGACTGAAAACTGCCAAGAAGACACAAAGGCTCAAAACAGGAAAAGAAGAGAGCAGGATCTACTGGTCAACCAGGTAGTTGTCTACGTTACCTGAAAAAGTGTTCAGAGGATAGAGATGCTTTTAAATGTCAGGGTGTTCAATGGTGTTGATCTGTTCTGAAATCACATTAAGGGAAAAGCCTTCTATTCTCATAACATACGTGGCTTTTTTAACATAGTAATTTGGGAATGTATTTGTGAAAGCAGGAAGTTCTTCAGTAACTGAAAATGCAAATATACAAACACAAATAATCCTGAGAAATGTGAAAGTCTTCATTTTAAATAAAGCTACCGGGAAACAAAGTTCATTACCAAGGCAGTACCCAATGAGAAAACATGTTCTGTGATGAGTTAGAACGTTTTCTTGAATAACAGAAGCTATTTGTGCAGTTCTATCTCCTGTGAAATTAGAGATTCCTTATTAAACTAGAACTTGAAAAAATAATCCACTTTCTGATACCTTGGTAAGGGAAGCCTCGAAATTTCTCCCAATCTCATGCACTCATTTCAGAGCAGCTTTTAAGAGCCAGGATCAGCTGAGTGATCCCCCCAGTACAGGAGAGGGATCAGGACCAGGACCGTCGGGACCTGGAGGTCAGGCTCAGAGGATCCCCGTTTTCATGTCAGCTACACCCTGTCCTTGCCTACGTCCTGTGAGCAGACATGGCCTCTGTCCTTGAGTAGGAAGGTCTAAACGTGTTCACACTGGACCACTGTTCATTCATGACTGCTCCCAGCTACTGACCCTGTTGAAGAGGACAAAAGGGCATGGTAAAATGTGTTCAGAAAGGGATTTTTATAAACTGAAATCCCAAGGTGTTATTTGGTGCCATCAGTTACCTTTTGAACCTTTTGTAAGTGTGTATGATCCACACCCACCCCCTTGCTGACACTTGGTCCTCAACTTTTCTTTTCCAGAACCTTGAGGAGAATGGTCATGTGTCTTAGGAACTATCTGTAGTTCAAGATCCATGAAGAATTCAAGAAATAAAATGCAAAATGTATTGAACAATAAAATCTCTTTAGATCGCTCCGAAAACACCAGAACTGTATGTAAAACATGGTGAGATTTTACATTTAGAACTATGACCAGTTTCAAGTTAATGCTTTTTCTGTGTGGTATTTGATATGGATTAAGCTTTCCTTTTTTTTTTTTTTCACACAGATGACACAGATGAACATTCGAGTACTTTTATTTTTTAGAATTATTTTATTTAACTTTATTTATTTATTTATTTATTTTAATTTGACCAGAGAGGGACAGAGAGAGAGAGAGAGGAAAAGTGAGAAAACAAGCTGTCGGGTCCAGAACTTGGAACTTGGTCAGCCATGTGGGAGTCCAGCGTCCTTAGCCAGCATACCACCTGCCAGGCCACAAGTACCTGTTGTTGAAAAGTCTATCCTCTCCTTTAGAGTTCCTCAGCATTTGTGTTAGAAGTTAATTTAAAACTGATGTCTGGACTTCTAGATTCTTTATTTTTACTTTTTATTATGTATCTATACTTTAAGCAACAGTGCACCATCTTCAATACTGTAGCTTTATAGTAAGTCTTATATTCTTTTCAGAAATTTTCAGTTTCTTTTTGTTTTGGATTTTTTTTTTTTTTTTTTTTTTTTTTTTTTTCTGCTTTTCCATATACATTTTAAAATCAGCTCATTCATTTCTGCATTAATGCCTACTGGATTTTGATTTAGACTTCATTTAACCTAATATCAAATGGGAGGAAATTTAACATCTTAAATATATTGAATCTTCCAATTCATTAACATGGTATAAATCACCATTTATTTACCTTTTCGTTAACTTTTTTCATCATTAGACATGATGTAAACAATTGTAAACATGTCATATATGTTATTTTATTATTCTTCCTGACAGTTCATTTAGATCAACATTATGTTCTCCATTTTATATTTTAAAAATGTGTTCTCCATTTTAAATAAAGAAAATGAATTAAAGATTCCTCCCCATATGGGGAGGATGAGTATGTAAAAATAGGTCATTGAGGGACCAGCAAGTAGTGTGGTGGTTAAGGCACTGTACACTACCACATGGCTGACCACGGTTCAAGTCCCAGACCTGGTGACTTGCTTTTTCTCTTTTCCTTTCTTGGTCTCTCTGTCTCAATTAAAATAAATGAATGAATAAAAGAATGCTTTTTAAATTGGTCATTGAGGAAACATGGAGAAATAGGAAAATAAAATAAAAACAAATGCCACCTAACGCTCATTACTTTAAGGCAGTGACTGACCTAAATTTTCTGTTCAGGGTCAAACAGTGAATATCTTCGACTTCATGGGTCATGGTGATAGCTACTCAGCTCTGCCACTGGGACGTGAAAGCCTCAGTGCCTGGTACGTGAACAAAACAACAAGGCTTCTTTCAGTACCGCCTCATTTTCAAAACTGGGACTTGGGAAGGAATACAGGTTGCTGACCCTCTGTTCCATGGTACCACTGTCACTCTTTAAAAATATTTATTTCTTTATTTTCCTCAGAAGTATAGAGTTGTTACATGATTAGGTGAGAAAATATTACTATAAGACAATATTAAAAGCACCTTACGAATATAGGTGTATTCCATATTATCTCATGGGCAATCTTACTCATAAATGTATCAATCAATAAAATATCAAATCTATTATGCATATGTTTTTAAATAATAAAATGTTTATGTTAAAATATATAAAATCTGACCCAGTTGCAAGAGCATACACAGTTAAGAGGCTGTGCACCATGGCCTGGGGTCACATAAAAGGACTAGGATCAGGACCAGCAGTTGGCGTAACGGCTACGTTACTGGACTCCCATGTAGTCGACTGCAGTTCGAGTCCCAGACCCAATGGCTTAAACTCATGCCAGGTGTACGTGTTTACGTGCCTAAGATCCCGAGGGGAGAATGGAGGAGAAGGGATTGCAGCATGGCCATCTCCCCGGGGGCGGGGGGTGATTTCTCGCTTTCTGTCTCTCTGTCTCTGTCTTTCTGGAGAGTGCACATGCCCTATAGCAAAAACCTCTCCAAACAAAGGACAGGCCTAGGATCAATATTTCTAGTCCAACCTGCTCCAAAAGAAAAAAAATGGCAACAAAGTGTGATGTGAGTTTTCTTGCTCTGTGGAAAATGTGCCTCTCAAACTTCAGTATAGTGCTGGCACAGTGCCTATCTTTCATGGGGGAAAATAGGATAAATTCTGTGAAAGTGCTAAGAAAATTTGAAACATTTATCATGCCAGAGACAACATTCTAAACTTTTGTGAATTACTTCCAGTTTATTCTCTTGTCAAGATAAATGTTTATTTATTTGAGAGTTTACTATATTAACCAGTTCTGTATTTCACATTCTCCTTGTTCATATGTGATAAATACTTTAATTTTACTTAAAATTCTTCAAAATTCATTTTTTTCTTGCTGTTAGAGAGATTTTGCTATAGGGCTTGTGCACTCGCCAGAGAAACACAGAGACAGAGAGAAAAAGTGAGCAATCACCCACACGGGGATGACAATGGCACGGGTCCTTCTCTTCCATTCTCCTCTCAAGAATTTGGGCATGCATGAACACGTGTCTGGCATGAGTTTCAAGCCAACTCACATTGTGGTCAGTCGTCTAGGAGTCCAGTGCCTTAACCTCTACACCTTCTGCTGACCGCAAACACATAGTTTATATGATAATATAATATCTTACCACTTTAAAACTACATAGATAAGCTACCCCTTTCCCCTGTTGATAGTTGTAGAGGACACTCAAGTTTTCATTCCCATAAATATTTCAGGGTCTGTGGAAACGTACAGGGTCTTCGCCTTTGAGCCCACTGCTGTTAGCCCCACACTGTTCTTCCGAGACTAAATGACATAGTGTCGGTCAAAGACGCACTCAGATATTGTGAGAGATTTAATTCCCTCTTTTCATTCATGACTTTCTGGAAAGGGTTTATGTTCTCAGACTCATAGAAGAGGTCATCAAAAAGTTCATGAGAAATACATATTATACAAACACTGTGCATATATTTAAAAAATTTTTGCACAAAAACAACTCATACTTTAATTCTATTTTTCTATGACTTTTTGAAGCCCACTTGTATTCTTCTCATGGTTTTCTCCTTACCATTGCTTCTGTGTACACATTAGGCAAGAAGTGAGGCCTCAGACTCTCTGGGGTTTTCAGGTGACTCCCACTGTGTGCCAGGGTCAGGGATCAAGACCGTCAGGGTGTGGGACTCAGGGACCTGAGTGTGTCCCTGGGAAGGGGCTGGTTTACAAGCACTGACACAGAGAGGTCTGCTATTTCCTCCTTAGGTTTTCGTAGTATCTCTACCCTTAATAGTTAGTTCAACCCGCTCTTTAGAAGGGAGAAATGAAGAAGGAATACATGGCAGTTTACTCCAGAAATAGGAAAATAACAATGACCTGACTCTTATTGAAATACCTCAGTGGTATCGCAAAAGAGTCAGGAAAATGAGTTAAGGGCTTATGGAAGAGCTTAATGAGTTTCAAAAATTGTTGGGGATAAATTTGAGTTGACTTGAATGTGGCGAGCATTTCCTTATTTCAATCATTTAATCAGAGATGGGATTGCTTCACTACTTTACATTTATTGTTTCTGAGAACACAGAGAGGGATATACCTATACTAGTTTATAAAGCACTCTAATTTTTTTATACAAATGTGGATCTCTATTATGCCGTTTATTTTCTTCTACACTATATTGGTGATTTGCTTAAGGAATCAAAAAGTACTGAGAATCTTTCGTTTACTCCCAAAACAAAGGCATTACAAATAATCTCCATGTTTCTACTAAGCCACAAGCCAAAAAAGTACAGGATTTAATGATGATCTGTTGAGCCTTGTCCAGTTTCCTGTTTGTTACTGAAGTAAGAGCCACACATCCTGTTCTGTTGGAGATGGGAGCTGGTGGCTTTGTGAAAAGTGAAATGAAAAAATACTAGGTAATATTGTCTCTTGGTTCCCCAGGTTGTCCTACTTATTTGAGGGCAAATGTAGTCCCCCTAGGGGCTTTATTTTCTTCCTTTGTTACTCCAGATAACTCTCCACTACACTCTGCCTCAAGTCTGACCCCCACAGGCTGCAGTGATGGTCTTTCACATCCTCTAGGTGTTTGGAGATTGGCCAGTGGAGGCATTAGCAAGAGGCTGGGAAGTGGGAGTGGAGTGAGTTCAGGTTCCCGCCCTGACAGGGGCCTGGGCTCAGGTGCATCTCCCCATGGTGGTCAATGCATTGACCCATCTACCCTATGCTCAGTGGTTTATGTCAAGAATCCAAAAAGTAGAGAGGAAGTTCACGCCTTGTACCTCAACTGACAAATTAGAAAAAAATTTTCCTTCTCCTAGACTGGGTCCATAGTATGTGAAATCCCAATGCCCACGGAATGATTTCATCAGGTACATAGTCACAATTGCTATGAACTTCAATTTCTACTGGTCAAAATTATTAACTAGATATCAGTGAGTGAAGATGTCCTTTACTTTAACCCATAGAAGTTGTCTTCTGGGACACAGAATTGAGTGGAGAAATACAGTCAATCAAAAAATGGGAACACAAGACATTCAGCAGAATTCCAGTCAATCTTAAAATGGGAACACAAGACATTCAGCAGAATTCATACCTTATGCCCCTCAGTCTAAACTCTTTTCCCCTGATTGAGTGAGAAATCTGAGTCCCCAAAGAAGTGGTACACAAAGAATAGGCTGAAATCCCATGTTGTTCTCGTCCTCCAGATGGGAATTACATGTGGATGATTTTCCAACAACTCTCTGTGAAATGGAGCAGACACGTCCTCAGGCAGTGCACATGCAGTCAACTACACTGAGGGAAAATCTTTTCCTGATCAGGGCAACCCGTGCTCCAATCTGTTCAACCTACCACGTCTGCATCTGGACAAATAAATCAGGAAAGAAGCCAAGGACATTACAGCGCAGGATTACAAAGATTGAGCATCTTTACCGTCATCTATACTACTTAGTTATCTGTACTGGGCGGGAGAAAAGAGGCATATGAGCATAATAACCATCCAAAAATGAATGCTGTCTTTAATTTGGCTGACTGGATCAATAGAAGTCAGCATTGCAAACAAGATTTTGTTTTGTGTGGAAAGCAAAATGTGTTAGAGGAATGGGGGAAAAAGTGGTCACTACAGAGCCAGTTACAGGCCTTTATAGCTATAGAATTTCATGTTATCTCTACATATGCAGTAATACACAGATGTATTTTCAATATTAGAAGCAAGTTGTATTCTTTTTTATTATTATTTTTAACTCTGCCCAGTTCTTCTAGAAGATTATTCTTTCTTGGTGGATCCTTTTTAAAAGTATTTTAAAAAATAGAATTAAAAAGTGATAAATATCAGTTTAGACAATTTAGAAACTACAGAAATTGCATGGAAAAAACACCCATGATCCCAGTACCAGAAGTGACCACTCCAAAGTCTGTACCCTCTGCTCTACCCCCGGCTGCCTTTTCTGATCCACTAAAAGACTGAAAGTGAAGAGACACAAGATAATATAAACAACATGGATTTCCAGGAAGGGGTAGCAATTAATTATCAACCCACTTCTATGGACTGACTTGCAGATTTTACTGTCTGGACTGCTGTATCCCTTTTCATTGATAACTCCTCTTCATATATTGGGGCTCAGCTCAGGCAATGTCTCCCCTAGGAAGACTCCCACATCCAGGAGTCAGTGATCAACCTCTTTCCAATTGTTTCTAGTAGTGCTACCTAGTGCCCCTCTATCTCATAGCCCTTCCTGTCCCGTCCTGGCCTGTTTACTCAGAGTTCCTTCAGTGGGGTGAAGGAACACCATTGTGTTTTCAGATGTTGACTGAATGGATGAAAGGGCAAAGGAACACATGGGTGACTAAACATTTAAGAAATTATTTTCCTTCTTTTGTCAATAAAACATCATCATTTAAAATATAATTTTTAAAAAAGTTACCAAATTGGACAATAGGTGGCATGGAGGTTATGATGGCTGAATTCTACATGACTGACTGCATGGTTCAAGACCTGGACTCAGGGATTTGAAATCATGCAGGGCTCATGTGTGCACAGAAAAGCCAAAGAGAATGGAGGAGAATGGATGTGGCATGGCCATTTCTTCCTGAGGGGTGATTCTTCATCAAACACATGAACCCTATGGCAAAAGAAAAAAAAATTAAATATATCACATAAATGTCAAAAAATAAATTTAGAATGTCCATTGTACCGAAACTCAATGAGATGCAAGAGAAAACAGACAACTAATTCCAGGAGATGAGAAACTCCTTTCATGACTTGAAGGAGGAACATAAAGAGATAGACACCCTGAAAAAGAATAAAACACAACTTCTGGAGACAGAGAATGTAACTGAGGAAATCAAAATCTCCATTGAAATGATCAAGAACAGATTAGACTACACAGAAGAAAGAATCCCTGATTTGGAACACAAAACCTCCAGTTTATTCAACAACTGAAAAGGATAAAATATAGTCTTTAAAAATCAGGACCACATATGAGAAATCCTAGATACTTTTAAATAGCAAACTCTTTGCTTAATAGGTATTCTAGAAAGTGGTGAGATGGATAAAGGCATAGAAAATTTCTTTTGTAATATGTTAGCTGAAAAAAAATATCCAAATTTAGAGAGGCATATGAAATCCAAATCCAGGAAATACAAAGGACCTCAAATAGATAACAAGAAGATCCTCTCCAAAGTATATCATAGACAAATTGGCAAAAATCAAAGACAATGACAATATTCTAAAAATGTCCCTAACAGCTAGGTATAGTGGTGTATCCTGTTATTCCAGCACCTTGGAGGCTGAGCCAGGAGGTGATTCCATAGTGAGACCCTTTCTTAAATGGCACAAGGGACGAGCAGATGGAGTGATGGTTATGTTGCTTGAATCCCATGTAGTCAATTGTGGTTTGAGTCCCAGACTTAGCATCTAAAAACTCATGTGCATGTGTCTCCAAAATTCCAAGAGAAGAATGGAGGAGAATGGATTATGGCATGGTCATCCCCCCAGGGGGTGATTTCTCACTTTCTATCTCTCCAGTGAATGCATGTACCTTATAACAAAAATCCCTCTAAATAAAATAATGATAATAATAAACAAATGGCACAGTGGGCCAGCTAGAGGCATGAAGTTAAGGAACTGGATCTCGCATGGTCAGCTTCACAGTTCAAGTTCCAGAACTAGCAGCCTGAATATCATACCGGTGCAGGTGTGTTCATGCCAAAGACCAAAGAGGAAAATAGGAGACTAGTTCACAGCGTGGCCATCCCCCATTGGGAGTGCTTTCTCACTTTCTCTCACTATTCTCTGGAACTCTCAATCTCTTTCTTACAAGTATACACAGCAATAGCAAGAACTAAAAACAGGAGGGTAAATGGCATAGCTTTAGAGGCACCACATGAATGGAGTTTGCAGGACTGGAGTTGCTCTGCATGAGTTGGTCAGTGAGGGGTCCATGAATGTGATGGTCTATCACAATCTGAAAACCAGCATGAGGTCTTCATGAAGTTCAAAGGTTTATTCCATCATTCCCCATACTCCTAAAGAATGAATAATTATCAGTCTTAACCATAATAACTGAATACATATTGAGTAAAGTATTCAATATGAGTACCACCCTTACCAAAATACAAAATACTCTCCTAAGGTCTCCCATAATGTAATAAACACTGGTGACCTTCTCTGTCATAGAACTCGAGTTGATGGTGCTTCATCAACCCCTAACAGAGCTCAAAGAGAACTATGCTGTCAGTCAGGCTACTTGACTAATGCCTCAAGAGGCAGCCCCCCCCCCTTTTTTTTTTGATAGTTTGATAGTTTTGCTATAGGGTGCCTGTGCTTTCCAGGCAGAAAGACAGAAACAGAGAGACAGAAAACTAGAAATCACTCCTGGGAGGATGGCCACACCACAATCTCTTCTCCTCCATTCTCCTCTCAGAATCTAGGACACACACACAAATGTGCCCAGTGTGAGTTTTAAGTCACCAGGTCTGGGACTGGAATGGCAGCTGACTACACGAGAGTCCAGCGACATAACCATTATGCCATCGGCTGGTCCTGCCAGCTCCAATTAATAAAAGTCCTGGAGTTGGTAGGGAGCAGGATCCTGCTGTTAACAGGGGAATGGGATGGCGATTGTGGGCTAGGTACTGAGCTCCAGGCATCTGTTTGTTCAGCTTACAGTGAGGTCAGGGGCAGGAAGTGAGATGGGGCTGGTCTACCTTGTGTACAGGAAAATGTGCCACAAGAACATTTTCAGTGCAGTAGAAGGCAGGCCTGAATCACTGTGCTGGTCCAGATGGCACAGGAATACACACCAGAGTCACTTTCTTCCAGACTTTGAAGTTCAAGTACATAGCTATCCTCTGCAATTTTATAAGCCTGATATTTTCCTTGAATGTTTCCCGAATTCACCTTAACCTTGTCACTAGAGTATACATTTTGGTAAAGAAGGTGTCGAGGGGCCTTCCCCTCCTGGAATTGGTACCAGTGGAGGTAGCTTGCATATATTTGGAGTAAGTCACAATTGATTACAACGGATGACCCAGTCTTCCTTGTGACTGCCATTCTCTCTTTCAGGTTAGAAGATATCTGACAGACTACAGAGGAAAAGACAACAAAAAATATTAAGGAATTCCTTAGAACGTTTTTCTATTGGAAAAAACTAAAACTCATTAAGTGTTTTTCTATGCAAATACTTACCAGAAGACAGGAAAATTACCAGTTGTACTAGAACCCAGTGCATCCTCCCTTCTCCAGCCTTAGAAGGAGGGGACCAGATGATAAAGGAGTAGAATATCCTCTCAAAACTCAAGTCCACCTCAAAAAGAAGGCTGTGGGTTGGAGCTGGTCTTCCAGACTGGGCCACAGCAGAGAGAAGTCACTGAAGATCTACCTGAAAGGAACACACAGCTATTTACCCAGCAGGGGTGGGCACTGGGGCCTGGAGAAGCCCCTCCTGCTCTGTGCACCCATTGCTGGAGCGCCCTCCTGTGGCAACTGAGAGCAGGCTCCCTCTAGAGCCCAGAACTGAAGCAGATTGAGCCAAATATGGTGGGAAGAACCAGGGATATGATAAAGCTGCCTGTTCCTGGGAGAGGGAGCAGTCTGACATCAGGCTCCCTCCCTGCAATTCAGTTTTAGTGTGTCAAGACCTCCATGGTCTTGTCCTAGAGGAAACTTCTGCATCCTCGTCCTGAACCACCGTCCTTTGCACCTGTCAGTAGATACCACCAGCAGATCTCAGAAGCTTTGAACCTGGGTAGTTACAAGAAAGTAGAATCAGGTCTGTTGGTCACACTTGATTCCTCTCAAGGTAAATGGACCTGTGTGTTTTTGTGTGTATGTACACAAATCAGTTTGTTAGAAGATTTCTGTTCATCATCAAATAAAGAAGTACTGCTTTGAAAGATTTAAGCAAAAGAACAGGCCAAACCATGGATGTGCATGCTAGTTGACTCAGCAACTTGGCATGCTGAGGTTACATGAGAGGCCTGGGTTCGATTCCTGGGCCACCCTAAAAATCTGGGCATAGTCCCAACTACTAGGAAGGCTGAGCCAAGAAGATGGTGACAGACTGAGATCCTGTTTAAAAAAAGTGAGGAGAGGAAAACAAACAAGGAGTCACAGAATGCAATATTTTGCACATATCTTAAATGAAAAGTGTACTCGCCATTTATCTAAATTTCACATTCACCTGAGCATTCTATTTATTTGACAACCGCATACTTAAAGTGAAGTCTTCTTCTGAAGAAATAAAAACTGTTAAAACATCTAATAGAAGTAATTATTGCCACCTATAGGGTAAGGGGAAAAAGAGGGGGGAGAAATCTACAATGGAATCTAAAATTTCTAAATGCATCTTCTAAAATTTTTTATTTATTCATTCATTTATTTTAATTTGATGAGAGACAGAGGGGAAAGAGAGAGAGAGAGAAAGTAAGAAAGCAAGCCACCAGGTCCAGGACTTGAACTGTGATCGGCCATGTAGGAGTGTCTAGCACCTTAACCACCATGCTACCTGCTGGACCCTAAATGTATCTTGTTTTACTTTTTATTTTTGAGAGGTTTTGACTGTAGGGCACTTGCACTCACCAGAAAGGCAGAGAGAGACAGAAAGTGAGAAATCACCCCCCAAAGGGGATGACCATGCCACAATCCCTTCTCCTCCCTTCTCCTCTCAGGATCTTGGGCACACATGCACAAGCGCCCGGCATGAATTTAAACCACCAGGTCCGGGACTCAAATTGTGGTCAACTACATGGGAGTCCAACAACATAGCCATTATGCTAACTGCTGGTCCCATTTTACCATTTATTTTTTACCTTAGACCCATGTAAATCCGCACAAAAGAAATATAAATTAAAATTTTCTGAAAATCCTTAAAAATGTAAATATAGAAATTTAAGAAAATAAGTTTATATATTCAAGGTCACATAGACAAATTGAGAGTCATAATTTCAAATGATTTTTAAAATACTTTTTCATTGTGTGCTCTTATGCCAAATAAAGGAAAGATTGAGAAAGGGAAATGGGGAGAGAATTTAAAAAAAGAAAGAAGGAAATGAAGAAAAGAGGATGGTGGAGGGAGGAAGAGAGTGACCTAGCTTGGTATTGCTAATTGTGATATAATTTCTTATATTTGCAGTTTTATTTACTTATGTTTAAAAAACAAGAGTTCACCATTAGACAAAAATGTGAATTTAAAAAGTTTAATAGAAATGTCATGATTTAGGAGGGCCAGAGGATGGTGCTGCGTAAAGGGAAGGCTTTCAGAGGCTGCCCACAGGAGAAGGTGCGAGTTTGAGGCAAAGGCCTTCCTGAGTACACTGGGGGGTGGGGGCTGTGCTCCTGATCCATACTGGCTGAGGCTGTGGACAGACTGCAGAGTCAAAACTCCCTTGGGTGCTGTTTCTCTGTCTCTCTCATTTATGGAATAAATAAATGAAAAAAAGGGAGAGGGAAGGGAACCTGGGCACTGAAAGTCAGCGTGACCATCACCCCAGACGGAGCAGTCAGACCTCCCTGTCCACGTCTCTGTGAAGGGAAGCCTTCCAGCCATCACACACTGCTCTATTTATTGTCACTACAGTAATCTGAGCTGGGTGGCACTCCTGAGGGGAGGTGGGGACATACTCTCTTGTGAAGATCTAGCCGTGCTTTCTCCTGCACATTTGCCCAGGCAGGCACACTCGTCAGAACACATGTGCAAAACGTGTTATGACAAACATGTTGTCATAAATTACATAGAGACACAAAGTTCAAGAGAATGAAAGAGTGGGGCCAACAGTGGCCGGGGTAGTTAAGGTGCTGGACTCCTGCATGGCCCTCCGCTGTTTGAGTCCCAACTAGGAGGCTTAAAAATCAAAACGGGCTCATGTGTGTGCAAACCCAAAAAGCTGAGATGGGAATGGAGGAGAAGGGAATGTGGCATGGTCATCCCCCCGTGGGGGTGAGTTCTCAGTGTCCCTCTCACTGATTCTCTCTTTCTCTCTTGGGCAAAAAGAGACTAAAAATAAAATTTAAAAAAAAGAGTACACAAGATATTTTATGAGGACATAATAATATTAACAATACATTATTGTTAATTTTAATAATATGTAATAATTATTACCCTTCTTCTATTCTCAGACGTTTTCATTTTTTTTGTGATTTTTACAAAAACACACAACAATTAAGTTCTAGATTTCCCAGGAATAAATCCTAAGGAAAGAATTTCAGAGGAGCCACCAGCAGATGGTAAAATGGAGATGTCACAAGGGGATTCTGAATGAATTTAAATAGCCATCAGATATTTTGCTTTATTTTATCACAAAGCCAAATTTTTTTCTTTAGTGACAGCTCTGAAATTTTCAAAATACTCTTTTGAACTCATTCATGACTATGAGCCCATTTTTATCAATTTTCCTTCATGTTTAACTGACTTGAATTAAATAAATTAAATTGTGAGTTATATTTCAAATGTAACATTCACCTTAATACTTTATAGCAAGGTAGCATGCCTATAGTTTTCTTTCATCATTCATTGTGTCATTCAAGAAAAACAAAATTGCTTGTGATGTTGATAATGCTGGTTTGGGTGGAAACTGGCTTTTTGTGCAGACCCGGTCACCTCCATCTGGCTTGTTCTAAGAGTGGGCCAGATCTCAGGAATGCTCCTTTGAGATGCACTGGGAGGTCAGAGTTCAGCCAGGAAGAGCTTCTCCCAGTGGAGAAGCGGTGAGGAATACCTCCAGCATCTGACCTTGGGACTGAAGCTCAGGCTCTCTGTGATGTGTCTCAGGATGGAGCTGCACTTGCACCAAGGCCACAGCTGATGCCTGGGCTGGTTATCGGGGCAATTCAACCTCAGAATGAGCCCTTACCCAGCATGAGAATCAAACCTGTAGAATGGAGGCTGTCTTGAAGAGAAGCCATGGCAGGCCAAGAAGTTGACCATGGAGTTTTACCTCCTCCAGGACTAGACAGTAAGCCTGAGCACCTGCTCGGTCCTGTATGGGGAGGGGCATCGGCCCTCTATGCGCAGTGCTGAGCTGCCTCTTCTGGCTGACCCCTCACTCTTACTTATCCGATGTTGGTATCTTTGAGTCAGTCAGGCTCTGTGACTCAGAAGTCATTGTCCCTGTAGAAGGACTTTATGCAGTTCAGTGTCTGGCATTCAGTGACAAAGGGGATCTCAGGGCATCTGCATCTCTGGGCTCCTGTGGGGAAAGAAGGATATTCCTGTTGTCCACAGGCACCTGTGCTCATAGGTGCATGGTATTGTGGCCTCTGTCTACCCTGAGAAAATAAAACCAGATGCTACCAGCCGGTGTTCATCCAATACTTCAGAAGAGCACAAACATGGGATGTTAGGGATTCTCTTCAATACTCTTAGACTGATATCCTTCTCTGTCTTTCCTTCAGAACAATGTCATGGGAGTGGACTGTGACAGGGTCTCAACACCCCTGGGTGTCAGATCCCCATCTCGCATAGTGGCTAATGAGCTGAGCTTGGCAAGCACAAGGAGCCCAGCCTCCCCACAGCATGAAGGGGGAGTTACAAGCATCTCCTGTGTGTGAAGATGGATGTTGACTTTCCCTTAGCTGTGCTGTGGTCTTCTGAAAGCAAGCCAAGTTGGCTGTGGTGTAACTGTCCTCATTCTCTCCTGCAGCACCCAGCCACCCCTTGCACACCCCAACCAGTAGCGGCCAGTTTACTGTGTTTCCACAAATCAACCACAATTAACTGAGCACACAAACACATACGCCTGATTAAATATAACACCATCAGCCACACCAGCGCCCCCCACCCACTCTGCCTTCAGCACCACCACCACCGCTGTTCCCCTCTGTGCTGCTGAGGTTCAGGCAGCCTAGCAGAGGTGGGGAAGGAAGTTGCTAAGAAGTTTGAAACCACAGGAGATGTTGCCTAGTACCCTGGCCAAGGAAATCAACTCCAAAAAGTTAATGATTCTAAAATGTCCTCTCTGCTTTTATGAGAAATAGTTCCAAACTGAGAGTGTTTGAACTTAAGAGTTCTGATTAATCCCTATGAATCAAGGAATGGATAGATTTAAGTTAAAGTTAATCTGTCTCTGGCTGATCTTTAGAAGCTGTTTCACAGAAACTGATGCTAATTGTACAAACAAAAAAATAAAGTTCCTATTAAATGAAACATTGTTGTCATTCTAATATATAAAAATTTTTACTTTAAAGTATTCATTAGAGATCATAGAAAATTATTCGATTGCTTATCAATTTTCATCTACCTACTACCCATTTAACATTTTGCTTTAATCTATTCTAGTGGAAATACACAGCAAGGGAGCCATTTATATTAGAGGTAGAACTAAAAGCAGTTGAATGACATGAAGAAATGTTACACCCAGGAAATGAATATGCCTTAGCATGTACGAAGTTGTTGAACTTCACTCCCAGTAAGGGAAAAGCAAGTTAGAACCACGAGGCCTGCTGTGGTGTAGCGCCTGCTCTGCGGTGCTGGGCTCCTGTGGAAGGCTAGGGCTCGTGTCGTGGTTGCTCTGTGCGTGCTGGTTGTGCGTGCCCGTGATCCCAGCTGGGAGAGCTGGGGTGTGGAACACGGTGTGAGACTCCATTAATGGTGCTTGTTTCTCTCTCTCTTTCTCATAAAACAAATGAATGAATGAATAAATAAATAAAAACTTATAAAACCAAAATAAAACATGATATTCTATTTTTCACCCGTCAGGTTAACAAAGCCCCGTGGCCTGGAAGCACACTTTCAGCACTCTCGTGTGTTGGCAGAAATGGAAAACAGCTCTCTCTGTGAAGGGCGAGGTCCTAATTCCTATCAAAATCACCAGCGCGCATGTTCAAAATGATGTAACATTTCTACATAATAAGAGATTGGAAATCCATTTCAAAGAACGGGTGAAGTACTCTGTGTTCACCATTACTGCATCAGGAAGCTGCTTACCTGTCCCTGTCTAACGACACAAAACGAGTCTAGGACCTGTGGGTTACCACGAGCACAGAATAGCGCACAGTTGGCCTCCCGTATTTGTGTTTCTTGGATCCACAGTTGAAACCAACCATGGGTGAAATATATTTAGGAAAAAATTAAAAAATAATAATACAATAAAATAACACAAATAAAATATAAAATGGTGTAGCAGCGAGTATTTTCACTGTAATAGATGGCACACATAATCTGGGATGCTCTAAGTCCGTGGGAGAAGGCGCTGTGGTTCTATGGAAATACGACAATTTCACTGGAGAACTGTGGGTCCTAGAACCAGCCCTGCCAACTCCAAGAGAGCGCAGTACATGATGTGCTATGGAGCGTAAGGAGCGAAAGCTGAATATATGTATGTGCATATATGTTACATGTGTCTATATCTGTACGTTCATATTTGCATAACTAGAAACTAGAAGGATGCATGAGAAACGCGCATGACCTGTAAGACAGGGGAGAGGTAAAGACGGTGGGGAAGCAAGATGGCTTGATGCACTGTTGGAGTGTTTCAGTTTTTGAACCATGTGAGTGGATTAGCTAACAAGATTAATAGGGTTTTAATATGCATATAGTTTACATATATTCTGTTTAATTTTCCATTTTATCTAATCTATAGTTTGGAGATGAACACTGCTCTGTCATGTGAAATACTTTATAATTATTAGATGTACTTTATTTTATTATGCTCTTATTATATTCTTATCAGACATTTAGATTACAATTTGGGATGCTATAAGATATGGTGAATGAATATCTTTGCAAAAAAATCTTTTATTTCCTTAGGAAATTGATCATCAATTGGTCAGAGAACTTTGCAGGTGAAGGGTATCCACACACGTTTAATGTCTATTCATAAATGCTCTGGCTATTGAGGCCCCTCGAGGCTCGCCATCTGAGACAGCCTCGCTGGAGTGGGGAGCCATTTCAGTCCTTGCTGGATCTCAGCCCTGCTTGCTCATTAGAATTACCAAAGGAATGTTTAAAGTCCTGAAGCCTGGCCAGTGACGAAGTCCACAAGTGTGTAGGTTATATGTGACCCGCCCCTCAGGGACACTTAAAGGCTGTAACAGGAGACCCACTGGTAGAAGGGACAGAGCAGCAAGTCTTACCCAGACAGACAGGGCATCGTGTGGACTTAGACTCAGTGTTAACACTGAACGTGGCTTTTGTCCTCTCAGAACCTCCGCTTTCTCATCAGCTTGCACCGTGGGGCAGCTGAGAGCAGTGGAGAAACAGGACGCAAACTGCCCAGCAGAATTCCTGGTGCCACTTAGTGGGAGCTGTGGACTGTGACTCAATCAAATGAGAATGTTGCATTTCTAGCCTTTTTTGTTGAATTGTACCGTTTTTGTGCAATAACTTTGATTCTCTCATTATGCTGAAATTCTACTTGGTAGTTATATAAGATTTTGGTTAACATATTGGATTGCCTGGTGCAATATGGAATCTTAGCAAGTCCCTGCTCCATCCCAGCTAAGCGTTCTCAAAGAAGTAAAATAGAGATCACATTAGTGTATGTGTGTGTGCACGTCTGTGCATCTGTGTGCATGTGGTCTCAACTATTTCTACATACCAATACTCTTGAGGACCTGCGTGCACCAAATATTACCGGCTCACCTAGTCCACACACAAACCAGGAGACAAATGTTCTGACTTAATTATAAATGAGGACATTCTGGCTCGCAGCGCTGCAACTCGCCTGAGATCTCACAGATACTAAACACCAGACCCCGGATTCAACGCCAGCCTCCCTGGGACCAGACTCCATGTGCTTAACTCCTCCATCACTCTTCTTTCCAGGAGACATTGTGAGGGCCAGGAACCATGGTGGTTACAAAACACTAGCACAGACCGAGCACACGTAGTACAGGGCACATAGGACAGTGTCAGGGCTCCAGTGAGTTCTCCAAACCTAACGAATCGGACCTTTGAAAGAGAAGCAGCGTGGGCTATTTAATGTGGTTGCAGCTCCTCATGGAGATAGGGCTGCAAGAAAAGTGTCACAACCACTACCTCAGAGAAGAATGAAGAATGTGGGGTGGGGCCATTATTACAGCAGCACTCAATGTCGTAGCCTGGGTGTCGGCTGTTCCTTTCCTTAGGCTCTCCATTAATTTCATCAAAATAAAATACACATGAACAAAAGTAGGCTTCCAATTATTTTTTATTTTGTCTATTATAAAAGAACGAAGATGGGAAGGTAAGTAGCATAGAGCAGCTTCAGAGAGGCCCCGAGGGAGGTGACTAGCAGCAGTGCTCAGTCTGCACTGGGGCTGTGACCACGTGGCTGGGCCGACACAGCTGATGGAGGGGACGCAGAGAGTGGTGTCAGGCTGCCGTGGGCTGCTCTTTGTTATTGTTACAGAGTGAGATCTCTTCAGTTTGCCCCCTGGTTAGGAAAACTATTATTCAATAACTGCATGAGAGAATAATAGAATACAAGAAAGCCGAAATAGAGCAAACCAACAGAAAAGCCCAGCTAAATCTTTAGTAGATACTTTTAAGAACAGTAAACTATGAAGAGACCATCCCTTCATGCCTCCATCTAGAATGAACTGTTCCCAGTGCCACAGACAGCTGCTCTTCTGAACACACAGAGGGTGATGACGGCAGAGTAGGCCGCACTCTTGAGGAGCAGGAGGAGGTAGGGGTAGTACGCGGAGGTGCTGGTGAGCTGCAGCTGTAGTACGGGTGGGTGCTGTTGAGCTGCAGCTGCAGTGCCTCCCGGAAAAGTCGCCTGCTTAGCAGTGCCTGCTCTGTAGATGGCACAGGACAAATATTAATGTGGAGAGGCTCCTCAACAGTGATTCCTGATGAGGTGCTTTGAAGTGACACCCCATCAACACCAAGACTCCAAAGTAAACACCCAGCATTACTACCACCAACACCAACAGAAAGACGACTCAGAACTCGGCTTCATGCCAACGTGATCAACAACTTTTAATTAATTCACTTGGAACACACTAAATATTCAAAAGAAGGGTGCATTTTTAATAAATGAATTTAATGGGCAAAAAAGTGTCTGTGATAATGTGTTATCAGACCATGTGTCTTAATAAAGTAATACATGATACATGATACTTTTTTTTTTTTTGGAGAGGTTTTTGCTATAGGGCACATGCGCTCGCCAGACAGACAGAGAGAGACAGAGAGATAGAAAGCAAGAAATCACCCCCCAGGGGGGATGGCCACGCCGCAATCCCTTCTCCTCCATTCTCCTCTCGGGATCTTGGGCACGCACGCACACGCGCCTGGCGTGAGTTTAAGCCACCGGGTCCGGGACTCGAACCGCGGTCGACTACGTGGGAGTCCATCGACATAGCCATTACGCTAACTGTTGGTCCCCATGATACTTTTTATTAACCAAGCACTAAGCACTATTTGGAGAGTTTTATATATTAAATTTAGTATTATTTAATTCACAATAATCCATTATTATTTTAATCCTAGTTTGACAAATAATCTGAAGACAGCCAGAAGTAATCGTCCTCATTTTACGGATTACTAAGTGCCAAGCCCTAGTTTTAACCCAGGAGTATAACTTTAAAGAGTACAATCTTAGCCACCCTGTAATTCTGCATCTCTGAGTGCAATAAGCACCCCAGTCTCCAAAAACTGGAGCATAAATATAAAGTTGAATGGCTGATGTAGGAGTATCTGAGCCTCGACACATGTTGCACACTATGAAAACTTTGCTGATGTTCAGAGTGAGATAGGGGCAGGTTTTCGTCAATTTTCATTCAAAGAGAGCATAGTAGAAATGGAAGAATGTCATCCAAATTTTCTGAGCTGTTTAGAGGTTAAGGTCCACTCACCTGCCTTCCCAAAATGTATCTAATAGTGGAAATGATATCATCAATAATTGTTTTTAATATTCTTTGAAGTTTTGCAAGAAATAAAGGATGTCATTGCTTAAACAGGCACATGTGTGAGCATGCCCAAAATCCCAAGAGGAGAATGGAGGGGAAGGGACTGCATCCTGGCCATCCCGCCTTGGGGGCAATTTCACACTTTCTGTCACTCTGTCTCTCTCTGTCTCTCCAGAGAACACACATGCCCTATAGCACAAATCTCTCTCAAGAAAATAAAAATTAAAAAAATAATGGAAGACAATACCCAGAAGGACCACTCAATGAGTCACAAGGCTTAATCTCTTTCTGTAGAAATGTCTGTCTTCCTAGAGACAGATCTCCAGAATCACTAGCCCTTGGTGTGGGATGGCATCTCAGGTGATGTGTGCTAACCCCCTACCCTTGGTCAGGCAAGGATCACTGACCTCCGTGCCTGGTGCAGACACTGCTCTCCAACTGTCCATTCCATATCCAAAAGAGAGGCAAGGGCCGCAGGCTGGAGCCAAGGTTTCCAGTCAAGGTCTTTGTACATATTTAGACAGACAGGACCAGAAACCGATACTTATTCTGTGTCTGTGAGATGAGATACCCTGTGCTAGACTTTTCATGTCTGTGCCCTTAACTCCTCCATTACTGTTAGTTTGGTGTAATTATTCTCAATTGGCAGATGTCCAAAGTATTTCTCACAAAATTGTAAACCATTTACCAATAGTTATGCACTATTCATTTAAAGAGCTGGGGTGGTGGTTCTCAAGCTTGTGCACTCACCCATCCTCCTTCCTATATCTATCCATCTGGGTCTTGACTTTGGTATTTCCTAATCTATGACTCTATCTTAGAAGAGCAATAGAGAACTTAGTGAGGGCATGAATTCATTCTATGGCCTGTTCTGAAATTCCAGATCTAGCTTTGTGACACGTGGAAGAGACCCAGCTAACTTAGCTCATTGTCCTCATCTATAAAATGGGGAAAAACACGAGTTCACTTCATTGGTGTACTATGAGGCTTAAAAAACAAAACAGCAACAAAAATGCATGCAGAACACAGTCCAAGGCTTTCTGTTGATAAATACTCTGTAAGTGTCATGTTCTTCTTATTAGCTACTAGTAAGAACTGAAAGACAAAATATTCTGGAACGGACCTGGTATCATGCTTCCTCCATCACAGGAAACAATAGACACACAACTGAAAGAAATTGTTTGTGCGGGACCAGCAGTTAGCGTAATGGCTATGTTGCAGGACTTCCATGTAGTCGACCACGGTTTGCGCCCCGGACCCGGCTTAAACTCATGCCGGGCATGTGTGCATGCATGCCCAAGATCCCAAGAGGAGAACGGAGGAGAAGGGATTGTGGTGTGGCCATCCCCTCTTGGGGGTGATTTCTCGCTTTCTGTCTTTCTGTCTCTGTCTTTCTGTCTCTCTCTGTCTTTCTGGCTAGCACACATGCCCTATAGCAAAAACCTCTCCAAAAAAAGAAAAAAGAAAAAGAAAGAAATTGTTTGTGAAACAGTTGAGTATATACTGTACCCTCTAATTTATAGTCATTTCTTACCAAGTCAACAGTTCATTGTGTTGATATGGCTCTTAGAAAACGATGGATAAATTTAAAATATGACTCAGTGCATTCTGCAACATCTAACCATTCTGACTTTCTACCTCAAACCTGGGAAATTCAAAAGTTGAGTTTTTGAAATCCGAGCCCTATAACCTAGTGATTAATTAGTCTCACATGGCCATCTGTGGCTTGAATCCCAACCCTGATGGCTTGAAGAGCATGCCAGGTGCCTACACGTGCATGCCCCAAATTTTGCCAGGATCGAGAAATGGAGAACAAGGGCTGTAGCATTGCCATGCCTCATTGGGGGCTAGTTTTCACTCTCTTTCTCTGTCTCTCTGTCTCTCTGCCCCTACAGTAAGCACACATGAACTGTGGGGAAAAAAATTAAAAACCTAACTATATGAGGATGTTAAGTTGATGAGGAGGAGAAAAAATGCTGTGGCATGGAGTGTGCATTCCTCAGACACAAAAGAAGAGAGACAGGGAGCAGAGACACAGAGGGAGAAAGCACCCCTCAACGGGATGTGGTGATGCCACAGTCCCTTCTCTTCCATTTGTCCAACCCATTGGGATTTGAGACATACAAGTACACTCGGCATGACTTCAAACCACTAGGGTCAGGAGCAAACCACGGTCAACCATGTGGGATCACGTTCCTTTAACCACTAGGCTAGAAGGTCATCCCAATCATTTGTTATTTTTATGTTAAGCAAGGAAAACTTAAAATTAAGTTGATCAAGAAGAAATAAACATGCTGTACCATGACCTAAAGACAGACATACACCAGCTTACCTGTTTCATTTTTCATATAAGCTTTTGTAGAATAGATAGTAGAAGCTACAAGAAATGAAAACAATTACTAGTCAATTTGATGGCATGGCTAAGTGTAGATATATGTATATATACGTATTTGTGCAACTTTTGTGTGTATATCTACTGGGTCATTGGGAAAGTCTTGAGATATTTTTCTATGTTTTTCTATGAAAAATGAGTGACTTTCCCAATAACCCAATATATCTATATAAACATAAAATCTGACAAATACAGAGAGAGGTAGTGAAATTATTAAAAATCCAAGAGCCACAGGTCCAGGAATAATTGTTCTACTTTAAGTCAAAGAAGTTCAAGGTTAAATCGAGCAGGAGAAAACAAATATATCGATAGCATGACATAAAGGCAAATATACACAAAAATGACCACTCTCACCTGTTACAGGGGCTTCTGTTGGATCAGTAGCCATAACAGCTGAAAGAAACGAACATACGTGCTAGTTGGTTATCTGTTCATCACATCATTTTACAGCGTGTGTCTTTGTGTTTGTGTATAATCCACCAATAATGACAGGCATGAAAGGCAGCCATTAAAAACATGAGCCCCCAAATTCAGAAATAATTGGTCTGATTACATGTAATTCAGTAGATCTCATTTTTGTATTTTACGTCTGCATATGAATATATTGCAGTTCATGAAGGATACATTTTTTTTCTTTATAACATAGGGACTTCCAAGACTATCTTCCAAACCAGACCCCAGAACCCCTGTTTTCCTGAGACATCCACAGCTATGAGAACAGTGATGCCAACACAGGGGGTCGAGCAATACCCTGGCACGGAGAAACGGACAGAGCGGTTGCTGTGTAGGCTTTCACACACACTGCAGACATTGAGTATGGTGCACGAGGTGCCACAGTGAATTCATAACATCCTAAATCCATGAAGGAATCTGACAGGTGTGAAGGAGATGGGATTCAGGAAGTCTCTCATCTAAGTAAAGGAAGCAGCCATAATTACCCAAATTGCCCGTCTCCCCAGGGTCCCCTCCTTGCACCTGATTTCCCCAGGGCGTGTGTTTGTGACACAATGGCAACAATGTGGACAAAGCTAACACCGCGGAGTGACCAGTACTGCGCCAGAATCCACAGACATGCTTCTCACACGTTACTGTATGACGGATGCCCAGTGTTATACATGAGGAGACAAGGTTTGGAAATATAAGTAAGTTGCCAAGAATCATCCCAGAAATGCACAGGCAGTTTTCAAAGGATAGTTGTGTAATTGTAGGGACTGAAAGACACAGGGCGCGTGGAAAGTACTTCGTGAAAGTAATCTGCAGACATGACAGAAAATAATCTACAGAGACAGAGCGTGTTTTTTATCAATACAAACACTAACAGAGCAGTTGATACTAGATATCTCAATTATTCTTAGCTAATTGACGTATTTTTTAATAGGGACTCAGCATTTCTGTGTAATTCTTTCTTGAAATCAAAAGACATACCATGCCACTTTTATGGTTCACTGAATATATTACTATAAAACCTGGGGAAAATTGCAACTATTTTAAAAACATAATTGTTGGAGGAAGGAAAAGAATCACAATGGTTAATTCTAGGAACTAGAAATGGAAAATTTGTGATACTAATATGCCTGATGAAGCCACTATGCAGTACATTCCGGATGGGAAATCACATTTTGTATGCTGTGACGATGCTTAGGAAAAGAACGCAAATTAAGTTGAAAAAAAAAGTTTCAGAAAAAATAATGCCTATTCGATGACTGCAGTATGATATATAGTCCCAGCTAGGTGCTACTTTATAGGACGTTCATTCTACTCATTGAGGCTTATGCTTAAAGTTGGACTTGTGTTCATAAAAATGTATATATCAGTTGTGCTTGCTATGAAAATATTTAGATTAATTAAGATCTTTAGTGACTCAATAAAATGTGCGGAGAAAACAGTATAGAAGGCAAACAAAGATACCAGAGACAGTGTGGGAGGAGAGTGGGAGATGGCAGAGGGTAAGAGACAGGAAATCAAGGATGGGGGGAAAAAAAGCAAAACATACAGGAAACAAGAAATGGAAAATTATTTGTTGATGATAGCATGTATGTTGATGTGCTTGATTGAGCCAATATACAGTGTACTCTGGATGGAAAATCTCATTTTGTACGTTGTAATAATGTACAGTGAATGAATGTAAATAAATAAATTTAAATTAAAAGAAAGAATCACAATGGTTGTTTTGGATTATCTTTTCCCTACTAGATAAATTCTTAGCCATATGAATTTGGGTATAGTATTCAATTTCTTTTAATCAAGATCTTGTTATGGTATGTGCTTAGAAATTGGTTTGAAATATAGGTTTAGGGGTTAATTTCCAGAAGGAACATGTTAGTATAATCATATATTTAAAAAAATTTAAAACTGACTTGTAGAGCAACGATGTTGGCCATGTGAGGCTCAGCACACATGACCTATGGCAAAAATCTTTTTAAAAAAATACATGTGAAGCTCTCCACCAATGTTTGAGCTGTACACAATGAGGTTCATTACAAGTCTGTACATCAGAAGCCGAAAGCCACCTTGAAGTTCCTGAGTGCAGTTGTAGTCTTGTTTGCAATCATGTCAAAGGGGAGAAATCATCTGGATGGGAATTACAATGCTCTGGTTTCAAGGAAATAGCATGTAACTTGCCAAAGCCTCCTTTGGAGTCTTCTTGAGAAATCTCTCTGCCTCTAAAACAGTCCTGCCTGTGCTGACCTTACTCACAAGGATCCATGTCCCCTTTGTCATGGCACCAAGGACGTACTCAAGCCTTATAAGCACAGGTTTATTTTACAGGAGGTGGGCACCACACTTCCAGAAAACTCTGCTTGGTATGAAAAATACAAATTTGACATTCCCCTCTTTCATTTAAGTGGGCAGTTTCTGATGCTACATCGAGTAAACCCCTCCAAACTTGAAAAACAACTCCTGAAACATGAGCTGCAAAGTCCTGGAGATTAACTGCTGCCCTCCTGACCCTCTCTGTCTATAGGGCAACTTCCTGAGGAAACAGACATGGCCTCATACTCCTTTTGTCACTTTCACAGAGTCCTAAGGATGTTCTGAACTCAGTGGTGCCAAATATATGTTGACACTCCTCATCTGACTGATGAAAGGACCAGTTTGGGAACTGTTCACCTACGGGCATTTCATAAAGTAAGAAGAGTGTATTGGCAGAGAGGCGTGATGGAAGGAGGGAGAGGTCCATTTGTCATATTTAGTTTTCGCATTTGTATGAATGTGGAAGCCCTTCACATTCACTGGACAGTGCCATTGACAGGAAGGAAGCTCCACATTCACACTGCTGCCCTGGAGGGCTTAACTTTTTAATAAAAGAATAAATGCTATTCCACTCAGTTGATTTAAAAAGTCTAGCTTGTAAATGTCTGAAGTTTTGCCGTCTGCTTCTCATTCACTAAAAGATAATGAAATATAAGCATGTTAATAACGGCATCCACTTACCTTCTTTTATGGCAGGAAAGAGAATCTCTTGATCGACACCTCCTTTATTGTTCTCGTGTTTGACGATGCACTGGTGTTCTTTATCCAGGGAATTTCCGCTCACAGTCAGCCAGCTCAATTTCATGTACGTGCCAGCAGTCTTCATGGTTTCTCCCTGCTGGGATTCCAGAATCCTATTGCCATTCTTTTCTTTCCAATGTACATAAATCACATCGGGGAAAAATTTCTCAAGAAGACAAACATAGGTTCCAGCCTTGTGGAGGGTTGTTTCAGCAACTGAAGGAAGAAACGTCGTGGGCTTGGGGGAGAGGTCTGCATTCAAGTTTATGTCTGTAGGAAAATGGAATAGGGATTAACAAGAATAGAGAATCGCAGACATTGGGTGCTTTTGAAACGAGTGTATGGTGATGGGAGGGAAAGCTGCCATGAGTGAGTGCCTGCCAGGGTTTTGGTGCACAGCACGTCGCAAAACACTCATTATTGTCATTATTTCGCAGATGTGAAAAGAGATTCAAAGTTTAAGGAACTTACCAGAAGTCACAGCTAAGAAGTGGCAGTCATTAAAAGATAAATGAAATATATTTATAATTGCATATACTTAAAATCTGGGCTAAAACCTGGCCTTTATTCATTCTCCACATGCTAAGATGGAATATGACTTAGAATTGCCGGGGGGATGGCCACGCCGCAATCCCTTCTCCTTCATTCTCCTCTCGGGATCTTGGGCACGTACACACACATGCCTGGTGTGAGTTTAAGCCACTGGATGTGGGACTCGAAACCAGAGTTGACTACATGGGAGTTCAGTGACATAGCCATTATGCTAACTGCTGGTCCCTATGAGTAGATTGATTTATATTTAGTCTAGTTGCCATTCTAATCATTATGAAAATAATTATGAGGACAAAATGATCTCTTAAGTAAATTTAGAAAATAATGTTCAATTTGGGAACCAGCAGTTAGTGTAACGGCTATGTCGCTGGACTCCCATGTAATCGACCACGGTTCGCGTCCCGGACCCGGTGGCTTAAACTCACGCCAGGTGCATGTGTGTGCGTGCCAAGATCCCAAGAGGAGAATGGAGGAGAAGGGATTGCGGCGTGGCCATCCCCCCTGGGGGA
>NW_006159550.1:5040779-5044855 GCF_000334495.1 Tupaia belangeri chinensis | reverse complement strand
TCTCAAAAAAATAAAAATAAATAAAAAAAAATGACAATAGAGAAATGCCAAGGTACTTACAAAGTTTACCCCATTAGACTAACATCAGATCTCTCAACTGAAACAATGCAGGGAAGGAAAGAATGTGAAGACAATATTTAAAACTCTGAAATTTAAAAAAAAACATTTCAGGCAAGAGTGTTATACCTGGCAAGATTATCCTTCAAATGGAAGGAAAAATAAAGTTTCCCCCAGATAAACAAATGCTGTAAGGATTTATCAAACTAGACCGGCTCTCTAGAAATACTTCAGGGAATACTCTACTGCAAAAACTAAAGGGAGATACATAGAAGTAAAAGAACACAAAACATTTAGAAGGAAAGAAAAACACAGCAAAATGACAATGATAAGTGCACACATATCAATAACGCTGAATTTCAATGGATTGAATTCGCAAATTGAAAAGCACAGATTGGCTCAGTGGATAGCGAGCTGGGACCTTCATATATCGCTTACAAGAGACACACTTCATTCGAAGGACAGATAGACTAAATATTCTGGAACACAATACCATCAGTCTGTTGATGGTATTGCTCAACTTTGAATTCAGTTTTCAGTAATGAAAAACAACAGCAGTTTTTTGAATAAATGAACTGAAGGATGACCACTATAATGGATGAAAATCACCTTATTACGGAGGTATATAATACACGTTTAGTTTTTCAGAAAGGCTAACAATTTTTTGAACTGTTAAATTTTTGCATACTTCTGACAGCCCTATCTATTTTTTCCCTTGACTTAACAAAAGCATTAAGCATGACTGTCACAACTGTTATATTTCACGGTAAACCATAAATATGATTTAAAAAACAAAAATATAAAATCAATGAGAGTTTCATAAGTGAAAATGTCTGTGGCCTTACAAGAACGCACAATCCCTTCCTAATGACATAGTTTTGTACAGTTTTACCTAACTCGGACTGGACCAGTGGTTGATACCACAGACCTTCAGATTAGCAACTCATCACTCACAGTCTCCTACAGGAAAATGACAGATTCTTTTGCTTTGGCTATGTTAATGTTATCTTTGTTTTCAAAAAAATATATTCTTTAATTTGTGAGATGTTTTGCTGATTGTTAATCACTTTGTTTTCTTTAGAACTGCATTTCACAATAAAGAACGTGATTGATGATTCAATATATACTTCCAAAATAACCAGCAGAGTAAATTTCAAACAGTGCACAACATAATGCAATGCTCTATGTTGAAGATGGAGAATACGTTCATATCCTCGATTTATTACTCACCATTACATACTTTAAGAAAGATGCAGTGGTTATCAGATGGCACAGTAATTATGTGGCTGGACTCCCACATGGCCAACTGCAGTTCGAGTCCTGGACCTGGTGGCTTGACAATCATGCCAGGCACATGTGTGTGCATGCCCAGATCATGAAGACAGAATGAAGGAGAAGGGATACTGGTGTGGCCATCCCCCCAGGGGTGATTTCCCACTTTCCCTCTCACTGTCTCTGTCTCTTTCTCCAGCAAGCACACACTCCTTAAGGCAAAAACCTATGGGGAGGAAAAGATCCATAGCTGTTAAAGATATATAATGATTATACATAAATCCAAAATTATAATAAAATAAATTTAAAAAAATTATTCAACAGTATGAACTCTATGACCTTTACCAAAGAGGAACTACATTTTCCCTCAAAAGTATGATATTTCAATCTGTATGTTTTATTGATTTTTAATCTCTGTTATTTATTGTCATTTTCTTTCTTCAAATAAGAAATTATACAAATTTCAATTCTCAATTTATATTTCAGATTTATGAAAAGTTTCTATTTCATTGAGTTACAGCTCAGCCATTTTTATATGAATTGAAGGTTTTTCTTTTTCTTTTTTTTTTGGAAAGGTTCTTACTATAGGGCACGTGCACTCGCCAGACAGACAGAAAGAGACAGAGAGACAGAAAGCGAGAAATCACCCCCCCAGGGGGGATGGCCACACCACAATCCCTTCTCCTCCATTCTCCTCTCAGGATCTTGGGCACGCATGCACACACGCCCGGAATGAGTTTTAACACCGGGTCCGGGACTCGAATCGCGGCTGACTACATGGGAGTCCAGTGACATAGGCATTACTCTAACTGCTGGTCTCTGAATAGAAGTTTTTATGATGAACAGAAGTGTAAAGCCTAAACTTACTGACCATACATTTTAGGACCAATAAATATCACTGTCAGAGATGAAAACTACTAAGATAAGGAACTTTAAAGCAAATAAGACATCAACAAAAAACAAACACATCATAATGTCATTTTTCTTGTCAAGTTCTGGAAAAGTCCACTACTCACAGACAGCTATCTGAAAATTCAATGTTGTGTTGTTTGAGTAAATATTCAAGTAACTTTCCATTTGAATGGATGAAGTACAGCTGAATCCTCTGGACAACTTCTGCCCTATATGTGCTACTGGCTGTAAAGGGCTCTCCACAATAGATACAATCCCCTTGCAAATCGATTGGGCTTGGGGCCATTTGTGCCCAGGATTTTGCTCCCACTGTCTCATTCAGTTCTCATGCAAACGGAGGGGTATTTACTGCTGCCCTGTTTTATGACTTGGGAAACTGAAGCTGGAGAACAATCGCTCGCATTCTCATAAACAGTAGAGGGTGAAGCCAGCGCTCCAGGTCTGCCCGACTCCAAAGCCAAGGTGCTTTCACAAGACCCTTGGACCATTAGAAAAGGAAACATGTCCACCCTATTGAGTCATCACAGCAGTGACCTGTAATAATAAACTGTGCCCTAGTGCTGAACACTGTACTTACATTATAATATACATTGAGTAAAAGCAGTGAAGCCTCCATGCAGACAGAGCCAAACCCTGTAACAATATCCACACAATGTGCTTTTTCAGTATAAGCATTTGTTTTCAAATCACTTAACATTTCTCCATCAAATCCTCACCAAATTTGTCTGTTTTCTAAACAGTTTTATTATTCTTCCAAATTTATCATTTCTCACCCTCCCTTTTCACTTTGAAATACCACATTCTTCTCATACCCACTGTGACAATAAGTTTTGTTCCTCTACTGAAGTCTTTCTTAGAGTAATTCCACAGTGATTCAACCCCTAACAAAAACTTTAGACTAGTCTAGTTTCCCTGACCTCTTTAAATTCTGTATAGGAAAGACTGTCTGAGATTCCCAAGAGTCCAGGATTTCAGTCCTGGTTCATTTTGCACAGAACAAGTTCTGTGGATGGGAAAATCAAATAAACTCAAGAAGTTATGGTGCTCTATTTATCCAAAAACAATGATGTTAAAGTAAACGAGTGTAACATTAGCATTGAGATAAGACCAAAATGAAGCAAGCTATGAAAAAAGAAACTCAATTTCAAATGATGGGAAAAAAATGTCTGAAATTATTATCATCATTATCTTTGTTGTTATTAACAATCTGCTATACTTAGGTGTTCTAACAAGGCATTTGAAAGTCAAACCTTCTCCGTAAGAAAGTGGCCAACTCAATCATAGGGACAAGTCTGGGGGTTGAATATTATACCCCAGAATTTAATCAGGAAAATTGAACCAGAACAGAAGATAAAAGTACACGAGACTGATAGGTTTATGCACCTACCATTTGAACAGAATCCTAACCTGTTTCCTGGCTTTAAGTAAAGTTCCTTGGTATTTCTTTGATTTAAGTTAAAACTGGTTTTCTTAATAGTAATGAGTGAACTCATTATTGAAAGCAGTTAGATTATGTAAGAAATTGTGTAATCAATACAAGGTGGGTGGGAAAGGAATGGAAGATAACTGTAGACACCAGAGATAGTGTGAGAAGAGGGTGGGAAAGGACAGAGGGTGAGAAAGAGGGGTAAAAATAATTCTAGGAACTAGAAATGGAAATTTTGTATAATATGAATGATTAAGTCACTATGCAGTATATACTGGACTTGTGTCCATGGAGATGTATATATCAGCTGTGTTTGCTATGAAAATACTTAGATTAATTAAGGTCTATAGTAATTCAATACAATGTTGGGGGAAAACAGTATAGAAAGCAAACATAAATACCAGAGACA
>NW_006159550.1:5040037-5040634 GCF_000334495.1 Tupaia belangeri chinensis | reverse complement strand
AGAAATGCAGTATTTTAGAGTTTCAATTAAACCCTCTTCAACTAAGCAAGAAAAATCATTTTTTGATTACCCCATTTGGATTTTATTTTGCATGAACATGCCTAGAATTTTCAAGCCATCCATAGGATGAAATGTACCCTTCACACACACAAACTTCAATAGATAATCATTTCTCTTTCCAGCTCTGCAGCACTTCAAGTGTTAAGTAAATTAAATGAAATCTTGACTAAAGCCTAACAAATTTAGTCAATATATGGGATTATTTTCCAAACTACACAAATGTGTTGTCCAAAACATTTTGATTTTGACTCTTACAAAATCAAAAACACAACACATTGGCACTTTAAGCTTTCACAAAGGACTTCAAACTGAATCTATTTAGCTCTTGTCAAAGTTCAGTTTGAAATTCCCGCCTTGGCCCTTTGAGGCAAAATGGCTAGAGAAATGGCCAGAAGCCTGGACCCCCAATCCATCTTGCTTCTGTCAGCTTGGATCACGAGCCATCACCTGCCTGTCTTCTGCTCAGGGTCCCCCCCGCCCTGTGTGTATGACTTTAAAGGCTACTATAGCCACAGGGGGGGGAAACACAAGCAGGGT
>NW_006159550.1:5039522-5040023 GCF_000334495.1 Tupaia belangeri chinensis | reverse complement strand
ACAGGAGCAGGTTTAAGGACTGTGTCTTCCATTTTCCAGAGTGTTGAAGACGGTGTCCACTCCACTTCACTTTCCTCCCAAAGGACTCTTGATTGAAGTGCTTTTCTCATTTGTAGAGACAAATGCATCACAGCTGAAAACCTGGAGTCTTTCATTTCGTTAGTTAATGAAGTTTGTACTCTACTATGTTTCCCTCCTACCTTCCTACAAAAGTGTACCCTGTTCTTCCTAGATAATCACAGGGTTTTTCCTTCTTTATTCAGTTTTTTTTAATCTATTTTATTTAATGATCAGACCATATGAAATTATTTTATTTTAGGCCTTCTTAGATAGACTTTGAAAGTAGTTTAAGTAAATAAGAAATAAATTGCCCATTATGGTATGTTTTTGTTTTTAAATTTTTGCAGTTATTATCAATTAAGAAATTAAATATTTACATAAGTAGACATTTGACCATTTTATTTATACCCTAATAAATATATTATTTAAATTGAAAAAAAA
>NW_006159550.1:5031951-5038060 GCF_000334495.1 Tupaia belangeri chinensis | reverse complement strand
ATGAAATTGTTCATATATAGAAGCCAAGAATCTGGCAGTCACTTAAACTTCACTTGCAATTTTTTTTTCTAAAAAAATATATTGTGGTTTTCATTACTAGGGTAAGAAGAGAAAGAATTTACTTACCAGGGGCGTTACTATGAGCTTAGTCCTTTGGTGAATATCTTGATCCTGCTTCCTCTGTCTCGCTGATCACAGCTTCTTCAAATCTGTCTTCTCTTAAGCTTTATACTGTGACTTTTAGTTTCCAAACTGTGCTGACAATCCGATCTTCTTCTTTTGGATTACAGATTTCATGTCATCTGTCCTTTTGTAAATTATCTTCACATAAATTGACCCAAATACCCAATTTCCACTGGTGTAGCAATGACTCAAAAGTGCCAAGAGAAAATGAAAAGGCTCAAAGCAGAAAAAGAAGAGCAGGATCAACTGGTCAACCAGGTAGTTGTCTACATTACCTGAAAAAGTATTCAGTGACTAGAGATGCTTTTATATTTCAGGGTGTTCAATGGTGTTGAATCTGTTCTAAAATTGCATTAAGGGAAAAGCCTTCTATTCTCTCAACGTATGTGGCTTTTTACTTAGCAATTTGGGAATGTATTTGCGAAAGCAGGAAGTTCTTCAGTAACTGAAAATGCAAATATACCAACACCAGTAATCCTGAGAAATGTTTACAAAAACCTCCATTTTCAATAAAGCCACTGGGAAACAAAGTTCATTACCAAGGCAGTGCCCGATGAAAAAACACATTGCGTGATGACTTAGTACTTTTTCTTGAATAACAGAAGCTGTTTGTATGGTTCCATCTCCCATGGAATTAGAGATTCTTTATTTAAACTAGAACTTGAAAAAATAATCCACTCTCTGGTGTCTTGAAAAAAAAAAAAAGCCTCTTGAGGGCTGTCACCTTGTCTTATACCCTAGTCTTAGATTAGGGGAAAGAGAAATAGCCTAGATCAGCTGCGTGCTCCTCTGAGAGCAGAAGTGTCCACCTGCAGGACCAGAAGGGCAGGTCTGAGGACCCCCATGTTCTCGTCAACTACACCCTGTCCTTGCCTAAGTCCTGTGAGCAAATATGGCCTCTTCCCTGAAGAGGAAGGACTGAATGTGGTCACAGTGGTCTACTGTCCTTTCATGACTGCTCCCAGCTTCCAGTCCAGTTGAAGAGAATGAGAGGACCAAATGAAACATTTGTTTACTTGGAAAGGAGTTTTTTTTTTTTAGGGGGCTGGGGGGTGTTTGATATGGCACATGCGTTTGCTGGGAAGATAGAGAGGGACTGACACAGTGAGAAAGTGAGAAATCATGTACCAGAGAGAATGGCCACATGGCAATCCCTTCTCCTCTATTCTCCTCCCAGGATCTTGGGCATGTACGCACACACACCTGGCATGATGCTCAAGCCACCATGTCCAGGACTCAAATCATGGTCAGCCATGTGGGAATCCAGCAACATAATCACTAACACATCTACAGGCCACTCAGAAAAATTTTTTTTTTAACTGAAAATCCCAAGGTATTATTACTTAAGTCTGCCAGTTACCCTCTGAACCTGTTGTAGGTGTGTGTGAGCCCTATCCATCTTCTTGCTGAGACTGTGTCTTCTATTTTCTGTTTCCAGAACCATAAGGAGAATTATCAGAAATCTTAAGAATTGTTACAGCTTCAGATACATGAAGGATTTTAAAAATAAAATGCAAAATATATAATAAAATCTCTTATCTAATTTACAAGAAAACATAAGAACTATCTACATATAAAACATAGTAAAAGTTTACATGTAGAAATTTGACCCGTTTCAAGTTACTTCTTGTTCTATATGATATTTGATATGGATTAGGGCATATTTTTTCACACTGATGAACATTTCTTTCAATACCTATTGTTGAAAATTCTAATATTTTCCTTTAGATTTCCTCATCATTTCTGTTAAAAGTTCATCTGAATTTTACATCTGGAATTAATTCTAGATTCTTTTTCTTTCTTTTTATCTATGTATTTATACTTTCACCAATGGTGCACCATCTTTAATACTTTAGTTTTATATTATTTTCAAAAGTGTCCAGGTTTGTGAATTTTTGCTTTCCTAAATACATTTTAGAATCAGCTTATTCATTTCTGCATAAATGCCTACTGGATTTGGATTTGAATTACATTGAACCTAATATCAAATTGGAAGAAATTTAATATCTTAATTATTTTGAGACTTCCAATCCATTAACATGGTTACCTCACCATTTATTTATTTTTATTTCCTTTCTCCCACCATTAGGCATGATTTAAGCAATTGTAAGAGGTTCCAATGTGATATTTCAGTTACACTTCTTGGCTATTCATTTAGATCAACAGTATGTTCTCCATTCAATTTTTAGAAAAAAGAATCCTCCATTTAAAATAAAGAATGAATCAAAGATTGTTAACTAATTTATCGAATTAGCCAATATGGGGGGATGAGTGTGTAATAATGGGTCGTTGAGGAAGCATGGAGAAATAGGGAAACAAAATAGGAGCAAAGTCAACTATCAGCATGTCACTTTAGGGCAGTGACTGGCAAATATTTTCTGTAAAGGGACAAATAGTAAGTAATTTAGGCTTTGCGGCTCATGATTGCAACTACTCAACTCTGCCACTCGGGCAGGAAGCCTCTGAATAACATATGTGAGCAAAAAAGCAAAGCTGTTTGCAGTCAGTCTTCTTTTTAAAAATGGGCCTTGCAGGTCATGGACATAGGTTGCTGACCCTCTGCTTCATGGTAGCCACTATTACTACTAAGGTTTTTTTATATTTCTTTATTTTTTTTCTCTTAATGTGTAGTGTAGTAAAATAATTAGGTTGGAAAATATTAGACAAAGACCTTTTAACAAGTACCTCATGAATAGTTATTCTATGTTGTTACATAAACAATCTTATTAATAAATACAATCTTATTAATAACATAACAAACAATAAAATATTGAATTTATTATACATAATTTTTAGTGTTAGAAGGTCTTTGTTAAAAGGTATAAAATATATAAAATCTGACCCAGTTGTAAGAGCACACACAGCTAGGAGGCTGTGCACCACGGCCTGGGACCACATGGAAGGGCTTGGATCGATTCCTGGTCCATCCTGAAGGCTGAGAGCAGTGGTGCACACCTGCAGTCCCATGGAGCCCACAGGTGGAGGAAGGAAGACTACGAAACAGGGAGAAACTATATGTTAAAGTGTGATGGTTGGATTCTCATGCTGTGTGGCAGATGTGACCCTCCCAAACCTTATTACAATGTTGGCAGAGTGCTCATCTGACATACAATAAAAAGATTGAGTGAAAATATCAAGAAAATTTAAAACACTAATCATTCCAGAGACATCATTTAAACTTTCAATCTAACACAATCCCTTTTTTATGTTTCTGATTTACTGAAAAGATTGAGCCAATTTTCTTACCATACTTTGAAGAAAGAAATAAAAGTTAAACTTTTTTTGAGAGAGGGATTTTTGCTATATGGTGTGTACACTCACCAGACACAGAGAGAGAGAGAGAAACAGAGAAACAGAAAGCAATTTTGGGCACACACATATGCACCTGGTATGAGTTTCAAGCCGCCCAGACCAGGACTTGAACTGGAGTTGGCCATCGGAAGTCCAGCACCTTATCCACTACGCCACCAGCTGGCCCCCCAAAACATTGTTTCTGATGGCCACATAGAATTGCATCACTTTAAAACTACATAGATAAACTGCCCCTTTCTCTCCTGTTGATTGATCACTGTAGAGGTCACCAAGTTTTCATTCCCACTCATGTTTCAGGGGTCTTGGAAAGGTACAGGGGCTTCACTCCTGAGATCTGACCTTGTGCGCCCATTGTTGTAAGCTCCACACCACTCTGGAGGACTAGATGGCATGGTACGGGTCAAAGATGAACACAGATATTCTGAGAAGTTTAGTTCCTTCTTTTCATTCATGTCTTTCCAGAAAAGGTTCACGTTCTCAGACTCATGTGAGAGGTCTTCAAAAAGTTCATGGTAAATAATATAAAAACACTGTGCATGGACTTCAAAAAAAATCCACAAAAATAAATTCTTACTTTAATTTTATTTTTCTATGACTTTTTGAAGTCCGCTTGTATTCTTTTCAAGGTTTCCTTCTTATCTTTGCTTCTGTGTACATGTCAGGCAAGAAGGGAGGTCTCAGACTCTCTAGGGTGCTCAGGTGACTCCCACTATGTACCAAAGTCAGGGATCAAGGTGGTGAGGGTGTGGGACTCGGTGGATCGATTCCTGGTCCATCCTGAAGGCTGAGAGCAGTGGTGCACACCTGCAGTCCCATGGAGCCCACAGGTGGAGGAAGGAAGACTACGAAACAGGGAGAAACTATATGTTAAAGTGTGATGGTTGGATTCTCATGCTGTGTGGCAGATGTGACCCTCCCAAACCTTATTACAATGTTGGCAGAGTGCTCATCTGACATACGGTTAAAAAGATTGAGTGAAAATATCAAGAAAATTCAAAACACTAATCATTCCAGAGACATCATTCTAAACTTTAGTGAATTACTTCCAACTCACTCTTTTGTCAAAAAAGATTACTTATTTGGTAGCTTTATTTTATTTTATTTTGTATACCCAGTTCTGTATTTCATGTTCTTGTTGTTAATATATGATAAATACTTTCATTTTTACTTAAAATTCCTCAAAATACATTTTTAAGAGAGATTTTTGCTCACCAGAGAAATGGGAAGAATGTGAGAAATCACCCCACAGGGGTGTGGCCATGCCACAATCCCTCCTCCTCTATTCTCTCAGGATTTTGGGCACACACATATGCACCTGGTATGAGTTTCAAGCCGCCCAGACCAGGACTTGAACTGGAGTTGGCCATCGGAAGTCCAGCACCTTATCCACTACGCCACCAGCTGGCCCCCCAAAACATTGTTTCTGATGGCCACATAGAATTGCATCACTTTAAAACTACATAGATAAACTGCCCCTTTCTCTCCTGTTGATTGATCACTGTAGAGGTCACCAAGTTTTCATTCCCACTCATGTTTCAGGGGTCTTGGAAAGGTACAGGGGCTTCACTCCTGAGATCTGACCTTGTGCGCCCATTGTTGTAAGCTCCACACCACTCTGGAGGACTAGATGGCATGGTACGGGTCAAAGATGAACACAGATATTCTGAGAAGTTTAGTTCCTTCTTTTCATTCATGTCTTTCCGGAAAAGGTTCACATTCTCAGACTCATGTGAGAGGTCTTCAAAAAGTTCATGGTAAATAATATAAAAACACTGTGCATGGACTTCAAAAAAAATCCACAAAAATAAATTCTTACTTTAATTTTATTTTTCTATGACTTTTTGAAGTCCGCTTGTATTCTTTTCAAGGTTTCCTTCTTATCTTTGCTTCTGTGTACATGTCAGGCAAGAAGGGAGGTCTCAGACTCTCTAGGGTGCTCAGGTTACTCCCACTATGTGCCAAAGTCAGGGATCAAGGTGGTGAGGGTGTGGGACTCGGAACCCCAAGTATTCTGGGAAGGGGCTGTCTAGAAGCCAGCTGCTGTCCTTTTCTTAGGCTTTAATAGTATCTCTACCCTCCGTAGTTCAACCCAGTACTAGAAGGGAGAAACGAATGAGTGCACTGCAGTACTCCAGGACCACAGAAGAACAGCGATGACCTGCCTCTAATTCAAATAGCTCAATGATGACTCAAAAGTCAGGAAACTGGATTAAGGATTTACAGAAGAGCCTAAACAATTTCTGGAAGTGTGTGGTGTGTGTGTGTGTGTGTGGGGGGTTAGTTGACGTGAATGGGGCAAGCATTTCCTTATTTTTGATCATTTAATCAGAGTTGGTATTATTTTCCTGAATTTACATTTATTTATTGTTTTAGAAAACATCGAACACACAGAGATGTAGACCTATACTGGTTTACAAAGCAACCTAATCTTTTATACAAATAGAGATCGCATTTGATGCCATTTATTTTATTCCACGTTGTACTGGTGATTTGCTTAATGAGTCGACAAGTAATGAGAATCATTCACTTAACTGCCAAAACAAACATTAGAAATAATCTCCAAGCTTCTATTAAACCATCAACCAGAAGATTGCAGGATTTAATGACACTCTTT
>NW_006159550.1:5031157-5031930 GCF_000334495.1 Tupaia belangeri chinensis | reverse complement strand
GTCCAGTTTCCCGTTTGTTACTGAAGCAAGAGTAAACCATCCTGTTGTGCTGGAGATGGGAGCTGGTGGCTTTGGGAAAAGAGAAATGAAATAATCTAGGAAACATTGTCTCCTGGTTTCCCAGCTTGTTCCCTTGCACCATCTGCTTGATTTTTGTCCTTTGCTCTTCCAGGTAACTCTGCACCTCTCTCAGCCTCAAGACTGACCTCCCACAGGCTAAAGCAATGGGCTTCCTCATCCTCCAGGTATATCTGGGGATTCACCAGGGTAAGCATCATCAGGAAGCTGGGAAGTGGGAGGAGAGTGAAGTCAGGTTCCCTGTCTTCCTGACAGGGAACCAGGGCTTAGGTAGATCTCCCCACAGTGGTCAATACATTGAGCCATCTATCCCATGGCCATGGGGTAGATGTCCAGAATCAAAAGTGAAGAGGCAGTTGATACCTTGTCCCTCAGTTGACCTGCTGGAAAAAATGTCTATCCTTCTCCTAGGCTGGGTCCACAGTATATGAAATCATAGAGCCCAAGGAATTCTTTCATCAGGTTATGCAGTCATGACTTCTCTGATTTCAACTTTGATTGGCCAAAATTAGCTAGAAATTAGAGCGTGAAGGACCAGCAGTTGGCGTAATGGCTGTGTCACTGGACTCCCATGTAGTCGACCGTGGTTCAAGTCTCAGACCCAGTGGCTTAAATTTATACCGGGCACATGTGCGTGCATGCCTAAGATCCTGAGACGAGAATGGAGGAGAAGGGATTGAGGCATGGCCATCCCC
>NW_006159550.1:5027341-5031043 GCF_000334495.1 Tupaia belangeri chinensis | reverse complement strand
CATAGGAGTTGTCTCTTGGTACACAGAGATGGGTAGAGAAAGGGACAGTAGATCTGAAGATAAAAACCAAGACTTCAAGCAGAATCCATACCTTTTGCCCTTCTGTCTAAACTCTGTTCTCTTCGTTGAGTGAGAAATCTGAGTCCCCAGAGAAGTGGCACATGGAGTCTAGGCTAAAAGCCCATGCTCTCATCCTCCAGGTGGGAATCGCAGGTGGATGATTGTTTAGCAACTCTCTGTGAAAGGTAGAGGATCGCGTGCTCAGGCTGTGCACATGCCAGTCAACTACGCAGAGGGAAGACCTTGCTCTGATCGGGGCAGCCTGTGCTCTATTCTGCTCACACCACCACGTCTGCAGCTGGACAAATAAATCAGGAGAGAAACCAAGGACGTCAGAGCGCAGCGTCACTCAGATGGAGCACCTTTACCACCATCTGTGGGGTTATCTGTAATACATGGGGAAAGAAGCACACTAGCACAATGTCCATCTAAAAATTAACATTGTCTATAACTTGGCTGACTGGACCAATAGAAGTCAGCACTTAAAATAATATTTTGTTCTGTGTGGAAATCAAAGGGTGTTGGAGGAGTGGGGTAAAAAGGTCACTACAGTGCCAATTACAGGCCTTCATAGTATCAAATTTCATGTTGTCTCTACATATGCAGTAATACACAGATGTATTTTCAATATTATAAAGCAAGTAGATTCTTTTTTTAATTTTTATTTTTGCCTGGCTTGTCTAGAAGATTCTTCTTTCTTGGCGGATTCTTCTTAAAGGTAATTTTTAAAGTAGCATTCAAAAGTAATAAATATAATCTTTTAGACAATTTGGAAACTATATAAAGGTCATTTTAAAAATCCCCACAATCCCAATATCTACAGGTGACCACTCCAAAGTCTGTGCCTTCTGCTCTACCCCCGGCTGCCTTTTCTGAGTCACTTAAAAAGACTGAAAGTGAAGAGACCCAAGACAATATAACCAACATATAGTTCCAGGAGGGGGTAGCAATTAGTTATTAACCCACTTCTATGGACTGACTCGCAGATGCTGCTGTCTAGACTGCTGTATCCACTTTCCCTGGATAACTCCTCTTCATATGTTGGGGCTCATCTCAGGCACTGTCTCCCCTAGGAAGACTTCCACATCCAGGAGGCAGGGATGACCCTCTTTCCAATTGCTTTCCAGAAGTGCTACCTAGTGCCCCTCTCTCTCACAGCCCTTCCTGCCCCAGCCTGGCCTGTTTACTCAGAGTTCCTTCAGGTGGGGTGAGACCATCTCTTATTCACCATTGTGTTTTCAGGTATTGATTGAAAGGAGGAAAGAGCAGAAGAATACCTGTGAGAATAAACATTGAAGTATTTATTTTCCTTCTTATTTCACTGAAACTTCACCTTTTGAAATATAATTTATAAAAACAGCTACCAAGAGTCAACAGGTGGCACGGAGGTTAAAGTGGCTGGGTGCTACATGGCTGACTACATGACTCGAGTCTCAGAATCAGTGGCTTGAAAATCATGCAGAGCGCATGTGTGCAGAAAATCAAAAGAGGAGAATGGAGAAGAATTGACTGTGGCATGGTCATTCCCCCTGAAGGGTGGCATGGCCATCTCCCCTAGAGGGTGATTTCTCACTTTCTGTCTCTCTGTCTCTTTCTGTCTCCTATAGCAAAAACAAACAAACAAACAAACAAAAAAACAGCCTCAGACCACAGAAATGTCAGAAAATGAATTCAGAATATCCATTGTAACAAAATTCAATAAGATGCAAGATAAAGCAGACAACCAATTCCAGAAGGTGAGAAAATCCTTTCATGACTTGAAAGAGGAGACCATCAAGAAATAGAAACCCTGAAAAAGAATAAAACACAACTTCTGAAGATATAGAATATGATAGAGAAAATAAAAAATCTCCCTTGAAAATATCAACAGCAGATTAAACCACATAGAAGAAAGAATTCCTGATTTGGAAGATAAAATCTCCAGGTTAGTCAGGCAACTGAAAAGAATAAAAGAACAACCATTAAAAATCAGGACAATATACGGGATATCCTAGACATCCTTCGACAGCTGACTATCCACGTAATATTTATTCCACAAGGTGATGAGATGGATAAGGGCATAGAAAGTGTCTTTCATAATATTATAATATTAGCTGAAAAAAATTGTCAAAACTTGGAGAGGCATATAGACATCCAAACCCAGGAAATACAAAAGACACCAAATAAGATAACAAGAAGATCCTCTCCAAGATGTATCATAGCCAAATTGGCAAAAATCAAAGACAATGACATTATTCTAAAAATGTCCCTAACAGCCAGACACAGTGGTGTACCCTGTTATCCCAGCACCTTGGAGGTTGAAGCAGGTGATGGTAGCATAGGGAGGCCCTTTCTTAAAATAAATGGCACAGCAGGCCTGCAAGTGGCATGGAGGTTAAGGCTCTGGATCCCACATGACCAGCTTCATGCTTCAAGTCCTGGAACTAGCAGCCTGAAAATCACGCTTGTGAATGCGTGCCCAAAGTCCAGAGTGGAGAACAGGGGAGATGGGATTGTGGTGTGGCGCTCCCCCATGGGGAATGATTTCTCACTTTCTCTCTTTCCCACTGTCTGTCTCTCTCATATGAGTGTGCACACCTTGTAGCAAATACTTCAAAAAAGAAAAAAAATTAAAAAAAGACACAGCCTTAGAGGGCACATCATGAACGCAGCTTGCAGGACTTGAAGTTGCTCTGGATGAGTTGGACAGTGAGGGGTCAGTGAATGTGACGGTCTATGCAGTCTGATTACCAGCATGAGAACTTCATGAAGTTCAAAGGCTCATTCCGTCATTTCCCAATACCCCTAAAGACTGAATAATTATCATTCCTAGCCATGACCATTGAATAATTATTGAATAAATTTTTCGATATGAGTACCCTCCCCATGTGCTCTCCTAAAGTCTCTGGTAATATATATCAGCCCTTGGTAACCTTCTCTGTCATAAAACTCTGGTTAATGGTTATTCAGAGCTCAAAGAGAATTATGCTGTCAGCCAGGCTGCTTGGCTAAGACCTAGAGATGGCAGCTCCATGCAAGGTAAGTCTTAGGGGTGGTGGGGGGCAGGCTGTAGCTGTAGACTTACAGTGGGATGGTGGAGCTCCAGGCTCCTGTTTACTCAGCATACAGTGAGCCCAGGGGCAGGAAGTGACATGGGGCAGGTCTAACCTATGTACCAGAAACAGCCACAAGAACATTTTCAGTGCAGTACAAGGCAGGCTGAATCACTGTGCGGGTCCAGGCGGCACAGGAATACACACCAGAGTCACTTTTGTCCAGACTTTGCAGTTCCAGTATATAGCTATTCCCTGAACTTTTATAAGCCTGGTATTTTCCTCGAATGCTTCCCGAATCCACCTTAACCTTGTCGGTAGAGTGTTTATTTTGGTAAAGAAGATGTTGAGGGGCCTTATCCTCCTGGAATCGGTACCAGTGGAGGAAGTTGGCACTAATTTGACGTAAATCACAAGTGATGGCAACAAATGATCCAACCTTTCTTGTGGCTGTCATTCTCCCTTCTGAGGCTGAAGATATTTCACTGACTGCAAGAGAAAAATAGATAAATAAGAAAAATGATGATTAATTTCTTAGAATGTTTTTCTATTGGAAAAAAACTAAAGCTTATTAAATATCTTCCTATGCAGCATACTTACCAGAAGCCAG
>NW_006159550.1:5026665-5027208 GCF_000334495.1 Tupaia belangeri chinensis | reverse complement strand
TGCTGCTCTGCCCCCCATTGCTGGAGCGCCCTCCAGTGGCAGCTGAGAGCAGCCTCCCTCCAGGAGAGAAGCCAGCAGCCCTGAGAGCCCAGAACTGAAGAGATTGAACCAAATATGGCAGGAAGCAGAACCAAGGATACAGCTGCCTGTTCCCTGGTGGAGGGAGCAGTCGACATCAGCTCACTCCCTGCAGTTCGGAGTTCTAATCTGTCAGTGCCCCTGCGGTGGTCTTGTCCTGAGAGGAAACTTCGGCATCCTGGTCCTGAACCACCTTCCTTTGCACCTGTCAGTAGGCAATGAGGCGACCACCACCACCAACTCCACCAGCAGATCTCAGAAGCTTTGAACCTGCTTAATTAAGAGAAATCAGGATCATGTCTGTTGAACACACTTCATTCCTCTCAAAGGTAAGTGTGTGTGTGTGTGTGTGTGTGTGTGTGTGTACACAAATCAGTGTTAGAGGATTTCTGTCCCTCATCAAGTGAAGAGACTTCTTCACACAAGATTTAAAAAAAAAAAAAAAAAAAAAACACCAGTACAGGC
>NW_006159550.1:5014239-5026438 GCF_000334495.1 Tupaia belangeri chinensis | reverse complement strand
CACCAGTACAGGCCCGTCTGTGGAAGTGCATGCAAGCTGACACTGTTACCCAGAGACTGAGGTTACCTGCGAGGCCTGTGTTCAATTCCCGGCCCACCCTAAAATCTGGGCATGGAGATGCACCAATAGTCCCAGCTACTAGGGAGGCTGAGGCAGGAGTTGGTGACAGAGTGAGACCCTGGGCAAAAAGAAAAAGGAAGGAGAAGCTAAAGTAGGGGGTGCCACGGTGTGCAGTATTTGTACATACCTTAAATGAAAATGTACTCGCCATTTATCTAAATTTCACAATCACCTGAGCATCCCATTTTTTATTTGGCAATTGCATACTTCAGTTCATTTCTCTGAAGAAATAAGGAAAGTTAGAACATCTAATAGAATTGCCGTTACCTGTAGGACGAGGGAGAAAAGAGGGAAGCGAGATCTAGAATGGGAGCTAACATCTGTAAGTGCATCTTGTTTTATCATTTTTACTTTTTTTGGGGGGTGGGGTGGAGAGATTTTTGCTGTAGGGCACATGCGCTGGCCAGAGAGACAGAAAGTGAGAAATCACCCCCCAGAATGGATGGTCACTCCGCAATCCCTTTTCCTCCATTCTCCTCTTGGGATTTTGGGCACACACACGAGCCAGTGTGAGTTTAAGCCACCATAGCCAAGACTTGAACTACTGTCGAATGCATGGGAGCCAAGCAAAGTAACCACTATGCCATCTGCTGGTCCCTATCATTTTAACTTTAAACCCATGTAAATCCACATGAAACAAAAATGAATTTAAATTATTTTTAATTTAAAAAAAATAATTAAGCCTAAAGAAATAAAGTTATATATTTAAATGATTTTTTAAATAGTTTTTTATTGTATGTCCTAATACCAAAGAAAGGGAAGAGAGAAAAAGCAATGGGTAGAAAGAAAAAAAAAAAGAAGGGAAGAAGAGAGTGATCTAGATGTTACTGGTAGCCCTGGTACTACTTACATTCATATTTTATATGTTTATGCTGATACTGTCAGAAACCCAGAGTTCACTATTAAACAAAAATGGAGTTTTTAAAAAGGTGAGTGAGAGTGTCACGATCTAGGAGAATGGTGCACCAGGAAGGAGAAGGCGGCCCACAGGAGAAGGCGGCAGTTTGAGGAAAAGGCCTCCCTGAGTACACTGGGGGCTGTGGGTGACTGCAGAGTCAAAACGCTCTCGGGGGTGCTTTTCTCTGTCTCTCTTATTCATGGGAGATATAAATGAAAAAAAAGTTATATATATATGCATACATATACGTGTGTGTGTGTGTATATATATATGTATGTATGTGTATATACACACACATACACACACACATACATGTGTGACAGCCATAACCCAGGAGAAGAGCGCATGCCTGCCTCTATATCGAGGTCTCGGAATTCCATTTCTCATGAAATGTGCCAGGACAGAGAGAAATGGCTGAATCCAGGACTTGATATGTTGCTGCCTTTGGTCATTTCCAGAGTGGTGCAATAAATAGATTTCTGAATGAAAGTTGCCTTACCTTCATTTTACCAAGTTTTACAGTTGCCTCACAGCAGAGCATTTATTGACCTCTTTACTAGGCCACAGTCAGAGACCCTTCTATGGAGTGTAAAGAGTGTGTGTTATCATGTTTTAATTAAGGGTTGGCATCACTTCTGGCTCTCAGATCTTCCCGGGGTAGACCACCTCACTGTGGTTCAGACACCAGTGGCCCTGCGGGTGGGAAGGGAACCTGGGCACTGAAAGACAGCGTGACCGTCACCCCAGACGGCTCTCAGTGAGAAGGAGCAGTCACACCTCCCTGTCCACGTCTCTGAGGTCAGAGCAGTGGAAACTGTGAAGGGAAGCCTTCCAGTCATCTCACACTCCTCTGTTTATTGTCACTACAGTAATCTGAGCTGGGTGGCACTCCTGAGGGGAGGGTGGGGACATACTCTGTGAAGATCAACCGTCCTTCCTCCTGCACCACGTTTGCCCTTGGCTTAGCCAAAACACATGTGCTTATTGAAGTGTGTTATTTAACACACTAAAGTAGCTGTCGAGAGAGGCTGCTTCTTTTCTGTATGAATTAACTGCATCTCTAACCTGCTATCTCGGTCATCTCACAGGTTTTTATCTTTTTTTCCTTCCAGGATCATGAAAGGAATACATACTTTTGCAAAAAGTATGCTAAGACTGAAATTTAACCTTGCCTCTCCTTCCAACTACTCCGCAACCTGAGCGTTGATGGTTTATCTCCCTCCAGTTTTGTGTGTGTTTCTGTGTGTGTGTACGTGCGACTCCACATCATTGTGCTCACGGTGCCCTGTTGTTTTTTAGCATACGTGATCATACAATATATACTTTTAAATTTTTGTATTTGTTTCAACATTTTAACAAATTTATATTCCACATTGTCATAACCTATATATATAGAGAGAGACGTACTTTAAGAGAATGAAAGCAGCAGGTGGTATGATAGTTAAGGTGCTGGTTTCCTGCATTGGCCACCACTGCTCAAGTCCCGGACCTGGAGGCATAAAAATCACACGGGGCACATGTACGTGTGTTCCCAAAACCCCGGGAGGAGAATGGAGGAGAATAGAGGAGAAGGAATTGTGGTGTGGCCATTCCCTCCTGGGGGAATTTCCAATCTTCCCTGTCACTGTCACTGTCTTTCTCCCTCTGTCAAGTATGTGCATCCTATGGCAAAAATCATAGAAAATAAATAAGTAAAAAAAGGATGGAATTTATTTTATGGACACATGGTAATATTAGCAATTCATTATTTATTATTAATTTATTAATATATAATTATTATTCATCTTTCTTCTATTCACACTCATTTTCATTTCTTCAGTAATTTTTAGAGACAACACACATATGGTAAGTTTTGGGTTTTTGGGGACACACCATAAGGAAAGAATGCCAGAATGAAATGATCTGAAACACGAACAAATCACACACACGGCTGAGGAGACAGCGGGCCTGAACGCTGGAGCGCACGGCCGTGACCACGGGGACCGCCCTCAGCACCGGACGTCAGCCTGCACGCTCACTCACCTGGCACAGCAGTTTTCGAAAATGTGCAGATTAAATTCTCTCTTCCAAAGCTTCAATTATTTTTTTTGTTTCATGTCTCAGATTTCTTTTGTCTTTCTATTTTAAAACTTTTAGTCATTTATTTTATCCAAGTGTGAGAGAGACCAAGAGAGAGAGAGACAGGCACCCCAGTACGTTCTTGACACCCCAGCCCACCCCAGCCTCAGTTACTGCAGACTGAGGGTACGTTCCTCCCAGGGAGGTCTCTGGATGCAGAGAACAGAACCTTCCCTCTCAGTCCTTCTCACAGAGCGTGTTTTACCACTGCGCCACCACCCAGTGCCTGCATTTCTTTATTAACACAATTTATTTCCCTTGTCTTTTTAACTAAAGCACACATTCCTCTTTGTACACTTTTAAAAAGAAATATAATCAATGCATCAACATTATTCAATTTTTGTTGATTTTTTTGTGTTCTTTTTGCATTATGTATTTGTTCTAAAATGTTGGAGGGCAGGCTTTGTAGCCTGGTGGTTAGGAAGCCAGAGCCCACACGGCAGATTATTCAAAGCCCAGCCCCAATAGCTTGAAAACCAGGTGAGCCTGTGTGCGTGTGAGCCCCAAATACCAACAGGATGGAGAAATGGAAGAAGAGGGACTGCAGCATGAGCTCAGCCCGTGGGAGGATGCTTTCTCTCTCGTCCCTCTGTCCCTGAGAGAGCACGTGCCCTCTAACAATTAAAAAAAAAAAATTTAGAATTACCAAAAGGAAACAAGCGAGATTCTGAATACATTTAAAACATCTTTAGACATTTTGATAATTATATCACAAACCCTTATTTTTCTCAATGAGTGACAGCTCTAAAATGTTCCAAATACTCTTTTCTTTAAATCACTATGAGCTTTAAATGACAGGAGCCCATTGCTATAATTTTTTCTTCATGCTTAACTAACTTGAATTAAATAAATTAAATAATACTGTGAGTTACATTTCAAACATAAACACTCACCCTAGTACCTCATAGGAAGGTAGCATGCCCATAGTTTTCTTTCACTTTCCCTTGTGCCACTCAAAAACCCCCAGAATTTCCTGTGGTATCGATGATGCCGGTGTGGGTGGAAACTGGCCATCTGTGCAGATCAGATGACCTCCATCTGGCTGGTTCTAAGAGTGGGCCAGATCTCAGGAATGCTGCTGCGAAATACACTGGCAGGTTGCGGTCCAACCAGAAAGAGCTTACCCGGTGGAGAAAGGGTGCTGAAAACTTCCAGCATCTGGCCTTGGGACTGAAGTGCAGGCTCTCTGCGGTGTTGCAGGATGGAGCTGCACCTGCACCAAGCCCATAGCTGATGCCTGAGCTGGCTATCCGGTCAATTCAACCTGAGGAAGAGCTCTCACTGAGGCATGCAAGTGGAACCCAAACCATGGAGGCCACCCTCATAAGAAGGCATGGCTGGCTGAGAAGTTGGCGATGGAGCTTACCCCTTATGGGACTGGACGATGAGCAGGCCTGAGCACTGCTCTGACCCATGTGCGGAGTGGCTCTACCTCTGTACACGGTGCTGAGCAGCCTCTCCTGACTGACTGCCTCCTTTCATTTATCTGACATTGACGTCGTGAACTAAACCAGGCTCCAGTCGATCCGAAGCCATTCTGTCCCTGTAGAAGGACTCCATACAGCTCAGTGATGGCCTTCAGTGACACAGGAGGACCCAGGCATCTGCCTCTCAGGGCTCCTGTGGGGAAGGAGCACATCTCTGTGTTCACAGGCACAGCTACCTGTGCTCAAGCACAAACGTGGGATGTTAGGGATTCTCTTAGTGCTGCCAGATTTCCTTCTCTGTCTTTCCTTCAGAACAGTGTCATGGGAGTGGTCTGCAGCAGGGTCTCAGCACTCATAGGCATTAGTGTCTCAACTCACACAGTGACTGATGACCTGAGTTTGTCAAGTGCACGGAGCCCAGTCTCCCCACAGCACAAAGAGGGACTTAAGAGTAATCTCCTGTACGTGAAGATATTCTCTTTCCATTAGCTGTGGCCTTTTGAACATGAGCAAAGTTGGTTGTAGTTTAACTGTCCTTATTTTCTCCTGCAGCAACTTGGCCAACTTACACACCCTATCCAGTAGGGGCTAGTTTGCCTGTGAGCATTTTCCATGAATCAACCACAATTAACTTAGCACATAAACAAAAAACCTGATAAGATAAAACACCATTAGCCAAACCAGCAGCCTCTCACCACCCACTCTGCCTCCACTCACATCCCCACAGCCTCTCCTCCTGCACTGCTGATGTTTAAGGCAGTCTAGCTGAGGTGGGGAAGGAAGTCGCTAAGAAGTTTGGAACCACAGGAGACACTGCCTAGTACCCCAGCCAGTGAAACCAGCCCCCAGAGTTGTTAGTGATTCTAAAATGTCCCCTCTGCTTCTATGTGTCTGGTTGATCTAAGATCCTGTTTCAAAGAAACTGGTATTGATTGTACAAACAGAAAAATAAAGTCCCCTCTTAAGTAAGACATTGATATAGTTCTGATATATAAAAGATTTTACTTTGCTCATTAAAGATCCTAGAAGAATATGCAATTGCTTATGAATTTCTCACCCACCTACTATCCATTGAACATTTTGCTTTTATCTATCCCAGGAAAATACACAGCAGAAGAGACATTCATATGATCTGCTGTTTTGTGTCTCTTGTATCCATAGAGTAAATCTACCATGGATCAAAAATATTTGGAAAAAGTAGAAAATTATAATAGAACAATAAAAGAATACACATAAAAACAAGACTATGTAGCAAGTATTTACATAGGATTTTACGTCATGGATAGTATATGTAATCTAGGGATGATTTAAGTGCGCGGGAGGATGTGCTTAGGTCATGTACAACACCATTTCCCTGGAGAATTGTGGGTAATGGAGTCAGCACTGCCAACACCCAGAGATGACGTACATGGAAAGCCATCTACTGTAAGAGGGTGAGATGAGAACTTGTGTACATAGAGATATAGTTTGTACGTATTTCTATGTGTACATTCACATTTGCATAAGTAGAAAGCAGAAGGATGCACAAGAGGAGGACCAGTGGGTGGTGCAGTGGTTAAGGTGCTGGACACTCCAACATGGCCGACCAGGGTTCAAGTCCTGGACCTGGTGACTTGCTTTCTCACTTCCTCTCTCTCTCACTCTCACCCGCTGTCTCTCTCTGGTCAAATTAAAAAAATAAACGAATGAATAAATAAAAAAGAAAATAATTATTTAAAAAATTTTAAGAAGCACACACAACTGAAATACACATATACATATTAGAATGCTCAAGGATGCAAAAAAGAAAATTGAGAGAGAATGGAAGATATAAAAGAGAAGTGATGGAACTTCTAGAGATATTAAAATAACCTTGGGGCCAGCAGGTGGTGTGGTGGTTAAGGTTCTGGACTTTCTGTCTCTATGCCTCTCTCTGTCTGTCTGTCTGTCTGGTGAGCGCACGTGCTCTATAGCGAAAACCCTCTCCAAAAAAAAAAAAAAGATAGTGACGAAGCAAGATGGCTTGATGCATTTTTGGAACATTTTAGTTTTTGGACCATGTGAGTGCATTATCTAACAAAATTAATAAGGTCCTATTATGCATATTATTTATAGACATTTTCTGCTAAACTTTTATTTAATCTACATCTTTGAAGGTGAACACTACTCTGTATGTACTTTATCACATTATTATTGGGCATTTGGTTTATGTGTGGGTGGCTCTAAGTAGTACCACAGTGAATGAACACCCTTGCATATAAGTCGTTTATTTCCTTAGGACATTGATGGATCAAATGGTGAGAATACGTCCCAGGTAATGGTATGCACACATTTAATGTCTGTTTATAAGTGCTCTGGCTAGCAAGGCCCCTCGAGGCTCGCCATCTGAGACAGCGCTGGAGGGGGAGCCATTTCAGTCCTTGCTGATCTCAGCCCTGCTCGCCCCTTAGAATTGCCAAAGGAATTTTTAACGTTCCAAAGATAGGCCACTGACAAAGTCCAAAAGAGCACAGGTTATGTGTGACCCAGCCCTCAGGGACACTTACATGCTCTAACAGGAGGGCCACCGGTGGAAGAAACAGAGAAACTGGTCTTCACCCAGACGTGGCATCACGTGGACTCTGAGACTTGGTGTTAACCCTGAACACAGTTTCTACTGCCTCAGAAACTTTGCGCTCTCATCAGTGAAAGGGAAGTCATGCTTGCACTGTGGGGCAGCTGAGAGCACTGGAGGGACAGGACGCCAGCTGCCCAGCGGAATTCCTGATGTCACTACGTAGGAGCTCCAGTGACGCAAGCAAAACCCAAAAGCCAACGAAAATAGTCCAACGAGACATGATGGAAGGCATGCATTTACTCACACAAGTGCTCGTGCCTGTGAGAATGTTGCATCGCTAGCCTTTTTGTTAAACTATATCGTTTCGAAGCAGTAACTTTGGTTCTCTCTCATTACTCTGAATTTCTAAGTGGTAGTTATATAAGGTTTTGGTTAACATAATGGGGAAAATGAAGTATTATTCATTGAACCGTAATGCAGACAAAGGCCTTCACACGAATTTAGTCTATGAGGAAAATAGCTCCAAAAGAGAAAGAACTCATAGTGGGAAGGTATTAACAATTGTCCTTTTTTCAAAAAGAATCATTTCATTTTATTTGTTATTATTCTGTTTTTCATTTGACCAGAGAGAGACAGAGAGAGAGGAAGGGAGAGTGAGAAAGCAAGCCAGTAGGTCTGAGACTTGAGCTGCCATTAGCCATGCGGGAGTCTGGAGCCTTACCCACCACAGCACCTGCCAGCCTCAGAGTTCCGCTACTTTTACGGTCGAGAAGCAGATGGAATACTCCAGCGCTGTGATGACTCCCGAGACCTGAGTGTTCTGCAGAGCAGTTTGAGCTGTGCCCAGCTTGTCCCCGGCATGGCTGTGGGTGCAGCCTGCTGTTCTGGGATTTCTTTTATGTACTCAGTGCTGTTTATTTACTCGCAAGCCCTGCTCGTGGGGGGAAGACCAGTGCAGTAAAGACTTCCCAGCATAAAAACTTGTGTGACACACTGGTCTGTAACCCTGTAATTGTATGAATAGAATAGAAGCAAGCAGAGGAGATGTGAGCAGGTGAAGAACCCGCTCTCTTCACCAGCTCTCACTCTAATAAAGGGGGTTTACTCTGCTTTCGTTGAAACTAAAAGTAACCTGTTTCCACTCTAGCAGCAAAGGACACAGACATTGGGAGCAGAGCCCCAGGGCAGGCTGCCTGGGATCAAATCCCAGCCCTGCTGCTGCTTAGCTGGGCGGCTCTGGGGCAGTCCCTGTCCTCTCTGCCTCGGTTTCCTCATCGCAGAACAGGGATCCCTACAGGCATCTCCCAGTTGCTTTTGAGGCTCACGCGGGTCAATGTACACTGACAGCTGTCCCAGGTCACAGCGACTGCTGTCATCGCCTCGTTAGGATGTCAGTCACTGAATTTGGAACTGCAAATGAAAATCTGGAATTGCTGAAGCTGAGCATTTCCTTCTAAAGGTTGACAAACAGGCAACAAGGGAAAAGTCAAAATCAAGTGGTACAGGGGTCAGGGCCAGTCCAGGTAGCAGGGTTCTGACCAGCTGGGAAGTATGGCTGGGGGCTGGGGGGCCCCCCCCCGGTGGCATCCCTGTGTGTGGCAGTCACCCTGTGGTGGGAACTTGCCCGAGAAGGAGGCATGACCCGCTTCTATCTCAGAAATGCCCTGAGTGTACCAGGAACTTCCACAGGTGGTTCTGAGGCCCTCCCAGCCCATCAGCCCATGGTGGAGCTGCATGCCTGCTGAGCCTGAGATGCACAGCCCATGTCCTCAGCAAGGGCAGGTGCAAACATTGCACAGTCATAGAGCAAGGCAGGATTCTACACCGTCTATACCATGGAAGGGATTATGGTCATTCCAGAATGGGGCACAGGCAGACCCAGAGGAGAGACAATGGGAAATTAGTGACACGCCAGTGGCGGACATAGAGGCAGAAACACAGATGAACACCGAAGCCTTTAAGAAAATTCTTGCTGACTCCTTGAAGGACTCTTTCAGGAAAGAAGTCATGCATGTTTTGGTTTGTTCAGTTTCACTTTTCCTTTCACTTCCTCTTTTCACAGTGAAAGGAGACCCATGTGACAGATGGCTAGAAAAATGCAAATTCTTGGTTCAGGGACCTGCCTTCATATCATGACTATTACTTACAAATAGTGACCTCCAGCACTCATCTTTTCTATCTGTTAACTATGGACTATAACTGTCCCCACCTTGAAAGACTCAAAGAATTCATGGAGCGCCCGGTGCATGGTAGGATCTTAGCAAGTACTGGTTCCATCCCTGCTAATCTTTCTGCAGAGAAGTGAAAGAGAGATCACTGTCAGTGCTTGTGTGTGTGTGTGTGTGTGTGGGGGGGTGGGTGATCACCTCTTTATAATATACATTATTTATTTATTATTATTTTTTAATGTCCTATAGGGCATGTGTACTCAACAAAGACAGAGAGAGAAAGTAAGAAAGCAAGCTGCCAGGTCTGGGACTTGATCTGTAGTCAGTCATGTGGGCTCACCACCTTCTGGATCCTAATTTTATATGAGGAAATTCTGGCTCATAGGGTTGCAACCAGCCTGAGATTTCACAGGTAATAAACACCAGACCCAAGATTCAAACCCAGCCTCTCTGGGATCATACTCCATGTACTTAACTCCTCCATCACTCTTCTCTCTGGGGACTTGTGAGGCTCATGAATCATGGTGATTATGAAACCCTAGGACAGAGCTGAGCACACACAATGCAAGGCACATGAGACAGTGTCCGGTCTCCATTGAGTTCTCCAGACTAAATGAGTTGGAACCTGGTGATCTTTGAAAGAAAAGCAACGTGGGCTATTTCATTTGGTTGGGCTACTCATGAAGCCAGTGTCCCAAAGAAAATGTCACAACCCATCTCAGAGAATTAGAAATGTGGTATGGTGTAGGGAGTGGCCTGAATCTGAGCAAACATGGTGACTTTTAGACACATGCAGAAAAGCGCTTCCATGGGCAGTTCATTTACAAAGCTATGAATGCCATTAATGTGTGAATCCACTGGCTGCCTGTGTTCAAAACTGCAGAGTAGTGCTGGTTTAAAGAAAGTTACTTGTGTTAATCAGAAATGACCCCCAGTTGATTGGAAAAACTTACATAGAACTACATGGAGCCAGGTGTCTTCTCATCTTCAGCCGATTAACATCTGAAAATAACTGCCTTTCTATTCCACTTCCCCTTTCCCTTTTTTCTGTCCTTTTTTTTTAGAGAGTGGTTTTTCACTATAGGGCGCGTGCACTTACCAGACAGACAGAGAGAGAGAGAGAGACAGAAAGCGAGAAATCACCCCCCAGAGGGGATGGCCATGCCACAATCCCTTCTCCTCCACTCTCCTCTCGGGATCTTGGGCACGCACGCACACGCGCCCGGTGTGGGTTTTAAGCCACCGGGTCCAGGACGCGAACCGCGGTCGACTACGTGGGAGTCCAGCGACATAGCCATCACGCTAAATGCTTGTTCCCTTTTTTTTCTGTCCTTTAAAAGGATAAACCTGGATATGATTTGGGGCCACAGTTATCTCCATCAGAGAAGTTCAGACCCCCTGATCCCCACTTTTTACTTGTGTGTCTTCGCATGTTTAGCTTTTCATTTATGCTCTAAGCCACAGTCCCCACTCAGGCACACATTCGTTTACCATGAGGGACTCAGCAGCGTCGGGCCGTTAATACAATACGCACCAACGCTCAGTGTCTTAGGTCAGCTGTCATGTCATTTCTTACCTTGGACCTTTATTCATTCCATCATATTAAAGTACACATGAACAAAGGTAGACTTTCAATTTACTTTTTATTGTGTCTATTATAAAAATAAATAAATAAAAGAAATAAAACCACCCTGGAATTTAAGTAGCAAAGATGGCGGCTTCAGAGTGTATTAAACAGAAGGCTTCCTGGGAGTTATCTGGTTAAGGGCCCCCAGGGGTATGACTAGCAGCTGCATGGCCTATGGCTGTGACCATGTGGCTGAGCCAACAGGGCCGATGGAAGGGACGTAGATAGTGGTGTCAGGCTGCCGTGGACCACTCCTTGTTATTGTTACAGAGTGAGGTTTCCTCAGTTTTCCCACTGGTTAAGAAAATATGCAATAACTACATGATAGGATAATAGTACACAAGAAAACTGAAATATCCCCAAAACAAAAAGCCCACCTGGAATCTCAACAGACGGTTTTACAAACAATAAATGACGAAGAAATGACCCTTTTGTGCTTCTGTCTATAACCAGCTGTTTCTAGTGCCACAGTCAGCTGCTCTTTTAAACACACAGAAGGCGATGACAGCAAAGTAGATTGCACTCCTGAGGAGCAGGGGGAGGTCGGTGTAGTACACAGAGGCGTTGGTGAGCTGCAGCCCCAGTGCCTCCCAGAAAAGTCTCCTTAGTTGTGCCTGTGTTAATGGGATAGGAAAAACATTCATGTGGAATGGCTCATGGATATTGTTTTAAATAACCTACTTTGAAATGACACCAACACTCCGAAGTGAACATCCAGCACTAACACCACCACCAACACCAAGAGAGAGACAACCCAGAGCTCAGCTTGCAGATCAAGCTGATCAACAACTTCTATTAATTCATTATTACAAGTAATCTGAAGACAGACAGAAGTTATTTTGCTTATATTATGGATTACTAAGTGCCACAGCCCTGGTTTCAACCCCAGTAGCATGACGTTAAAGTCACAGTCTTAGCCATTCTGAAACTCTGCATCCCTGAGTGCAATAAACATCCCAGTCTCCAAAGAGTGAAGGACAAATATGAAGTCAAGTGGCCTATGTAGTAATATCTGAGCCATGACACATGGTGCACAAAATGAAAAATTTTCTCATGTTCACAGTGAGGTAGAGAAGGGTTTTAGATCAAGTTTTTATACCAAAAGGCATTATAGAAAACAGAAGAAAGGGTCATCCAAATTTTCTGAGCTGTTTAGAGGTTATGGTCCACTCACATATCTTTTCTAAATATATCTCATTGTGGCTATGATGTTTCTTACAATTGTGCTTAATAGTCTTTGAGGTTTTTTGGGACCAGCAGTTAGTGTAATGGCTGTGTCGCTGAACTCCCATGTAGCCAACCGCA
>NW_006159550.1:5012504-5014104 GCF_000334495.1 Tupaia belangeri chinensis | reverse complement strand
GGAGGCTGATTTCTCACTTTCTGTCTCTCTGTCTCTGTCTGTCTGGCGAGAGCACGTGCCCTATAGCAAAAACCTCTCAAAAAAGAAATAGTCCTTGAGGTTTTTCAAGAAACAATGAAAGAATAATGAAGGCCAGACTACTGAATGAGTCAAAAGGCTGAATCTCTTCCTGTAGAACTCTCTGTTTCACATGTTCTGTCTTCCTAGAGTCACATCTCTAGAATTGTTAGCCCCTGGTGTGGGATGGCATCTCAGCAGGTGACGTGTCCTAACTACCTACCCTTCATCGGAAGTATTAGTGACCCTCTGTGTCTAGTGGAGCATCTGTGCGCTAGTGCCCCTTTGATATTGGAAACAGAGAAAGGCCCACAGGACTGGAGTCGATGTTTCCAGTCAAGGTCTTTGTGCACATGTAGAGGCACAGACCAGAAACTGATACTTATTCCTCGTCTGCTAGATGAGATACTGTGCTAGACTTTTCATATCTGTACTCTTAACTCTTCAATAATTGTGAGTTTGGCATGATTGTTCTCAGTTGGCAGGAGAGAAAAGTATTGTTCACAAAACGTAAGTCAGTTATCAATAGACATGTGCTAATTGTTAAAATAACTGAGGCCATGTTTCTCTGGAACTCATGTGCTTACCTTTCCCCTCTGCACATGTAACCATCTGGTTTTGGGACCTTGACTATGGAATTTATCTTTCACATGTTGCATGTATGATGCGCACCCTGTCTTATAAATGAGGAAATAGGGATTAGAGAGTATAAGTAACTGACCAAGAAGCATACCAGAAATGGTGGAGTCAGTTTTCAAAGGATAATTTTGTAATTGTGAGGGATTGAAAAACACAGGGCATGAGGAAAGTATTTTATAAAAATAAGCAATAGACATGATAGAAAATAATTTACAGACATAGAACATAATTCCATCAATGACAAATCACAAACCTACAGAAATGATACAGAAAAAATACCCATGATCCCAGTATCTACAGGTGACCATTCCAAAGTCTGTGCCCTCCACTCTACCCCTGGCTACCTTTTCTGAGACACTTTTCAAGGCTGAAAACAAAGAGACCTAAGATAATACAACTAACGTGGGTTTCCAGGAGGGAGTGGCAGTTAATTATTAATCCACTTCTATGGACTGACCTACAGATTTTGCTGTCTGAACTACTGTATCCCACTCTCTTGGCTAACTCCTGTTCATACATTGGGGCTCAACTCCCGCACTGTCTTCTCCTGGAAGACTCCCACATCCAGAAAGCAGCAATGGACCTCTTTCTAGTTCTTTTACAATAGAACTACCTGGTGCCTCTCTCTCTCCCACATCCCTTCCTGCCCCAGCCTGGCCTGTTTACTCATAGTTTCTTTCAAGTATAGTGAGACCATGTCTAAATAACCATTGCCTTTCCAGGTGTCGATTGAATGACGGAAAGAGCAAAGGGACGAATGGGTGAATGAACATTGTAGTATTTTTTCCATCTTATGTCAATTAAATACCACCATTTAAATATATATATATATATATGTGTGTGTGTGTGTGTGTGTGTGTGTGTGTGTGTGTATACACATATATGTATATTTTTTTGGAGATTT
>NW_006159550.1:5006910-5011936 GCF_000334495.1 Tupaia belangeri chinensis | reverse complement strand
TAAAAAAGGAGACAACATCTGGGAAATCCGAGACACTCTTGAACAGTTGACTCTCCACATAACAGGTATTCCAGAAGGTGGAGAGATGGGTAAAGGCATAGAAAATTTTCACAATATATTAGCTGATAATTTTTCCAAATAAGGAGAGACTATTGACATCCATATGCAGGAAATACAAAAGACACTAAATAGGTATAACAAGAAGATCTTCTCTAAGCCACATCATAACCAAATTGGCAAAAATCAAAGACAAAGACATTATTCTAAAAATGACTCTAATGCTGGGCATGGTGGTACATGCCTTTATTACAACACCTTGGAGTCTGAGACAGGAGGTGGTTCCATAGTGAGACTCCTTCTTAAAAATAAATGGCATAACAGGCTAGCAAGAGTGTGGAGGTTAAAGCACTGGATCCAACATGGCCAAGTTCACAATCCAAATTCTAAACCCAGCAGCATGAAAATCATGCTGGTGCATGTGTGTGCATACCCAAAAGTCCTGAGGAGAGAATGGATAAAGGAGTGGCTATTCCCAAGGGGGTTATTTCTCACTTGCTCTGTCTCTCCATGAGCACACGCACCCCTTATGGCAAAAATCTAAGAAATATATTTTGCTGAGAGGAGACTGGCCCAGCTGCAGTGGTGCACAGCAATGCCACCATGTAGGCTGGAAGCTGCATGGCAGGCCAGGCTTTGGTTCTGATGTGATATGGCCAGACCTTGTCAAAGATGCCTATCTCTTTTCTCCCTTTCCTCCTCCTTTCCCCCATTCATAAAAGGAAAAGATATAAGGAGTTGAAGAAAGTACATTTCCAATACTCCTAAAGAACGAATAATTATCACTCCTAGCCATAATCACTGGATGATTATTGAATAAAGTATTTAGTATGAGTTCCCTTCCCGTAATGCTCTCTTAAGTCCTTTCAGAGTGTATCAACCCCTGGTGACCTTCTCTGTCATAGAAAGCAGGTAAACCTCTTCATAAGCCCCTGGCAGAGCTCAAAGAGAGCTATGCTGTCAGCCAGGCTGCTTGGCTAAGGCCTAGAGAAGGCAGCTCCATGTAAGGAAAGTCCTGGGGGTGGCGGAGGGCAGGATGCAGCTGTTGACAAGGGAGTGTAGTGGGATGTTAGGAAGGGGCTGGGAAGGGCCAGGCACTGAGCTCCAGTGCTCTCTCTGTTCAGCATACAGTGAGGTCATGGCAGGAAATGGAATGGGGCTGGTCTATCCTGTGTACCAGAAACTGCCAAAAGCAACATTTTTAGTGTAGGACAAGGCAGGTCCGAATCACTGTGCCGGTCCATATGGCACAGGAATACACGGCAGAGTCACTTTTGTCCAGATTTTTTAGTAGAAGTCCATAGTTATTCTCTACACGTTTAAAAGCTTGGTATTTTGCTCGACTGATTCCTGTATCCACCACACTTCTGGAATTAGACAGCATGAAAATCAGAAGTCGTCGTGGAGCCTTCCCCTCCTGGAATTGGTACCAGTGGATGTAGCTGGCACTGACTTGTAAATCACAAGTGATTTCAGCAGTTGACCCAGTCCTCCCAGCGACAGTCATTCTCCCTTCCAAGTTGGAAGACACTTGGCTGGCTACAGTGGGAAAAACAACAAAACATTTTGAGAAATTCCTTACTACATTTTTGCATTGGAAAAAACTAAAACTCATTAAGTATATTTATATACAACATACTTACCAGAAGCCAGGAAAGCTAGAAGCTGGACTAAAGCCCACTGCATCCTCCCTTCCCGAGCCTTAGAAGGTGTGTGTGTGTGGGGGGGAGGGCGCAGATGTCAAAGAAGTAGAATTTTCTCTCAAAACTCAAATTCACCTTCAAAAGTAGAAATCCCTAGGGCAGAAGGCAATGAATTGCCTTCTGATCTTCCAGACAAGGCCACAACAGAGAGAAGTCAGTGAGAATCCACCTCAGAGGAATAGCAAGCTATTTATCCAGCAGAGGTGGGCACTGGGACCTCGGGGAGGAGCCCTTGCAACTCTGTCCAACCCTTGCTGGAGCGCCCTCCTGTGGCAGCTGAGAGCAGGGTCCTTCCAAAAGAGCAGCCAGCAGTCATGAGAGCCCAGAAATGAAGCGATTGGGCCAAACATGGTGGGAAGCAGAACCAGGGATACAGCTGCCTGTCCCTGGTGAAGGGAGCAGTCGACATCAGTTTACTCCCTGGAGTTCAGAATTGCAGTCTGTCAGTGCCCTGCCATGGCCTTGTTCTGAGAGGAAACATCTGAGTCCTCATCCTGAATCAACTTCCTTTGCACCTGTCAGTAGTCAGTGAGGTGACCACCACCAGCAGATCTCAGAAGCTCTGAACCTGCTTAATTAAGAGAAACCAGGATCAGGTCTGTTGGCCACACTTCATTCCTCTCAAAGTAAATGGCCAAATCTGTGTGTGTGTGTGTGTGTGTGTGTGTGTACACAAATCAGTGTGTTAGAGGATTTCTGTTCATCATCAATGAAGAGATTTCCTCGCACAAGATTTCGAGTGGCATAAAAAGAAAAACAGTACAGGCCCGTCTGTGGAAGTGCATGGAAGTCGACACTGTTACCCAGAGACTGGGGTTACCTGCAAGGCCTGGGTTCAATTCCCCGTCCACCCTAAAATCTGGGCATAGAGATGCACCAATAGTCCCAGCTACTAGGGAGGCTGAGGCAGGAGTTGGTGACAGAGTGAGACCCTGGGCAGAAAGAAAAAGGAAGGAGAAGATAAAGTACGGGTTGCCACGGTGTGCAGTATTTGTACATACCTTAAATGAAAATGTACTCGCCATTTCTCTAAATTTCACATTCACCTGAGCATTCTATTTTTTATTTGTCAACTGCATACTTCAGCTCCCACCTCCAAAGAAACAAGGAAAGTTAGAACATCTAATAGAAGTAATTGTTGCCTCTAGGATGAGGGAGAAAAAATGGAAGGGAAATCTTGGATGGAGGCTAGCACTCCTAGTACATTTTCTGTTATAATTTTTACTTTTGACCCATGAAAATGTTTTATCCACACAAAACAAATCATAATTAAAAATTTTAAAAAATAGTTGGTAAAATATAAAAATAGAAATTATAAATTAAAGATTAAATAAACAAATTGAGAGTCAAAAATTCAAATAATTTTTAAAATAGTTTTCCACTGTACACCCTAAGAGCAAAGAAAGGAAAGTTTGAAAAAAAGAGATGGAAAGAGAGAAAGCAAGAAAGAAAAAATGAAGAAAGAAAAGGAGTGAAGAAGGCAGGGGAGGAGGGAGGCAGGAAGTGTTATCTAGCATGGTATTGGAAATTATGATATTTCTTATCTTGTAGTTTTATGAATGTATGTTGACGCTAAGGAACCAAGAATTTACTATTTAACAAAAATATAAAGTTTTAACTTTAATAAAAATGTCACAATCAAGAAAGGCGTGAGTTTAAGCCACCAGGTCTAGGACTCGAATCTCAGTTGACTACATAGGAAGCCAGCCACATAGCCAACTGCTAGTCCCAAGACTGAAATTTAACATTGCCTCTCCTTCAAATTATTCCACAACCTAAGTGTTGATAGTTTAATTCACCTCTTTCCAGTTGTGTGTGTGTGTGTAATTCCACATCACTGTGCTCATGGTGCCTGTTAATTTTTAGCACACATGATTGTACAATATACTTTTTAAATCATGTATTTGCTTTGACTTTTAAATATATTTATATTTCATCTTGTCAAAGAATACATGTATATAATTTAAGAGAATGAAAGAGTGGACCAGCCTGTGGTATGGTAGTTAAGTTTCTGCACTCTCACATGGTCCATAGCAGTTCAAGTTCCAGATCGGAGGCTTAGAAATTGCACAAAGTGCATGTGTGTGCTTTGTTAACATCCCAGGAGGAGAATGGAGGAGAAAGGATAGTGGCATGGCCATGTCCTTTGGTAGGTGACTTCTCACTTTCCCTCTCATTGTCTCTCTGGCAAGCGTACAAGTCCTGTGGCAAAAACCCTAACAATAAAGTAAATACAAGAGGATATGAGATGTTTTATGGATACATAATATAAATATACATTATACATGTTAATTTTATTAAAATGTAATAATTGTTATCCATTTTTCTATTTGTAGACATTTTCATTTCTATGGTGATTTTTTTAAAGATTTATTTTTTCTTTAACTTTATTTATTTATTTATTTAAAATTTGACCAGAGAGGGACAGAGTGTGTGTGTGTGTGTGTGTGTAGTGAGAAAGCAAGCCTCCTGGTCCAAGACTCAAACTGTGGTCAGCCATGTGGGAGTCCAGTGCCCTTAACCACCAACCACCTACCAGCCCCGCTAAGATTTTTCTATGCAAAAACATATCATGATATTTCTGACAACCCAATAGCTTAATGTAAAAGGACCTAAAGTATTCTGACCTAGGAGTGAAAACTGGGGCATCAGCTCTGAATAGGATGGTACATGGAGGTCAGTGACCACGGGGGACCTTCCTCAGCACCAGGACGTCAACCCTGCACTCGCACTCTAACCTGCCACCTATGTCGTTCACAGCAATTTTTAAAACTGAATAGATTAAATTTCTCTTCCAAAGTTTAAATAATTTTTTGTTTCATGTCTCAGATTTCTTTTGTCTTTCTTTTTTTGAAATTTTTATTTATTAATTTTTTCCACTTATGAGAGAGAAAGTGAAAAAAAGAGAAAGACAGGCACCCTCAAAAGGTTCTTGACATCACAGTCCACCCCCAGCTTCAAGTACTCCAGACTGTGGGCTTTTATTTGCCCATTCTACTCAGGGAGGTTTCTGGATGCAAACCCAGAACCTTCCTGTGGGTCCTTCTCACAGAACCTGGTGATTTACCACTGTGCCACCAACCAGCTCCTCCTTTTCCTTATTAATAATATCATGTATTTCACTTGTGTTTTTAACTAAATCACATATTGCTCTTGTACACTTTTGAAGAGTAATATAATTCAATGTAGCAAAAGTATTAATATTTAGAGAGGTTTTTGCTATAGGGCACATGAGCTCACCAGAAAGACAGAGAGAAATAGAGAGA
>NW_006159550.1:5005974-5006751 GCF_000334495.1 Tupaia belangeri chinensis | reverse complement strand
GAGTCCAGCAATGTAACCACTATGTCATCTGTTGGTCCATCAATGTATCAAAATTATTCATTTTTGTTGATCTTTTGTGTCCATTTTGCATTATGTATTTGGTATAAAGTGTTGGAGGGCAGGCCCTGTACCCTGGTGGTTAAGGGAGCCAGAGCAGACATGGTGGAACATGATACAACTCCCAGTCCCAGCAGCTTGAAAAACATGCCGATCAGGTGTGGATGTGAGCCCTAAATACCAACAGGATGGAGAAATGAAAGAAAAGGGACTGCAGCATGAACACACCCCAATAGAGGGTGATCCCTCTCTCTGTCTCTCTGTCCATGGAGAAAGCATGTGCCCTTTAGCAATTAAAAAAGAAGTTTTAGAATTATCCAAGGGGAACAAGAGGGATTGTGATTACATTTAAATCATCATCAGACATCTTATTTTAACACAAAGTCATATTTTTCTTAATGAGGGACAGTTCTGAAATGTTCCAAATACTATTTTTTTAACTCATTAATGACTATGAGTGTCCATCATTATCATTTTTCCTTCATGTTTAACTGCCTTGAGTTAAAAGAACTAAACTATATTGTGAGTTACATTTCAGACTTGAACATTCACCTTAGTACCTTATAGCAAGGCAGGACACCTGGAGTTGTCTTTCATACTCTCTTGTGCCACTCAAGAAGTACAGGATTGCCTGTGGTGCTGATGGTGCTGGTGTGGGTGGAAACCGGCCTTTTGTAAGATCCGATCACCTCCATCTGGCTGGTTGTAAAAGTAGGCCAG
>NW_006159550.1:5002240-5005957 GCF_000334495.1 Tupaia belangeri chinensis | reverse complement strand
GCCGCTGGGAAATGCACTAGTTGGGGTCCAACCAGGAAGAGCTTCTCCCTGTGGAGAAGATGTGAGGAAACCTCCTACATCTGCCCTTGGGATTGAAACTCAGGCTCTCTGTAGTGTCACAGGTTGTTGCTGACTTGCACCAAGCCAATAGCTGATGACTTTGCTTGCCATTGGGTCCATTCAACCTGAGGAAGAGCTCTCACCTAACATGAGAGTGGAATCTGTAGCATCCTCATGAGAAGCCATGATGGGCTAAGAGGTTGGCCATGGAGTTTTACCTCCTCCAGGTCTGGATGATGATTCCCGGCCTGAGCACCCACTCTGTCCTGTGTGGGAACGGGCACCTGCCCTCTGTGCACAGTGCTGAGCTGCCTCTTCTGGCTGATCTCCTCACTCTCATTTACCTGACATTGATGTTGTGAGGTAAGTAAGTCTCCAGTCAGCTCCTAAGTCATTCTGTCCCCGCAGAAGGACTCCATACATCTCAGTGATGGTATTCAGTGACACAGGAGGACCCAGGCATCTGCCTCTCAGGGCTCCTGTGGGGAAGGAGCACATCTCTGTGTCCATAGGCACAGCTACCTGTGCTCATAGGTGTGTGGTCTTGTGGCCTCTGTCTACACTGAGAAAATTAAACCAGATGCTACCAGCCAGTGCACATCAATACCTCGGAAAAGCACAAATGTGGGATGTTAGGGATTCTCTTAGTGCTGCCAGATTTCCTTCTCTGTCTTTCCCTTAGAACAGTGTCATGGGAGTGGACTGTGGCAGGGTCTCACCACTCATAGGCATTAGTGACCCAACTCGCATAGTGGGTAATGACCTGGGTTTGGGGTGGGGGGTAGCCTCTCCACAGCACAAATGGGGGGATAAGAGCAATCTCCTGTGTGTGAAGATGGATACTGTCTTTCCCTTAGCTGTGGTCTTTGAAAATGAGCAGAGTTGGCTGTGGTTTAACCGACCTTATTTTCTCCTGCAGCACCCAGCCACCCAGTGCACACCCCAACCAGCATGGTTCGGTTTGCCTGGGAACCTTTTTCACAAATCAACCACAATTAGCTGAGCATGTAAATAAAAGACATCTGAGAAAATAAACACCATCAGCCACACCAGCGCCTCCTACCCACTCTGCCTCCACCACCACCACCACTCCTCTCTGCACTGCTGAGGTTCAGGGCAGCCCAACTAAGAAGGGGAAGGAAGCTGCTAAGAAGTTTGAAACCACAGGAGACATTGCCTAGTACCCTGGCCAGTGAAATCAGCCCCTAAACATTCTTAGTGATTCTAAAATGTCCCCTCTGCTTCTATGCAGAAATAGTTCCAAATTGAGAGTGGCTTAGAGTTCTGGTCAATCCTTACAAATTAAACTTTCTTATGTCTGGTTGATCTTTAGAACCTGTTTCACAGAAACTGATACTGATTGTACAAACCAAAAAATAAATTTCCCTCTTAAATGAGACATTGTTATCAGGGCACATGTGCTTGCTGGAGAGACAGAGAACAAGAAATCACCCTCCCCCCCACCGCACATTCCCAGGGAGGATGGCCATGCCAACGAGCTTACAGTCTAGTGAGTAAAAGTAGAAAGTAAATCAATAAATTAAATATGATAAGGCTTTTCTGAAAAACTGAAATGCCCACTCTGGGAAGAAAATATCTAAAAACAAAGAAACCAGTGAAAGATGAGAAAGAAGAAGAAGAATTGGGTCTTACAAGAGTCCACCAGGTAGAGCGTGGTGGCGGAGGCCATGCAGCCAACACAGGCAGCGCCTAAAGAGTGGCCTCTCATGTCTAAGCAAGGCTTGGGTGAGAAGAGCTGCAGGCAAGACCATAGCTGCGAGCTCAAGCTTTCAACTGTGTTTGTTGTGCTGGTTTGTGCTGTTTTTGCTTTCAGTCTTTCTGCCATGGACTTTACTGTCATTATGGTACCCTATAAGGGTAAAATAACACCCCCAGCCTTACTTTAACTTTTACAATAAAAACAGCTAATAATCCTGACAGAATGTGGACCCCTAAGGTGGTGGCAAATGGGAATTATTTCGTGAGACTCACCCCACCTGCCTGGAAAATATCAAAAAAGAATGCTACATTCACTTCTCCTACTGGGGACTACATAGATAGCATTAGAAAGGTTTGGGTTAATGGAAAACTACTAAATTGATGAAACGACCTCAGTAGCTGGGAGGGGTTCAGGGGCTCATCTGCAATGCCCAAAGACCATGAGTCACCTTTGTTCTCAGGAAAAGGAAAAATTGCCGCTCCCCTGAGCCACATCCATTGTATAAAACAGCATGTAGAGGGTCACACATACACAATAACCTTTAGGTCAGTCATTAAGCTGCTTACAAGACCACATTCCTTTCCCATGTGGGCAATAGGCTCACCCCCTTAGCTGTAGATTACCTCAGGCTCTCCCCCTTAGCTGTAGATTACCTCAGAGATAATATAGATGTTCTACTTTAGTATATATTAACTATGTCTTTACTTAACCAGATAAGATTTCTATCTAGACCTCCGGCCTAGGGCTGAAGTGATCAAGCTGGCCTGGGGCTGAAGTTATCAAGCTTACTGAAAAACCTCTCATCCGGAAGGCCATACATGGTAATCAAGATCTAAGAAGAAAATATACCAGACAGATGGACTCCCTCGCCCTGAGGACTGCGATTGACTTCACCTGATCAAACAGAACAGTGCATCGTGTTTTATGATTATTGTTTCCATACTTTGTATACCCTATTTCTTAGAGTAAATCTTTTACTTCCTCCTCACCCCTCCTACTTCTGTAAAAACATCCCTCAATAAATACGTATGTTTGATAGACACTGGGGCTGCAGTCCTGAGCATGCTCTGACTGTAGTCGGCTAGAACATGCTAAAGAGCATTGAGGTCTCAATCTGATTGCTCCTCACCCGGGTCACCTTCCTATGTACGAGCTTCAACCCACCCCGGCTAGAGCAGGGCTTCCGGCAGGGAAAAGCAAATTGAAACCACAATGAGGCCTGCTGTATGGTGTAGGGCCCTGCCCTGCAATGCTAGACTCACATGGAAAATCAGGACTCACATTTGCAGTTGGTCTGCATATGCTGGGTGTGTGTGGCTGTGATCCTGGCTGGGAGAGCTGGAGGGATCACAGGGTGAGACCCTATTGGTGGTGTTTGTCTCTCTCTGTCCCTTGTTCTCTTATGAAATAAATAAATACTTGTAAAAATCAAAAGAAAACATGAGATGCTGTTTTTCACCTTCAGGTTAGCAAAACCCTGTGACCTGGAAGCATGTTCTTGGCACTCACATATGGTGGTAGAGAGGGAAAACAGAGCTCTCTCTGTAAAGAACAGTTTTCAATTCCTATCAAAAGCACCAGTGCATGTGTTCAAATAATGTAACTAATTAAGTATCTTATGTTCACCCTTCAAATATCAGGTAGCTGTTTCCAGATTCCTGTCTAATGACACAAAAGGAGTCTGGGATATGTAAAATGAGAGTAGATTAATGCACTGTTGGCCTCCTGTATTTGTGTCTCTTGTATCCACAGATTAAACCTAAACCAACCTTGGATCAAAAATATTTCAAAAAATCAATAAAAAATAATAATACAAATAAAAAGAAGACAATGTGGCAACTACTTACATAGTATTTTATTGTCATAGATAGTATACTAACCTAGAGATGGTCTGAGAAGGTGGAGGATGCACTTTGCTCATACAGAAACACAACACT
>NW_006159550.1:5000277-5001619 GCF_000334495.1 Tupaia belangeri chinensis | reverse complement strand
TGTGTGTGTGTGTGTGTGTGTGTGTGTGTGGTATTGACTGTCTCTATAGTGGAGCCACCAGGAGCACACACCAATACTCTGGAGGACTTATGTGCACCACATAGGGTGTGTGTGTGTGTGTACATGTGTACATGTGTGTGTATGTGTGTGTGTGTGTGTGTGTGTGTGTGTGTGCATGGTGTCGACTGTCTCTAACGTGGAACCACTAGGAGTACACATTGATGCTCTGGAGGACTTACATGCACCACGTATTGTCAACTCACCTAATCACAGAGCCCCAGGAGGTAGGTCTTATACCTTAATTTTCTTTAATTTTTTTAAATTTTAATTTGTTGTAGGGCTCACGCACATACCAGCGAGAGAGAGAGAAAGTGAGAAAACAAGTCACCAGCTCTAGGACTCAAACTGCAGTCGGTCATGTGGGAGTCCAATGTCCTAACCAATTTACACGTACTGACCCCATTCATAACTTACTTTTAAATGAGGACATTCTGGCTCATAGTGTTGTAAGTTACCTGAGATCCCACAGATACCAAATACTAGACCCAAGATTCAAACTCAGGCTCTCTGAGACCAGACCCTATGGACTAAACAACTCCATCACTCTTCTCTGTGAGATCACTGTCAGTGCTTGTGTGTGTGTGTGTGTGTGTGTGTGTGTGTGTGATCAACTATTTCTAAAGTAGAGCTACAAAAGTACCTACCAATGCTCTTCAGGACCTATATGCACCATGTTTTGTCAACACACTAATCACAGACCCCAGGAGACAGGTGTTATAATTTCAGATTTTTTCAGTTATTTATTTATTATTATTTTAATGTCCTGTAGGGCAGGTGTACTCAACAGAGACAGAGAGAGAGAGAAAGTAAGAAAGCAAGCTGGCAGGTCTGGGATTTGATTCACAGTCAGTCATGTGGGTTCACCACCTTCTGGATCCCTTAAATCTTAATTTTGTATGAGGAAATTCTGGCTCATAGGGTTGCAACTGACCTGAGATTTCACAGGTAATAAACACCAGACCCAAGATTCAAACCCAGCCTCTTTGGGACCAGACTCCATGTACTTAACTCCTCCATCACTCTTTTCTCTGGGGACTTGTGGGGCTCATGAACCATGATGGTTATGAAACCCTAGGACAGAGCTGAGTACACACAGTGCAAGGCACATGAGACAGTGTCTGGTCTCCGTTGAGTTCTCCAGACTAAATGAATTGGAACATGGTGATCTTTGAAAGAAAGGCAACGTGGGCTCTTTCATTTTGTAAAATCAATGGTAAAAGCTACAAAAATGAAAACAACTACTAGTTAATTTGATGTGTGTATATACATATATATATATATA
>NW_006159550.1:4995568-4998731 GCF_000334495.1 Tupaia belangeri chinensis | reverse complement strand
AATTCCAGAAGTAAAATGTTAGTATAATCACATATTTGTTCTGAAATAACCTCAAACACTGACTTGGATGTGTCTTAAATAGTCCTGCATTCTTTTCTTCTATTTGTTCTGAAATAACCTCAAACACTGACTTGGATGTGTCTTAAATAGTCCTGCTTCCTTTTCTTCAAGTTACTTCATTCATTACAAGATAAATGAGAGAGAAGCCCACCTCACCCCAGTCCCTGTCCCAGTGGGACATCTGCCCCAGAGGGCCTTGTAGCACAGTGAGCCATTTGTGGCTGGGATGGGTGCTGCAGAGCGAGGCTCATCCCCTCCCCCACATGCCTTGGAACTCTCAAGTGTGTTCATTGGGACTTGGAGAAGCCTGTCTTGTCCCAGTCTCTGTGCCATAGGGACATCCACCCCAGTGATAGGCTTAGCTATACTAAGCAACAGGGATACTGAGCTGCAGAGAGACTGTGATTCATCCCCTGCTACAAGGCTATGAATTCTCAGACTTCAGCATTTCCTGAAGTGCCCACTTACACAAGTCACAGGGCCCCTTTTCCCTTCCTCAATTGAAGCTCAGAAGATCAGCCCCAGGTGTACTTGTTTTCTAGAAACTGGGAACACTTTGAATTATCCAAGCCCAGAGACCACAGTACAGGATACTGGGAAATAGAGCAGAAGAAAGATTATAATCATCTCAACTTGCTCACCTTTAACATTAAAAATTAACTTCAAAAATTTAGGAAGAAATATATAATTCACCTGATGACTAGAAACTATTGAAGAGGCATAAGAAATATGAGAAATGAGGAAAATAACTCTCCCCCAAGGGAAAACATCAATTCTTCATTACCCACAGACAATACTATGGAACTCATGGAAATGTCAGATAAGCAATTCAGAATGTTTATAGTGACAAAACTAAATGAGATGCAAGAGAAAAGAGATAATGAACTCCAGAAGATGCAAGAGAAAAGACACAATGGGCTCCAAGAGATGAAGAAATCCTTTCACAATTTGAAAGAAGCAATAGACACCATAAAAAAATCAGACTAAGTTATTAGAGATGAAGACTGTAATACAGGAAATCAAAACCTCCCTCAAAACTATTAAAAGCAGACTTGATCAAATCTTGAATGTAGCAGACAAAACCTCTAGCAGAAGATAGAATCTTGAATGTAGAAGACAGAACCTCTGACATAGAAAATATTATCAAAAAGAAGATAAAATAACCAAGAAAAATGAGGACAATATATGTGAAATACTAGATACCATTAAGCACCCAAACATCTAGATAATTGGAATCCCAAAATGTGAAGAAGATGAAGGCATTAAAAATCTATTCCATGAAGTCCTGGGAGAAAACTTTGCAAACCTTGAAAGGCAGTCAAATATCCAGACCCAAGAAATACAAAGGACCACAAACAGAATCAACCAAAGAAGATCTTCTCCAAGACACATCATTGGTCAAAACCACAAAGACAATATACTAAACTTGGCAAGAGAGAAACATCAAGTTACTTACAAAGGTTGTCCCAACAGGTTAACATCGCACTTCTAATTGGAAACAATGCAGGCAAGGAAAGAATGGTGTAATATATTCAGAGTGTTAAATAAAAAAACAATTTCAACCAAGATTACTATACCCAGCAATATTATCCTTCATATGGGAAGAAAAGTTAAAAACATTCTCAGATAAACAAAACCTGAAACAATTTACCTACTCCAGGCCAGTTTTGCAAGAACTTCTGAAGGGAGTGCTATACCAGAAAAGCTAAAGTCAGATAGAAAGAAATAAGAGAACAGAAAACACTCCCCCAAAAATAATAATAGGAACAAATCTGGAAATATTGATAATAATGGTGAATGTTAACGGATTATATTCTTCAATCAAGAGACACAGATTGGCTGAATGGGGAAAAAAAAATAAAAACAGAAACCTATTGGTTGCTTACCCTAAACACATCTCATGTTAAAGTAGTCAAAGGGCTAATTCATCAAGAAGACATAACACTTATAAATATCTATGCACCCAACTTGGAAGCACCCAAATACACAAAGGAAATACTGCTAGATCTAAGAGGAGAGATAGGTTGCAACACCATAATTGTTGCAGATCACAACACCCCGTTATCTCCTTTAGACAGATCTTCTAGACAAAGAATAAGTAAAGAGATACAGAATTTAAATTGTACCATAGAACAAATGGACTTGACAGACATCTATAGAACTTTCCACCCTAAAATGACAAAATATACATTTCTCTCACTCCTGTGAAGAACCTTGTCAAAGATTGATTATTTGGTAGGGCACAAGTTAAATCTTTACAGATACAAAAACATAGAAACTATATCCAGTATCTTCTATGACCATGATGGAATGAAACTTGATATAATTCCAGGAAAAAAATCCTCAAAATACACAAACATGTGGAAACTAAACAACCTACTTCTGAATGACTTCTCAACTACTGAAGAAATTAATACTGAAGTAGAAGAGTTTATGGAAACAAGTAATAATGAGTACACAGGTTTCCATAATCTATGGGACACCACAAAAGCAGTCGTATGAGGGAAGTTCATAGCAATTATTGTGCATAAGGGAAAGATGGAAATGTGGTAAATGGACAACCAAACATCATGCTTCAGGATATTGGAAAAAACAACAAAAAAAATCTAAAAAATGCCAGGAGGAAAGAAATAAAGATTTGAGTAGAAATAAATGAACTCTACAGAAAATATGTGAAAACAAAAGTTGGTTCTTTGAAAAGATTAACAAGATCGATACACCATTACCTAGACTGATTAAAAGAAGAGAGAAAGGAACCAAATAAATCAAATTCACAATGAAACAGGGAATATTACAACAGACACAATAGAAATACAAAACATCATTAGTTGACAATATGAGCAACTATTTGCCAACAAACGAGAGAGCCTGGATGGGATGGAAAAATTCCTGGATGGATATAATCTACCATGATTGAGTAAGGAGAACATAGAAAGTCAGAATAGACCCACAACAAGCCATGAGATCAAATCAGTGATAAATAACCTTCCAACAATGAAAAGTCCAGGTCTTTATGGCTTCACTTCTGAATTCAATAAAATTTTAAAGATGACTTAACTACCATTCTACTCAAATATTTTCTCAAGATCCAAAAGGAAGGGAA
>NW_006159550.1:4994754-4995498 GCF_000334495.1 Tupaia belangeri chinensis | reverse complement strand
GCAGATAAAGACATGACAAAAAAGAAAAACTACACACCTATATCTCTTATGAATATAGATGCAAAAATTCTTAACAAGATACTTAAAAACCATATCCAAAAACATATAAAAAAGATGATTCATCATGACCCATGTAGGCTTTATTCCAGGGATGCAAGGGTAGTTCAATATACACAAGACTGTAAACAAGATACACCATATTAACAAAAAGAATGATAAAAATCATATGATCATTTCAATTGATGGAGAAAACTCATTAGATAAAATACAACACCCCCTCATGATTAAGATTCAGAAAAATTGACATAGAAGGGTCATTTCTCAACACAGCATAAGTCATATATGAAAACCTTGTAACTAACAGTATAGTGAATGGGGAAAAGCTGCAAGCTTTCCACTAAAAACTGGTATTAGACAAGGCTGCCCACTTTCTCCAGTCCTTTTCAATATAGTACTGGAATTCTTAGTCAATGTAATCAGAAAAGAGAATAATATAAAAGCCATTCAAATAGAGAAAGAAGAGTTGAAAATATCTTTATTTGCAGATGACATGATGGTATACTTAGAAGACCTAAAGGTATCCATGAAAAAAACTTCCCAAAGTAATGAGTGAATACAGTTAAGTGTCAGGATACAAAATCAACATCCAAAAACCTGTAGCATTTTTATATATGAACAACAAACAGACCAAGGTAGAACTGAAGAAAATCATCCCTTTTACCATAGCCACAAAATGTGTAATAT
>NW_006159550.1:4968549-4969543 GCF_000334495.1 Tupaia belangeri chinensis | reverse complement strand
GTGTGGCTGGGGTCCAGGGTTCCCCCTGCCATAACATGTGGCCTCCCTGTGTGTGGCACTTGCCCTGTGGTGGGAACATGCGTGAGAAGGAGGCATGGCCTGCCTCTACCTCCGAAACGCCCTGAGTGTGTCAGGATCTCCCACAGGTGGTTCTGAGGCACTCCCAGCCCATCAGCCCATGGTGGAGCCGAGGTGTCAGGAGACCACATGAGTCCAGATGGTGCCACCGCAGATCTGCTGAGCCTGAGATACACAGCCCGTGTCCTCAGCAAGGGCAGGTGTGAACATAGTGCACTCACAGAGCAAGGCAGGATTCTACACTGTCTACACCACGGAAGGGATTATGGTTATTCCAGAATGGAGCACAGGCAGACCCAGAGGAGAGACAATGGGAAATCAGTGACACACCAGTGGTGCACATAGAGGCAGAAACATAGATACACGCCAAAGCCTTTAAGAAAATTCTTGCTGACTCCTTGAAGGACTCCTTCAGGAAAGAAGTCATGCATGTTTTGGTTTGTTCAGTTTCATTTTTTCCTGTTCAGTTTCACTTTTCCTTTCACTTCCTGCTTTCACAGTGAAAGGAGACCCACGTGATAGATGGCTAGAAAAATGCAAATTCTTGGTTCAGGGACCTGCCTTTATATCATGACTATTACTTACAAATAGTGACCTCCAGCACTCACCTTTTCTATCTATTAACTATGGACTATAACTGTCCCCACCTTGAAAGACTCAAAGAATTCATGGAGTGCCCGGTGCATGGTAGGATCTTAGCAAGTACTGGTACCATCCCTGCTAATCTTTCTGCAGAGGAGTGAAAGAGAGATCACTGTCAGTGCTTGTGTGTGTGTGTGTGTGATCAACTATTTCTAAAGTAGAGCTACAAAAGTACCTACCAATGCTCTTCAGGACCTATATGCACCATGTTTTGTCAACACACTAATCACAGACCCCAGGAGACAGGTGTTATAATTTCAGATTTTTTCAGTTA
>NW_006159550.1:4966349-4968311 GCF_000334495.1 Tupaia belangeri chinensis | reverse complement strand
GAACATGGTGATCTTTGAAAGAAAGGCAACGTGGGCTCTTTCATTTTGTAAAATCAATGGTAAAAGCTACAAAAATGAAAACAACTACTAGTTAATTTGATGTGTGTATATACATATACATATATATATATATATATATATACACACACATGTATGCATCTTTGCATATTTATTAGTATGTATATCTATTGGGTCATCAGAAAAGTCATGACATAATTTTCTATCCAAAAATTCCTCATAACTTTCCCAATAATCCAATATATCTATTATATTTAAAATTGACAAATGCGGAGTTAATGAAATCATTAAAGACGTAAGACCCACAATGTCTTGCCTCTCTCTTTCCCCCTATTTTCCTTCCCTACATTCTATTCCTCTCCCACCTTCCCTTCACAGTGTCTCTAATGTCCATAACTATTTTCAATGCTTTTATGTCTTCCAAACACAGTAATGGCTTATTACCTGTTGATGATAACATGTATAGTATTTGCAACTGGACGGATCTGACGTGTATTTCATGTTGGGTAAACTTTCTTTGTAAGTTAAATGATGTGTATCAATCAAATGTATAAAAATAATAGTAACAATAAAACTAAAATTATAAAAATATTTTATATCTTCCCTTTGCGCCCCAGCCCAAGAGTTGTAATTGGTTTATCAATTACTACTGATATATTAGTTTTCCCTTTTTGCTTTTTAGTTTCTTCATACCTGATTACATTAAATTCTCTCTATTTAAACAAAATTAAACCCAAAAAATGTAAGACCCACAATTCCAGGAGTAATTGTTCTTCTTTACATAAAGTCAAAAATGTTAAAGGTTAAATTGAACAAGAAAAAAATAAATATATCAATAATAGTATGACATACAGAGAAATATACACACAAAAATTACCACTATGACCTGTTAAAGAAGCTTCTGTTGGATCAATAGTCATAACGGTTGGAAAAACTGAATGTAAGTACTAGTCAGTTATTTCTCCACATTATTTGACAGTCTATGTCTTTATGTTTGTGTATAATCCACAAATGGTGACAAGAGACAGGAGAGGCAGTCATTAAAAATATGAGCTCCCAATTGTTGGTTTGATTGTATGTAATTCAGTAGATCTGATTTATATATTTTGTGTCTACACATAAAGATAATGCAGTTCATAAAGGATACATTTTTTCCTTTATATCACACTGGACTTCTAAGACAATCTTCTAAAACAGATCCAAGAACTCCTGGTTTTCTTTATATATTCATAGCTATTAGAACAGTGCCTGTCAACACAGGTGTTTGACCAATACTTTGGCATGGAGAAATTGACAAAAGTGTTGCTTTATAGACTTTGGCAAACACCTCAGACATTAACTATGGTACACAAAGTACCACAATAAATTTATCCTCCATGTTGCATGTATGATGGGTACCATGTTATAAATGAGGAAATAAGGATTAGAGAGTATAAATAACTGACCAAGAATCATACCAGAAATGGAGTCAGTTTTCAAAGGATAATCTGTAATTGTGAGGGACTGAAAGATACAGGGCATGTGGAAAATATTTTATAAAAATAAGCTATATACATGATAGAAAATAATTTACAAACATAATTCCATCAATGCAAACACTAACAGAACATTTTCTCCCAGATATCTTAATTATTCCTAGATAGTTCGATTATTTTTAATAGCTGGGCAGCATTTATATGCAATTCTTTCCTAAAAAAAAAAAAAAGGACATACCATGTCACATTTATAATTCACTGAACACATTAATATAAAACCTGGAGAAAAAATGGAAATATCTTAAAAAGATAAATGTTGGATGAAAGAAAATAATCATAATGATTGTTCCCTAGTAGATGAGTTCTTAGCCATATGAATATGGGTATAGCTAGCAATTTCATTTAATCAACATCTTTTAATGGCATGGGCTAAGAAATCAGTTTGAGATATAGATTTGGGGGTCAAATT
>NW_006159550.1:4962497-4965421 GCF_000334495.1 Tupaia belangeri chinensis | reverse complement strand
AAAAAGCAGACTAGATCAAATCTTGAATGTAGCAGACAAAACCTCTAGCAGAAGATCGAATCTTGAATGTAGAAGACAGAACCTCTGACATAGAAAATATTATCAAAAAGAAGATAAAATAACCAAGAAAAATGAGGACAATATATGTGAAATACTAGATACCATTAAGCACCCAAACATCTAGATAATTGGAATCCCAAAATGTGAAGAAGATGAAGGCATTAAAAATCTATTCCATGAAGTCCTGGGAGAAAACTTTGCAAACCTTGAAAGGCAGTCAAATATCCAGACCCAAGAAATACAAAGGACCACAAACAGAATCAACCAAAGAAGATCTTCTCCAAGACACATCATTGGTCAAAACCACAAAGACAATATACTAAACTTGGCAAGAGAGAAACATCAAGTTACTTACAAAGGTTGTCCCAACAGGTTAACATCGCACTTCTAATTGGAAACAATGCAGGCAAGGAAAGAATGGTGTAATATATTCAGAGTGTTAAATAAAAAAACAATTTCAACCAAGATTACTATACCCAGCAATATTATCCTTCATATGGGAAGAAAAGTTAAAAACATTCTCAGATAAACAAAACCTGAAACAATTTACCTACTCCAGGCCAGTTTTCCAAGAACTTCTGAAGGGAGTGCTATACCAGAAAAGCTAAAGTCAGACAGAAAGAAATAAGAGAACAGAAAACACTCCCCAAAAAAATAATAAATGGAACAAATCTGGAAATATTGATAATAATGGTGAATGTTAACGGATTATATTCTTCAATCAAGAGACACAGATTGGCTGAATGGGGAAAAAAAAACAAAAACAGAAACCTATTGGTTGCTTACCCTAAACACATCTCATGGATAAAGACATGTGTAGACTAAAAGTGAAAAGCTGGAAAATGATATTCCATGCAAATGGAAATCAAAAAAGATCTGGAATAACAGTATTGATTTTAGACAATATAGGCTTTAAGACAAAAGCTGTAAGAAGAGACAAAGAAGTACATTTTAAAGTAGTAAAAGGGCTAATTCATCAAGAAGATTAACACTTATAAATATCTATGCACCCAACTCAGGTGTGCCCAAATATGTGAAGGAAAGACTGCTAGATCAAAAAGGAGAGGTAGACTGCAACACACTAAACATTGGAGATCTCAGCACCCCACTATCTCCTTTGGACAGATCATCTAGACAAAAAAATAAGAAAAGAGATACAGGATCTAAATGATACCATAAATCAAATGGACTTGACAAACATCTATAGAACTTTCCAACCAAAACCCACAAAATACACATTTTTTTTCACTCTTGCATAGAATCTTTTTGACCATCTGATAGGGCACAAAACCAACCATTACAAATTTAAAGGCATGGAAACTACATCCAGCAATTCTCTGACCATGATGGAATTAAACTTGATATTAATTTCAGAAATAGACAAACATATAGAAACTAAACAACCTACTCCTGAATTACTTCACAACTATTGAAGACATTAAGACTGAAATCAAATGATTTATTGAAACGAATAACAATGAATGCACTAGTCTTCATAACCTATGTGACACACCAAAAGCAGCCATAAGAGGGAAGATCATAGCCATTAGCGCACCTATGGAAAAAGGTATGGCGGGACCAGCAGATAGCATAATGGCTATGTCGCTGGACTCTCATGTAGGCTACCGTCTCATGTAGGTCCATTCCCCCTGGAGGGTGATTTCTCGCTTTCTGTCTCTTTGTCTCAGTCTTTCTGGCATGTGCCCTGTAGCAAAAAACCTCTCTCAAAAAAGAAAAAAAAAATGGGAAGGTGGCAAAGGTGGAAAACCTAACATCATGCCTCAGGGATTTGGAAAAACAACAGAAAAAAAACATACTAGGAGAAAAGAGATAATAAAGATTTTCACAGAAATAAATAAAATAGAAAACAAACAAACTCTACAGAAAATAAATCAAACCAAAAGCTAGTTCTTTTAAAAGATAAATAAAATTGACACACCATTAGCTAGACTAATTAAGAAGAGAGAAAGGAACCAGATTCATCAAATTTGCAATGAAACAGGCAACATTAAAACAGACATAATAGAAATGTAAACATCATTAGAGGATACTAGAAGTGACTATACACCAACAAACAAGAAAACCTGGATGAGATAGACAAATTTCTGGACATGTATCTTTTAACAATTGAATCATAGAAAGTCTGAACAAATTCATAACAAGCAATAAGATTGAGTCAGCATAAATAAACACCAAACAAAGAAAAGCCCATGTCTTGATGGCTTCACTTCTGAATTCTACAAAACTTTTAAAGAAAAGTTAACCCCCATTCTCATCAAACTATTTCTAAAGATCCAAAAGGAAGGGATCCTCTCAAATTCATTTTATGAAATCTCCATCACCCTCATCCACAAAACAGAAAAGGACATGAATAAAAGAAAACTACAAACCATTATCTCTGATGAATATACATGCAAAAATTCACAACAAGATACGAAATCATATAAACAATATATATAAAAATGATTGTACATTATGACCACATAGGCTTTATTCCAGGGATCAAGCATGGTTCAACATACACAGTACCATAAATATAATACAATATATTAACAGAAAGAACGTAAAAAACATATGATCATATTGATCAATACAGAAAAACATTTGATAAAATATAACATCCTTTCATGATTAAGACTCTCAGAAAAATTGGTATTAAAGGAACATTTCTCAACACAATAAAATCCATCTATGAAAAACCCATAGTTAACATCATACTGAATGGGGAAAACCTCAAAGCATTCTCACTAAAAACTGGTACAAGACAAGGCTATCCACTTTCCACTACTATTCAATATAGTTCTGGAAATCCTAGACTACGCAATCATTAAAGAGATAAAATAAAAGGCATTCGAATAGGGAAA
>NW_006159550.1:4956788-4959326 GCF_000334495.1 Tupaia belangeri chinensis | reverse complement strand
CTACACTTTTCCTCCAATTCTCTATGCCACCAGGATTCTGAGCATGTGCACACAGGCTCTGTATTTTTTTCAAGGCTCCAGGACTGAGACTCAAGCCCTGGTTGGCCATGAGAGATCCAGTTTCTTCAGCATTTCATTTAGCTCTTGACCTATGGGCAGCCATGTTTAAGTTCTTTTACCGAATAACTCACATTCTCATGTTTCACAGCTCTGTGGATTCTCATAACTGATCCTGGAATATAACATATTTATCTTATTTGTCATATAAATAAATATCAGAAGGGAGTTTTAATTTTTTAAATAATAAACATGCATTTGTTCCCATGGGAATCTAATCACTTTTTGATAGGAATCTACTTAGATTCTATCAAGCTGAGTTTTAGTTTCAAATGTGGTTTCCTATGAGCAGTTCTGAAGTTTTAAAAGTTTTCCCAGTTGATTTCTAACTTTCTATTAATATATAGTCTCAATTCCACATCTGAACCATCTCAGGTTTTTGGATGGGGCAGTGTTTTAAAGCTGTACCTCTAAATTATTTACAATGTTTTCAATTTGGAAACAAAATAACAACATTTCCAAAATTCCATTGATGGTCTATTATTCTCAGAAATGATCATGAGATTCTTACCAAGTAATGCACTTATACAAATTATGTTTGTTTTAGAAACTATTCACCACAAGCATATTTTATATTGTTATTTCATCTGACATTTAACTATTCGTTTTACTCTCAGTTGTTCCCCCAGATTTTTATCTATCTTACATGTTACTTAGCTTTTGGAATCTCCATTGTGCTCTTTATTTTAGTCTTCCATGATAGGCATATATGTGTAAGACCCCCTTCTCAGCTTGTTATTGGGAGGATGGGCTGCTTCAGTCTTCAAGGACCACCACCTGATTTCTGCAGTCTCAGAGACAGAGGGAGCAGCAGGGAGGTATGGCCACCCAGTCTGACCCATCACCAGCGACTCCCAAACATCCCTCACAGGGGGAGAAAGGGCTGCTCTGACCTTCCAGGACCACCACCCAATTCCTGCAGTCCCACAGAATGAAGGAGCAACAGGGAAGCAATGGGTGCCCAGCCTGAGCTGATCACCAAAGGCCCATACCTGCTTGTGGTGAAGGAGGAGGGGCTGCTCCAACCCATACGCTGAGTGTTGTGCATGAATTGCACTACCACCTTACATTCCACCTTTCCAGGTTAGCCTCCAGACATGTGGGAGCAGAGAGCTTTAGTTATGAAAGAGCCAAAAACCTGAAGACAGTGAGGAATTGGAGGAATTCTCTCCCTATAAATCTCCTAACTGTAAAAGAATTGAAACTCCACTGTGAAAGTCTGAACCCAAAGCTCTCATTATGAATTGATTCCACACCCTCACCTACAGAAGAGGGAAAGTGACACAGAGCTAACTCACACCATAGAAAGCGCACAATCACACAGCTACAAAACATACTCCAAAGACCTAGAAAAAAGTGAGTTTATTACCAGATGACTAAAAATCAAAGTCCCAGGAAATAGGATAAAGCCAGGAAATACCTCAGCACAAAGAAACATAATAAGTCCTCTCTAACAATGTGTAAAACACAAGAGATCTCAGGAAAAAAATGAATTCAGAATATCCATTGAAAAAAAAACAAAAACAAAACAAAAAAACCCCCACAAAACTCAATGAGATGCAGGAGAAAATAGACAAACAATTCAAGGATATTAGAAAATCTTTCCATGACTTGAAGGAAGAACTCTACAAGGAGAAAAACCCTGAAAAAGAATTAAACAGAACTGGCGACAAAGATATGATGAAAGAAATTGAGACCCTCCTTTAGCAATATTAACAGCAGATTAGACCACCCAAAAGATAGAATCTCTGTCCTTGAAGACAAAGCTTCTGATGTAGTCCAGCAACACAAAAGAATAGAAGAAGAGCCACTAAAATGAGGACCACATAAGAGAAATCCTAGACATCATTAAATGGCCAAATATCTGCATAATATTAAAGGTATTCCAAAAGGCTAAGAGACAGGTAAAGCCATAGAAAAAAAATTATTTTCCATGATATATTACCTGAAGACTTTCCAAATTTAGAGAGGCACACAGACATTCAAATCCAGGAGATGAAAAGGACACCAAATAAATTTAACATAAGATCTCCTGCAAGGCACATCAGAGGCAAATTGGTAAAAATCAAAGATAACAACAATATTCTAAAAAGCAAAAGCAGAAACACTAGATTACCCAATTAGATTAACATCAGACCACTTGACTGAAACAATGCAGACAAGAAAAGAATGAGAAAACATATTCAAAACTCTGACAGAAAAACAATTTCAGCTAAGAGTACTCTACCTGGCAAGATTATCCTTCAAATGTGGAGGAGAAATAAAATCATTCCCAGATATACATAGGCTGAAAGTATTCAGCAAAATGAGACCAGCCCTTCAGAAAATACTTAAAGGAATACTACACAAGAAAACTCAAAGAGGGGTACATAAAAGTAAGAGAACACATGCAAACAAAACAAACAAACAAACAAAAAGTAG
>NW_006159550.1:4953150-4953761 GCF_000334495.1 Tupaia belangeri chinensis | reverse complement strand
TAGAGAATAATCACTGAAGTTCCCATGAACAGTAAAGGGTGAAGCCAGAGCTCCAAGTTTGCTGGACACCAAAGCCCAGGTGCTTTCACAAGACCCTTGGCCATTAGAAAGGAAACCAGTCTGCCCTATAGAGTCCGTCACAACAGTCACCTGGGATTGTAAACTCTGTCCTGGGGCTGAGCACTTTGCTGATATGATTATATACATTGTGCAAGGGTAATGAAGTCTCCATGCACACAGAGCCAAACCCTGTAACAATATTTACACAACATACTTTTTGAGTATAAGCTTTTATTTTCAAATCTCCTAACATTCCTCCATCAAATCTTCACCACATTCCTGTTTTCTAAACTGTCTTATTCTACCAAAGTTACCATTTTTCACCTTCCCTCTTTATTTTGAAATATTATAGTCTTCTTTTTCCTGCCTGTAATGAAAAATATTGTTCCTCTACTGAAGTCGTATCCTTCCACAGTGATTCAACTGTATCCAAAGCTTTAGACTAGTCTCGTTTCTCTGAAATCTTTAAATTCAATAGAAAGAAAATCATGAGTTTCCTGAGACCAAGGTTTCAGTCTTGATGTATTTTGCTCAGGGCAAGAAGTGTGAGT
>NW_006159550.1:4948459-4953128 GCF_000334495.1 Tupaia belangeri chinensis | reverse complement strand
AACTTAAAACCTTTTTGTTCTATTTGCCCTAAAACAAGGATGTTTTAGTAAATGAATGTAACATCCCTACTAGCGCTGAAGTGGACCTAAATGAAACAAATATATTTTTTAAAAAATCAATTACAAATAACAGTTTGGAATTTTCATTATCATCATCTTTGTGTTTTTTTAGCAATTTGTTTGCTATACTTACATGCTCCAACAAGGCATTTAAAAGTCAAACCTTCTCCATGAGAATAGAAATGCAGCATTTTGCAGTTGAAATTAAGCAGGAGGAGTCAGTTAAGCAGCTCCTCCATTTGGAGTTTATTCTGCACTAGTGTGTCTGGAGCTGTCAGAGACGTCATAGAAGGAGATGCACCCTTCACACAGCCAGTCTTCAATACATAGTTATCTCTCTTGTCTGCTTTGCAGCATTTCAAGTGTCAAGAGTGCTAATTGAAATCTTGGCTAAAACCTGGAAAAGAGCAGTCAGCATGTGGGAATGTTTTCCAAAATATGCAAATATGTTATCCAAAACAGATGGCTCTTTTCCAAATCAAAAGCACAACACGTTTGCACTCCAAGCTGTCACCAAGAATTTTAATTCAAACTAATTCTATCTCGCTCATGTCAAAGTTCAGTGTGAAATTCCTGCCTTGACCCTTTGAGGCAGAATGGTTAGAGAAATGGACAGAAGCCTAGATCTCAAGTCCATCTTCCTACTGTCACTGGTTCACCAAATGTCATCTGCTTTGGGTTCCCATGTGTGCACGACGTTGAAGGCTACGATGTCCTCAGCATCGGTGCAGAGGGGGTACACATGAGCAAGTTTACAGCCCGTGTCTTCCATTTTCCAGAGTGAGTGTTGAAGGCCGTGCCCCCTCTACTTCACTTTCCTCCTAATGGACTCTTGATAATTTACAGTGAAAAATGCATCACATTTGAAAACCTGGAGTCTTCCATTTTATCATTTAATAAAAAGTTTGTACTCTATCACCTTTTCCTCCTATCTTCCAACATAAAATTTACCCTGTTTATCTTGCTAGGTAATCACAGGTCTTTGTCCTTCTCATTTCCTTGGAGTTCTGTATATATTTTTATTTAATGGTCTGACTGTTTGGGAAAATTTTATTTTAGGCCTTCGCAAATAAATTTTGGAAATAGAACAGTTTGTCAATTATAACATGTTCTTGTTTTGATAATTTTACAAGTATAATCAATTAATAAATTAAACATTGTAAGTAAACATTTGACTGTTTTATCTAGATACTCTTAAGTTTATTATTTAAATTGCAAAATTCTTGTTAAAATATTTCCATATAATCTACTAAAATGAGTGATTACCTTTTATAAAAGCAGAAAATATTTCCGATCCATTGTTATGTACATAGTATGATCCCAATTTTATAAAACATGCACTAATAAAGTAAATGGATTTAAAAAAAACACAGAATATACGGTTGAACTCTTCCGGTTTGTGTATTTCTAGTTTTTCTGTAGTAAGCATTTGTTATCATTTCAGTAAGGCAGTAACTGGCAAGGGAAGTTTTTCTTGTTTACAGATGGTTGTAGAGAAAGTGTTACCCCAGGAGTCAGACCGCAGAACAGAAGCTCATGTCTTTCATGCATGTCTCTCCTAAAAATGAATCTCGAGAAGTTATGAGTTATATCTCTGTCAATGTTATTTAGTTTGATGGTCAGAATACACGTGAGGCAGTTCACAAAAGGAGGACCAGAAATTTCCTTTTCAATTTAGGATTGTATTTGTTCATTTGATCTCAACCAGTAAGAAAAAACAAAATACATAATCCTTTTCACTTTTCAATGCTTTATCAACTTTGTGAAATTCCTTTTATTATTTTGCAGTGTTCCACCATGAACATAGAGGCACCATGAGTCACGCAGCACAGTAATGCCATTTGGTATGGACGCCAAAGCTTTCCTACCAGCTTCAGAATTTCCAGAAGTTTTTACACCAATGCAGAAAGAAAATTGCATGGGATGATGTTGAAATGACACACCCTATAGAAATTCCAATGAGTCATATTTTGTTTAATAATGCATGTTCAGTATGATTTACATGATCTTTTCTGAGGGGTGGGGTAATTTCAGTGCCATGAAGCATTGTTTGTGAGCATGTTCATAATGCAAATTGCAAACTGTCGCTAATAAATAGTCAACACAAAAGCTCAAACTACCGAAAAGGAAGTATTCATACTATAAAAACATGACTTAATGTTTAAGATAACACATAACAGGTGAGAGCTCAGCTGACTCTCGACTGGACTTTGAACTATCACCATAACTAAGCTTGTTTCTTTAGGGGAGTAATTGAAATGCTGTAAGTCTCAGTCTCCTCATATGTGAAACGGGAATTTAAGGATCTCCTGTATAAGGAGGTTGAAGAATAAGATGAGGCTCTGAAACTATTTAGTGTGGTGTCTGGACCTTAATAAATACCAGCTAATATGTTACTGATTGTGATGAGATGGCATTAGGCTCCATCAGACCTTCCAACAAACCCATACATGCATTTATTAAGCAATCTCTACGACACAAATTAAGAAAGCTCAGTGGCATGGAGGCTGAGGTTCCTGAATCCAACATGGCTGACTGCATACTTCAAATCCTCAGCCCGGTGGCTTGAAAAACACACGGGCATGCGTGCATATATGTCCAAAATCATGAGAGGAGACTAGAACACAAGGGATTGTGGTGTGACCATTTCTTCTTGGGGAGCATTCTCACTCTTTCTCTTTTTATCTCTCTCTCTTTCTGTCTCTGGTGAGAGCACATGCCCTATAGCAAATTAAAAATTAAATAATTAATTATTTTTTTTTAAATAGCTCACAAATCCAAGATCTCCATCTTTTTGGGGAGCCACATGCCAAAGAATATGAGCAAGGCCCAATCTAGCCAAAATCTAGATTACATTTACAGAGACTAGAACCTTTTGAATGCTGACTCTGCCTTGTGAACCCTGTTATCTCCAATATTCAGCACAAAAAGTGATTTCAATGAATGTTTGCTGAGAGAATAAGAGAAGTATTAAGTGTGTAATGCATGAAGACAGTTTTCATAGAAACTGAAGTTTAAATGACTCACTGAACTTGCAAATTCTATTAAAAAGGCTTCTCTCTAGAAAATAAGAGAGTAACAATAGCATCAATTTTGATGCTTCAACTCATCCTCTGAGTAGCTAGAGTAATAGGAAGGAGAACTTATTCACATTCTAGTTATTGACTATAAGAATTCAAATGTTTACACTGCTACTGGGGATGAGTTTTAAGGCTGTAGCATCAGTTTTGCAGGTTGTCTGACCAAGGACACCACATTTCAGCACAAATTATAGGCACAAAGTAATTTTAAAAGTACTATTTTCATGCCGTAAGAGTCATTTTTCAAGTGAAGTGTCTTAAAAATAACTTACATCAATGGTTTACAGGCATAGCTCACAAACATTTTAATTTAAGGAAGCCCTGAGTCAATGCTTGTGTGTGTGTGTGTGTGTGTGTGTGTGTGTGTGTGTGTATTCTAAAAGTAACATTTCAATTTTCATGATGACAAGGGAAAGAATAAACCATATTACAGAATGATTTCGTTTCCATATCCAGTGAGCAGTAGTTATAAAATTTTTGTTCATATGCAGAAGCCAAGAATGTGGCAGTCACGTAAACTTAATTTTCAACTGTTTTTGTATAAAAAGCATACCATAGTTTTTCATTACTAGGGTAAAAATAGAAAGAACTTACTTACCAAAGAGTGTTACTAAGATTTCATCCCTTTTTCTCGGAGAGATTTTTGTTATAGGATATATGCATTCACTGAAGAGACAGAGAGACAAAAAGCAAGAAATCACCCCCTGGTCACATCACAATCCTTTCTCCTCCATTTTTCTCCTTCATTCTCCTCTTGGGATTTTGGGGCACACCCACACATGGACCAGTGTGGTGGGAATCTAGCAATATAACCATTACACTATACTATCTGCTGGTCCCAGAACCTAGTCCCTTTTACAAATACCTTGAACCTGCTTCCTCTGTCAGTTTCAACACTGTGCTGGCAATCTAATCTTTTGAATTGTAGATCCATGACATCTGTTCTTTTGTAAGTTATTGTCAGATAAATTGACCCAAATATCTATTTCCCACTGGTGCTACAATGACTTAAAAGTGCCAACAGATAGGTCAAAAGCTAAAAGCAGGAAAAGAAGAGAGCAAGATCAACTGGTCAACCAAGTACTTTCCTACACCACCTAAAAAGTATTCAGACACTAGAGATGCTTTTAAATTTCAAGGTGTGTAATGGTGTTGAATATGCTCTATAATTGCATTAAGGGATAAACCCTGCAATTGTCACAACGTATGTGGCTTTTTACTTAGCAATTTGGGAATGTATTTGTGAAACCAGGAAGTTCTTCAGTAACTGAAAATGCAAATATACCAACACCAGTAATCCTTAGAAATGTGAACAAAAACCTCCATTTTCAATAAAGCCAGTGGGCAACATAGCTTATTACCAAGGCAATATCCAATGGGAAAACACATTTTATGATTATTTATTACTTTTCCTTGAATAACTGAAATTCTTTGTACAGTTTTATATCCCATGAATTAGAGGTTCTTTATTTAACCTAGAATTTGAAGAAAAAGCTCTGTTCTCTAATATTTTGATAATAGAACCTCTT
>NW_006159550.1:4926453-4948420 GCF_000334495.1 Tupaia belangeri chinensis | reverse complement strand
AATAGCCTGGATTACCTGAGAGCCCCTCTGAGTACAGGAGAAGTCTCCATCTTCAAGACCAGGAGGGCAGGCTTGGAGGACCCCACGTTCATTTTAGCTGCATTCTGTCCTTGCCTAAGTCCTGTGAGCAGACATGGCCTCTGTTCTTAGGGACAAAGGTCTGAATGTGGTCACTGTGGGCAACTGTCCATTCACAACTGTTCTCAGCTATCGGCCCAGTTAGAGAGGACAAGAGGGCTCAATGAAATGTGTTTAGAAAGAAATTTATAAACTGAGAATCACAAAGTATTATTACTTGTGGTTGTCTACTACTCTTTGAATCTCCTGAAAGTGTGTATGATTCACATCTATCCCTTTGCTGACGCTTTGTCCTCTACTTTTCTCATTTTCAAAACCATGAGAATGATGGGAAGCTTTAGGAGTTGTCTACAGTGCAAGATTCATAAAGGATTTTAAAAATAAAATGCAAAATGTATTGAATAATAAAATCTCATAGGAAATTTACAAGAAAGGGGTCAGCAGGTGGCATAGTGGTTAGAGGCACTGGACTCCTACATGGTTGACCAGGACCTAATATCTTATTGGAGGAAATTTAATATCTTAAATAGATCGAGTCTTCCAATCTATTAACATGGTATACCTCACCATTTATTTACTTTTTCTTACATTTTCTCATTATAAGGCATTATCTAAGCAATTGTATCAACTTTTAATGTGTTATTTTATTAATCTTCTTAACAGTTCATTCAGATCAATATTACATTCTTCAGTTTTATTAAATGAAGAAAATGAATCAAAGATTTGTTAACTTATTTATCCAAAATCATATAGCTAACACAGGCAGTATGAGTATGTAAAAATGGGTCATTGAGCAAACATTGAGAAATAGGGAAACACAATAAAAACAAATGTCACCTATAGCATATCACATTAGGGCCGTCACTGACATATATTTTCTGTAAAGGACCAAATAGCAAATATTTTAAGCTTTATGTGTCATGGTTGTAACTATTCAACTCTGTCATTTGGATTCAAAAGTCTCTAAACACCACATGTGAACAAAAACCAAGGCTTTCAGTAGGTCTTCATTTTCAAAACTGGGGTTTGCTGGGCATGGACATAGGTTGCTGACCCTCTGTTCCATGATAACCACTATTACAATTAGGGTTTACTGTATTTCTTTTTTTTCCCCTAAAAATGTAGAATAGTAAAATGATTAGGTGGGAAAACATTATTATAAGACAACTTTCAGTGCACCTCATGAATTTAATTACTCTATATTGTTACATAACTAATCTTATTAATAAATACATGAATCAATAAATATTGAAGGTATCATGCATTTATTTTTAAATAATAGAAGACTTTTGTTACAATATATAAAATCTGACCCAGTTGTAAGAGCATGCACTTAAGAGACTGTGCATCTGGCCAGGGACCACATGGAAGGCCTCGGATCAATTGCTACTCCAACCTGAAGACAGAGCAGTGGTGCACACATGCAATCCTAGGGAACCCAGAGGTGGAGAAAAGAGGATTGTAAAACAGTGAGACATTTTGTTTTAAAAAAAAAAGTTAAAGTGTGATGATTGTGTTTTCATGCTGAGTGGGAGACGTGCCTCTCTCAAACCTCATTACAACGCTGGCACAGTGGCCATCTGACAGGGGAAAAAAGGATCAATTCTGTGGAAATTCCAAGAAGTTTTAAAACACTAATAATTTCAGAGACATCATTCTTTTATGTTATTTTATTTCTTATTTTGAAAGAGTGAGATTTTTGCCACAGGGCCTATATACTCACCCAAGAGACAGAAACGAGAAAGAGAGGAGAAAAAAAAAAATACCTCCTCCTACCCCCAGGGAGAACAGCACACCACATTCCCTTGTCCTGCGATCACCTCCTGAGATTTTGTACATGCAAGCAGAAGTGGTTGGCAAGAGTTTCAAACCTCAGATTTCAAACCTCAGGTCTGGTTCTACATGTATGGTCGATTGTGTGAGAATCCAGCACCTTAATCACTGCACCACCTACTGGCCCCTGTAGAGATATCATTCTAAAGTTTAGCAAATTATTTCCAGTTTACTCTTTTGTCAAGATAAACATGTATTTGAGGGGCTACTGTAATAACCAGTTCTATACTTCACATTCTCCTTGTTAATATATGATAAATATTTTCAATTTTACTTAAAATTCTTCAAAACACATTGCTTTGTTGTTTGTTTTTTCTTTAGAGGAATTTTTGCTGTAGGCCACATATATCTCTCACCAGAGAGACTGATAGAGACAGAGAAAAAGTGATAAATAACCACCCAAGGGAATGGCAATGCAAGCAATCCCTTCTCTCCCATTCTCCTCTAAAGATTCTGGGTACCCACATGCCAGGCATGAGTTTCAAGCTACCAGGTCTAGACTCAGACCATGGGTTGTCATGTGAGACTCTAGCACCTTAACCACTATGTCACTTGATGGCTTTAAACACATTGTTCTTAATGTCCACGTACTAATTTGTCAGTTTAAAACTCTATATATGAGCTGTCCTTTTCCTTCCTTTTGATGACTGTAGAGGTCACCAAGTTTCCATTCCGTAAATATTTCAGGGTTAGTGGAAACGTACAGGTGTTTCATTTCCTGATATCGCACCCTGTGTGCCCACTGCTGTTAGACCCCACACTGCTCTTCTGAGACTAAATGACATCAAACAGCTCAAAGACTTACACAGATACTGTGAAAACTTCAATTCCATTTTTTCATTTATGTCTTTCTGGGAAGCGCTCATGTTCTCAGACTCATATGAGAGGCCTTCGAAAAGATTATGAAAAATACATGTAATAAAACTACTGCGCCTGAATTTTAAAAATGCACAAAAATAAACATTCTTTTATGCTATTTGTGATGACGTTTTGAAAAGGTGAGGTCTGACTCTCCAGGGTGCTCAGGTGACTCCCACCATGTGCCAGAGTCAGGCGCCAAGACAGACAGGGTGTGGGACTAAGGATCCCGATTGTGTCCCTGGGAAGAGTCTGGCTTGGAGCCATGATCTTTGAGTGACCTGCTATTTCCTGATTAGGCCTTACTAGCATCTCGATCCTCAGTAGTTCAACCTGATCCTTAAAAGGGAAAAATAAAAACCTAATTCACTGTGGCTCCAAGCCTTGCATTGCCATTCCCTTGGGTGGTTATTTATCACTTTTTCTCTGTCTCTATCAGTCTCTCTGGTGAGAGATATATGTGGCCTTGCCTCTGATTAAAATAGCTCAGTGGTGACTCAAAAGAGTCAGGAAAATGGAGGAAGGGCTTGCAGAAGAAACCCATCAACTTCAGAAAGTGTTGGAGGTCATTTTTAGTTGGCATAAATGTGGCAAGCATTCCCTTATTTTTGATCATTTAATCAGAGTTGGGATTATTTCACTACTTTACATTGATTTATGATTTTAGAAGACATTTTTAAAATAGCTCAGTGGTGACTCAAAAGAGTCAGGAAAATGGAGGAAGGGCTTGCAGAAGAAACCCATCAACTTCAGAAAGTGTTGGAGGTCATTTTTAGTTGGCATAAATGTGGCAAGCATTCCCTTATTTTTGATCATTTAATCAGAGTTGGGATTATTTCACTACTTTACATTGATTTATGATTTTAGAAGACATTTAGAACACAGGGATATATTAGATCTATACTAGTTTATAAAGCACTCTAATCTTTTATACAAATGGAGATCTCTATTATGTCATTTGTTTTATTGCACACTGTATTGGTGATTTGCTTAATGAGTCAACAAGTACTGAGAATCTTTCACTTAACCTCAAGAACAAAAGCATTACAAATAATCCCTACGCTCCTGTTGAGGCATAGGCCATAAAAGTAGAGGATTTAGTGATGATCTTTCAAAACTTGCCCAGTTTCCTGTTCGTTATTGAAGCAAAACGACATCCTGTTCTGTTGGAGATGGGAGCTGGTGGCTTTGCAGAAAGTGAAATGAAATTAACCAGGTAACATTGTCTCTTGGCTCCCCAGCTTATTCTACTTATTTGAGGGCAAATAAGCCCCCTAAGGCCATCTGCTTGATTTTCTTTCTTTGCTCTCCCAGATAACTCTCCACCTTTCTCTGCCTCAAGTCTGACCCCCACAGTAATGAGCTTCCCCATCCTCCAGGTGTTTGGAGAACCACCAAGGGAAGCAGCAGGAGCTGGGAAGTGAGAAGATAGTGAGGTCGGGTTTCCTCCCTGACAGGGCCTGAGCATGGGTGCATCCCCCCACTGCGGTCAATACATTGAGCCATCTACCCCATGGCCAGTGGTTTACGTCCAGAACCCAAAAGGTGGAGAGGAAATTCAGACCTTGTACCTCAACTGACCTACTGGAAAAATGTCTTTCCTTCTCCCAGGCTGGGTGCACAGTATGTGAAGTCCTAGTGCCCGAGGAAGGCTTTCATCAGATGACATAGCCATGATTCTTCTGACTTCGACTTCTATTGGCCAAAATTAACTACAAATAAGAGTGACGATGTCCTTTACTACAACCCATAGGAGTTGTCTCTTGGGGCACAGAGTGAGATGAAGAAATGGACAGTGGATCTCAAGATGGAAACAGAAGACATTCAGTAGAATCCATATCTCTTGCCCCTCAATTTAAGCTCTTTACCCTGGCTGAGTGTGAAATCTGTGTTCTCAAAGATATGGCACACATAGTCTAGTTTGAAAGCCAATGTTCTTGTCATCCTCAAGGTGGAAATCACAGGTGGATGATTTTCTAGCAACTCTGTGAAAGATAGAGGATCATGTCCTTTGGCAGTGCACATGCCAGTCAACTACACAAAGGGAAGACCTTGCTCTGATCGGGGCGACCTGTGCTCTATTCTGCTCACACTACCATATCTGCAGCTGGACAAATAAATCAGGAGAGAAACCAAAGACGTCACAGCACAGTGTTACTCAGATTGAGCACCTTTACCATCATTTGTACTACTTGGATATCTGTACTAGGGAAGAAAGACTGAGTCAAGAAGGGTAAGTGATAGAGGCTGACTAACCGATGGGCCTGTGCAACTGCTGCCGGGGCTACAGTGTCTACATGAGCCGTGTCCCGGGGGCAGAATAAGAGTGACGATGTCCTTTACTACAACCCATAGGAGTTGTCTCTTGGGGCACAGAGTGAGATGAAGAAATGGACAGTGGATCTCAAGATGGAAACAGAAGACATTCAGTAGAATCCATATCTCTTGCCCCTCAATTTAAGCTCTTTACCCTGGCTGAGTGTGAAATCTGTGTTCTCAAAGATATGGCACACATAGTCTAGTTTGAAAGCCAATGTTCTTGTCATCCTCAAGGTGGAAATCACAGGTGGATGATTTTCTAGCAACTCTGTGAAAGATAGAGGATCATGTCCTTTGGCAGTGCACATGCCAGTCAACTACACAAAGGGAAGACCTTGCTCTGATCGGGGCGACCTGTGCTCTATTCTGCTCACACTACCATATCTGCAGCTGGACAAATAAATCAGGAGAGAAACCAAAGACGTCACAGCACAGTGTTACTCAGATTGAGCACCTTTACCATCATTTGTACTACTTGGATATCTGTACTAGGGAAGAAAGACTGAGTCAAGAAGGGTAAGTGATAGAGGCTGACTAACCGATGGGCCTGTGCAACTGCTGCCGGGGCTACAGTGTCTACATGAGCCGTGTCCAGGTGGCAGCAGGGGAGGCAGAGGCAGCAGCAGAAACCAGAATGGAGCAATGGCTGCCAACATCTGGGAGGAGAAAGATGAACTTAATGTTCTAGATGACATTTTGACTGAAATGCCAGAACAGGATGATGAACTATATAATCCACAGAGTGAGCAAGATAAAAATGAGAAAAAGGGATCAGAAAGAAAAAGGTGATGGAATGGGATCTACAGACACCAAGCAACAAAAGCCTGTGTCCATTCAAGACAGCTTATTTCTAAGCCAATGAGATCATCTGTTAGCAATAACAAAAGAATAGTTAGTGCAAAGGGAAGGTTGCTCACAGAGTATAAAAATGAGGAATATCAAAGATCTGAAAGAAACAAGCATCTGGGCGCTGATCAGAACATTCATCTATCAATCAGTGCCTCTAGAGAACCTTATAAGAGTCAACCTGAAAAAACTTGTCTTCATGAAAGGAGGACCAAATCTTCTACACCAGATGGTTCTGAGAGAATTGGGCTTGAGGTGGATAGATGTGCAAGCAGACCCAACCAGTCTTCTAAGGAAGAAGTGAACTGTGAAGAATATGACTCTGACCATGAAACTGGCAACAGTGGTTCTTCTGATGAGCAAGGCAAGAACCCTGAAAATGAGGAGGAAGGGGTGGAAGAAGATGTGGAAGAAGATAAAGAGGTAGAAGATGATGCAAGGAAGATGAAGAGGTGGATGAAGATGGAGAAGAGGAAGAGGAGGAGGAGGAAGAGGAAGAATATGAACAGGATGAGAGAGACCAGAAGGAAGAGGGAAATGATTATGACACTCAAAGTGAGGCCAGAGACTCTGGTTCTGAATCAGTTTCCTTCATAGATGTGTCTGTTAGATCTGGTTCAGGAACAGATGAATCAGAAGAGGAAAAGAAGGAAAGGAAAAGAGCCAGAGGCCTACCTCCAATTGTTTTTGATAGAGTCATGCAGGTTCAGAAAAGAAGCATGAGAAATTATTATCTTCTGTTTATGCCATCCGAAAAGATCAAACCAGTAAACTCAGATATGTTCTTCAGGATGCAAGATTTTTCCTCATAAAGAGGAACAACCATGAAAATGTGACTCTTGCAAAAGCTAAGGGTGTTTGGTCAACACTGCTTGTAAATAAAAAGAAATTAAATGTTGCATTCAGGTATGCTAGGAGTGTCTTCTTAATATTTTCTGTAAGAGAGAGTGGAAAACTTCAAGGGTTTGCAAGACATTCTTCAGAATCACATCCTGGAGGATCTCCTATATGCTCAGTGCTTTTTTTTTTGCAGGAATGAGGGCTAAAATGCTGGGAGTTGTTTTTAAAATTGACTCAATATGCAGGCCTGAATTACCTTTCACTAAGTCCACTCATCCCAATCCTTGGAACTAACATAAGCCAGTAAAGATTGGACGTGATGGACAGAAAATTGAACTCCAGCATAGTACCCAGCTTTGTCTTCTATTTCCCCCGATGAAAGTATTGACTTGTATCAGGTCATTCAAAAAATGTGTCACAAGAGAAGAATGCATTCTCAGCCCAGATCAAGAGGACATCCATCCCGTCGAGAACAAGTCTGGGATGTGGGAAGGCGTCGACCACACAATACCAGGAAGTAGACAGTTTTACAAATCTTATTCCCAACAGACACCTTTCAGTAGTTTGCCGAGATGTGTTTTTAAATGGGTCCTACAATGATTATGCAAGGAAATTTCATAACATGGGACCACCACCACCTTGGCAAGGAATGCCCCCTTACCTGGAGTGGAACAGCCTCCACACCATCCTTATTATCAGCACCATGTGCTCCTCCCCCTTACTCAGGACATCATCCCGTACCACACGAAGCACAAAACAGAGATAAATGAGTACACGATTATGATACGAGGACGGATGATTTCTTTCACCACACACAAGTTGTTGTCAGTAGCCTGAGAAGTAGACCTCATGAAAGAGATCAGGAATGAGAGCTAGACCATCCTAGAGATCACAGAAAACATAGCGAGATAGAGGACGTGATAGAGAAAGAAAGAGATTATGTGATCAGGACAGAGAACAAGGGGAGAGAGGTCGATAACAAAGATAATGTGCTTTGGGAAGCACTGATTGTTTAAATTTTTTAAAAACTTGTGTTTTGGGACCAGCAGTTAGCGTAATGGCTATGTCGCTGGACTCCCACGTAGTCGACCGCGGTTCGCATCCTGGACCCGGCAGCTTAAACTCACGCCGGGCACGTGTGCATGCGTGCCCAAGATACTGAGAGGAGAATGGAGGAGCAGGGATTGTGGTGTGGCCATGCCCCAGGGGGGTGATTTCTCACTTTTTGCCTCTCTGCCTTTCTCTATCCCGCGTGGACCGCGCCCTATGGTGAAAAAGCGCAAACAAAAAAAAAAAAAAAAAAAAACCTTGTATTTTGTGAGTGTGTCTGTTTACAAGTAGTAAATTTATTTTCAGCTGTCTACTTAAAAGTTCATTGTGTAGAAGGATTTGTTAGGACCCCTTTGTTCCAAGCATGTAGTATAATAAGAACTGAAAAACACAAATTCACCAAAAATGCACAGTTGACAGTTGACACTGATTGAAACAGAATGGAACAGTCCAAAAATGTAGATATTAATTCATTCTCCATAGATGTTCATCTTATAGTATGTTCATCCTGTAGTTAGTTTTTGTTTGTTTTCTTTCTTTTGGATCTCGGTCAATAACTGCCATATATTTTGCTTTGCTGTGTTTCTACATGTAGTTCCACCGGTTCAGTAAAAATCATGCTGCTATCGAGTATGAAGATACTGAAGTACGATAATTTGACTACATGGCAGTGTTGTACCATCTTCGTGATTTCTTCCTTTCCCTCATTTTTTAAAAACTTATAAAGTCCTTTTTTTATTTTTTTAGTCTTCAATGATGATAACAATATTAAGAAGACACTACTATCTAGTTTTTAATCTTTTAAAATAAAAAATGTCTGTGTTCAATAGCGTGGCTTATGCTATCGGCTAGCCTTCCTCTCTAAACACTTACACGTTGGCTTGGAATGCTCATAAGCAGCATGTGGAGCAGCAGAAGAAAATTCCCATATTCTACATTGCTACTGTTCTGATAAAATAAACTGGTAAGGACTGACCAAAAAAAAAAGTAACAAATATCATCTTTAAGACAATTTAGAAACTACAGACATAGCGCAGAAAAAATACCCACAATCCCAGTATCTACAGGTGATCACTCCAATCTCTGTGCCCTCCATTCTACCCCGGCTGCCTTTTTCTGAGAAGCTTATAAATTGAAAGCAAAGAAACCCAAGACGGCTAAAGTAAATTTCCAGGAGGGAGTGGCAATTCATTGTTAACCCACTTCTATGGACTGACTTGCATATTTTGCCGTTTGGACTGCTGTATCCACTTTCCCTGGCTAATGCCTGTTCATATGCTGGGGCTCAGCTCAGATACTGTCTCCTCCAGGAAGACTCCCGCATCCAGGAAAGCAGCGACAGACCTCTTCCTAATTGTTTTGCAATAGCATTACCTAGTGCCTCTGGTAGGTACTGCTACAACCCTTCCTGCCCCAGCCTAGCTTATTTACTCAGAGTTCCTTTCCAGTGGGATGAGACCATGTGTAAATCATCATTGTCTTTCCAGGTCAACTGAATGACTGAAAGAGCGAAGGAACAAATGGGTGAATGAACATGGAAGTATTTCTTTTCCATCTTATGGCAATGAAACATCACCATTTAAAATACAATTATTTTTGGACCAGCGGTTAGCGTAATGGCTATGTCGCTGGACTCCCACATAGTAGACCGCGGTTTGAGTCCCGGACCTGGTGGCTTAAACTCACTCCTGACACGTGTGCGTCTGTGCCCAAGATCCCGAGAGGAGAATGAAGGAGAAGGGATTGTGGCGTGGCCATCCCCTCTGGGGGGTGATTTCTCGCTTTCTATCTCTCTGCCTCTCTCTGTCTGCCTGGTGAGCGCATGCGCCCTATAGCAATAAAAAAAAAAGACTCTAAAAAAAAAATACAATTATTTTAGGGCAATTTATGCTATAGGGCATGTGCACTCGCCAGAGACACAGAGAAAGACAGAGAGAAAATAAGAAATCACCTCCCTCCCCTTCCCCCCACCAGACAGGGGATTGGCCACACTATAATCCCTTCTCCTCCATTCTCTTCTTGGGATTTTGGGTGTGCACACACTTGGAGTGAGTTTCAAGCATCTGGGCCCAGGAATCGAACCATGATTGGCCGTGTGGGTGTCTAGCACCTTAACCACTACATTACGTCCTGAACCCTAAAATATAACATTTAAAAACAGTTACCAATGAGGCCAAGAGGTGGCGAGGAGGTTAAGGTGGCTGGATTCTACATATCTGACTGTGTGGTTCAATACCTGGACTCAGTGATTTGAAAATCATGCAGGGCATCTGTGTGTGTTCAAAACTTCAAAAGGAGAATGGAGGAAAAGGAATTGTGCTATGGCCATCCCCCGCAAGGAGTGATTTCTCACTTTCCTTTTCTTTGTTTCACTCCAGCAAGTATATAGGCCCAACAGCAAATACCCTAAAATACACACACACATCCCAGAAATGTCAGAAAAAGAATTCAAGATACTCATTTTAATAAAACTCAATGAGATGTAAACAAACATAGACACCCAATTCTAGTAAATAAGAAACTTTTTCTTAACTTGAAGGAGGAACTCCATAAAGAGACACTCTGAAAACGAATCAAACAGAACTTCTCTAGATAGAGAATATGATATGGGAATCATAAACTCCCTGGAAAGTATTGACCACAGATTAGACCACATAAAAGAAAGAATCTCTGACCTAGAAGATGAAACTTCAGTTTAGTCCAAACAACTGAAAAGAATAACCATTAAAAATGAGGACTACAGGGAACTAGCAGTTAGCGTAATGGCTATGTCACTGGATTCCCACATAGTCGACTGCGGTTCACGTACCGGACCCGGTGGCTTAAAACTCACACCGGGTGTGTGTGCGTGAGTGCCCAAGATCCTGAGAGGAGAATGGAGGAGAAGGATTGCGGCGTGACCATCCCCTCTGGAGGGTGATTTCTCGCTTTCTATCTCTCGGTCTCTCTCTGTCTGTCTGGAGCGGGCACACGCCCTATAGCGACAATCTCTCAAAAAAAAAAAAAAACCTGAGGACGACATATGGGAAATCTTAGACTCCCATAAACATCTGACTGTCCACATAACAGATATTCCAGAAGGTGAAGAGATGTGTAAAGACATAGAAAATGTCTTTCATAATATATTAGCTGAATTTTTTTTTCCAAATAGGTAAAAGCATAAAGACATTGATATCCAGGAAATACAAGAACATCAATTACATATAACAAGAAGATCCTCTCCCATGCACATCTAGCCAAACTGGCAAACATCAAAGACAATGACAATATTCTAAAAATGGCCCTAATGCTGGGCATGGTAGTACATCCTGTTATCCCAGCACCTTGGAGGCTGAGGCAGGAGGTGGTGCCATAGTGAGACCACTTCTTAAAAATAAATGGCAGGGAACCAGCAGTTAGCGTAATGGCTATGTCACTGGATTCCCACATAGTCGACCGCGGTTCACGTCCCAGACCCGGTGGCTTAAAAACTCATGCCGGGCGCGTGTGCGTGCGTGCCCAAGATCCCGAGAGGAGAATGGAGGAGAAGGGATTGCGGCATGACCATCCCCCCTGGGGGGTGATTTCTCGCTTTCTGTCTCTATGTCTCTCTCTGTCTGTCTGGCAAGCGCACGTGCCCTACAGTGAAAATCTCTCAAAAATAAATAAATAAATAAATAAATAAATGGCATAGCGGGCCAGCAGGTGGTATAGAGGTTAAGGCACTGGATCCCACATGACTAACTCCACAGTCCAAGTCCTGGACCCAGCACTCTGAAAATTATGCCAGTGCCTGTGTGTACATGCCCCAAGTCCTGAAGAGAGAATGGAGAAAGAATTGTAGCATGGCTATCCTCCGTGGAGGGTGATCGCGCTCTCTCTCTCTCTCTCTCTCTCTCTCTCCTGCTCTGGCAAGTGCACATGCCTGAGAGCAAAAATTTAAAAAAGAAAAAGAAGAAGGCACAGCTGTATAGGGTACTTCACAAATGAAGCTCGAAGGACTGAAGTTGCTCTGGATGAGGTGAACAGTGACGGATCGGTGACTATGACAGTCTATGGCAATCTGATTACAAGCACAAGGTTTTCATAAGGTTCAAAGGTTCATTCCACCATTTCACATGCTCCTAAAGAATGAATAATTATCACTCCTAGCCATGATCATTGGATAATTATTGAATAAAATATTCAATATGAGTACCCTTCCCATAATGCTCTCTTAAGGTCTCCCATAGTATATCGACCCCTGATGACCTTCTCTGTCATAGAAAGTAGGTGAATGCCTCTTCATCACCCCTAGAAGAGCTCAAAGAGAACTCTGCTGCCAGCCGGACTGCTTGACTAAGGTCTAACAATAGTAGCTTCATCTAAGGAAAGTCCTGGAGGATGACAGAGGGTAGGGCAAGCTGTTGACAGGGGAGTGGGATGTTGGGTGTGTGTGAGGCACTGAGCTCCAGAAGTCAGTTTGTTCAGCATAAAGTGAGGTCAGGGGCAGGAAGTGAGATGGGGCAGGTCTATCTTATACACCAGCCACGAGTTACATTTTCGGTGCAGCACAAGGCAGGTCTGAATCACTGTGCTGGGCCAGAAGGCACAGTAATACATTCCAGAGTCACTGTTTTCCAGATATCTGAGTACAAGTTCATAGTTATTCCCTGTGGTTTTATAAGCCTGGTATTTTTCTTGTCTGATTCCTGAATCCATCACAACTTTGGAGCTAGACTGTATTAAGTACAGAAGTCGTCGTGGAGCCTTCCCCTCCTGGAATTGGTACCAGTGGATGTAGCTGGCACTGACTTGTAAATTACAAGAGATTACAACAGTTGATCCAGTCTTCCCAGTGACAATCATTCTCCCTTCCAAGTTGGAAGATACTTGACTGGCTACAGTGGGTAAAACAAAACATATGGATGAATTCCTTAGAATATTTTGTATTGAAAAAACTAAAACTCATTAAGTATCTTTCTATACAATATACTTACCAGAAGCCAGGAAAGCTAAAAGTTGGACAAGAGCCCAGGGCATCCTCCCTTCCCAGGCCTTAGAAGGTGGGGCTGGGAGGGTCCCAGATGGCAAAGGCATAAAATATCCTCTCAAAACTCAGTTCCACCTAGAAAAAAAAAGAGAGCCCTAGGGCAGAAGACAGTAAGTTCGGGCTGGTCTTCCAGACTAGGCCACAGCAGAGAGAAGTCACTGAGGGTCTGTCTTAGAGGAACACCCAGCTATTTACCCAGCAGGGGTGGGCACTGGGGCCTGGGGGAGGAGCCCCTGCTGCTCTGTCACCCATTGCTGGAGCGCCCTCCTGTGGCAGGTGGGAGGAGGCTCCCTCCAGGAGAGAAGCCAGCAGCCCTGAGAGCCCAGAACTGAAGAGATTGAACCAAATATGGCAGGAAGCAGAACCAAGGATACAGCTGCCTGTTCCCTGGTGGAGGGAGCAGTCGACATCAGTTCACTCCCTGCATTCCGGAATATCAGTCTATCAGTGCCCTGCCATGGTCTTGTCCTGAGAGGAAACTTCTGCATCCTGGTCCTGAATCACCTTTCTTTGCACCTGTCACTAGGCAGTGAGGCGACCACCACCAGCAGATCTCAGAAGCTCTGAATCAGTTTTATTACAAGAAATGGGTATAAGGTCAGTTAGCCATACTTGATTCCGGTCCAAGGTAAGTGGACTTGTGTGTGTGTGTGTGTGTGTGTGTGTGTTGTGCACAAACCACTGTGTTACAGGATTTCTGTTCATCATCAAGTAAAGAGGCTTCCTCACCCAGGATTTCAAGATTAAATTAAAAGAAAACCAGTACAGGTCCAGCTGTGGAAGTGCATGCAAGTTGATACTGCTACCTGGAAGACTGAAGTTACCTGAGAGGCCTGGGTTCAATTCCTGGCCCATCCTAAAATCCAGGCATGGAGATGCACAAACAGTCCCAGCTACTAAGGAGGCTGAGGCAGGACTTGGTGACAGAGTGAGACTCAGTCTAAATAGAAAAAGTAAGGGGAAAAAAGCATGGGGTGCCATGGCATGCAGCACTTTGTGTATACCATAGACGGGATTGTACTTGCCGTTTACCTAAACTTCACATTCACCTGAGCTTTCTATTTTGTATCTGTCAACAGCATACTAAAAGTAAAGACTTTTGAAGAAATAAAGCTAGAACATCTAATAGAAGCAATTGTTTTTTCTCTAGGATGAGGGAGAAAAGATGGAAGGGAAATCTCGGATGGAAGCTAGCACCCCTAGGGCACCTTCTTTTATAGTTTTTCCCTTAGACCCATGTAAATGTTTTATCCACACAAACAAATCTTAATTAAAAATAAAAATAAAACCAATTTAAAAAATATAAATGATAAGAAATTATATAGTAAAGATTGCATAAACGAATGTAAAAATTTTATAGATTAATAAGTATGGCACAATCTGGGCGGGCCGGAGGGTGGTGTTGTAGTAAAGGGAGGGCTCTGAGAGGCTGCCCACAGGAGAAGGTGCCAGTGTGAAGCGAAGACCTTCCTGTACACGGGGTGGGCCTGTGCTCCTGATCCACACTGCCGAGGCTGTGGGTGACTGCAAAGTCAAAACCCCATTGGGGTGCTGTTTTTCTATCTCCCATTTATGAAAAAATGCGTGTATTGAAAACACAGAAACACGAACCCTTGTAATACGGACTTCACATCAATGTTGTTTACTTCTTTTGAAGCTGTCCTCAGGAAAACTAGACAGCAGTAATCCAGAAGAGAGCACTCAGCATCTCTACCCAGGTCTCTGAATTCTATGTCTCTCTGAAGGTGTGAGGACGTAGAGGAGAAATGGCTGAATCCAGGACTGGGGCTTGATACATTGTGGCCTTTGGTCATTTCTAGAGCGATGTAAGAAAAAGATTTCTGAGTGAAAGTCGTTATATATTCATTTTGCCAAGTTTTCTAGCTGCTTTACAAAAGAACAATTATTGACCTCATTACTTGGTCACAGCCTGGAACTTTCTATGGAACATAAAAAATATTTATTATTGTTTTAATTAAGGGTTGGCATCACTTCTGGCTCTCAGATCTTCCCGGGGTAGACCACCTCACTGTGGTTCAGACACCAGTGGCCCTGCGGGTGGGAAGGGAACCTGGGCACTGAAAGTCAGCGTGACCGTCACCCCAGACGGCTCTCAGAGAGAATGAGCAGTCACACCTCCCTGTCCACGTCTCTGAGGTTAGAGCAGTGGAAACTGTGAAGGGAAGCCTTCCAGCCATCACACACACATTTTTAAAGAATATTTATTTATTTATTTTTATTGTTATTATTATTATTTATCTGACCAAGGAGAAAGAGAGAGAGAGAGGGATAAAGGCCCTGGACCTCTATGATTACTGCGCACTAAATCTGGGCTGTATGGCATTCACGAGGTGAGGATGCGGACACGATCTTCTGTTACGATCTCAGCCACCCTTTGTCCTGCACCACGTCTGTCCAAGCGTGCGCGCTCGTCAGAGCACGTGTGCTTATTGAAGTGTGGTCTTTAACGAGATTGAAGTAGCTGTAGGGAGGCTGCTTTATCGTGCGGATTGACTGCACCTCTCACCTGCTGCGTCGTCAGCTCACGGGCTTTGCCTTACTCCCCTTCCCTGCGCATGGACAGAACATATACTTACACAGAGTATGCTAAGACCAGAACTTAACATGGCCTCTCCCTCAAACTATGCCACAACCCAGGTGTTGATGGTTCACCTCCTTCCAGTGTGTGTGTGTGTGTGTGTGTGTGTGTGTGTGTGTGTGTGCGTGTGTGTGTGTGCGTGTGTGTGTGCGTGTGTGTGTGTGTGCGTGTGTGTGTGTGTGTGTGTGTGTGTGCGCGTGATTCCACATCGCTGTGCTCGCGGTGCCTGTTGTTTTTAGCATACGTGATGGCAGAGTATATAGTTTTTAAACTATGTGTTTGCTTTGACTTTTTAATATACTTATATTCCATCTTGTCATAAACTACATATAAACACATTGTAAGAGAATGCAAGCTGGGGCAGCAGGTGCTATGTGGTTAAGGTGTCGTACTCCCATATGGCCTGCTACAGTTCAAGTCCCAGAGTTGGAGGCTTAAAAATCCCACCAGGCACATGCGTGTGCTCTCTTAACATTCCAGGAGGAGAATGGAGGAGAAAGGATTGTGGTGTGGCCATCCCCTCTGGTGGGTGACTTCTCACTGTCCCTCTCACTCTCTCTCTTTTTCTCTCTCTGGCAAGCTTATACGCCCTATGACAAAAATCCTAACAAAGTAAGTAAATAAAAGAGAATGCAAGATGTTTTTATGGAGACGTAATAATATTTACATTATTTATTGTTAATTTTGTTAACATACAATCATTATCATCTATTTACTGACATTTTCATGTCTATAGTGATGTTTTTAAAGAATTACTTTTTCTTTAACTTTATTTATTTATTTATTTTAATTTGACCAGAGAGGGACAGAGTGAGAGAGAGAGAAAAAGAGAGTGAGGGAAAGTGAGAAAGCAAGCCGTCACATTCAGGACTCGAACCATAGTCGGCCATGTGGGACTCCAGCACCGTTAACCACCACACCACCTGCTGGCCCCACTATAGTAATTTTTAGAGAAAACACACACATGTTGGATAAATTTTGGATTTCTTGGGGATAGATCCTAAGGAAAGAATTCCAGGGTGAAATGACCTGAAACATGGACAAAAATAATAATACACACGGCTGAGGAGACAGTGGTCCTGAACAGCGGATGGTGCTCACTGGCAGTGACCACAGGGGACCTTCCTCAGCACCAGAATGCAGAACCTACACTCTCACTCTAACCTGCTACCTACGTCGTTCACAGCAATTTTCAAAAATGCATAGATTAAGTTTCTCTTCCAAAGTTTAAATCAATTTTTTTACTTCATGTCTCAGATTTTTTTTGTCTTTCTTTCTAAAAATTTTATTTATTATTTTTTTTCCATTTGTGAGAGAGAAAGTGAAAAAACAAGAGAAAGACAGGCACCCCCAACAGGTTTTTTGTTGTTGTTGTTGTTGTTGTTTTGGAGAGATTTTCACTATAGGGCACGTGCGCTCGCCAGACAGACAGAGAGAGACATAGAGACAGAAAGCGAGAAATCACCCCCCAGGGGGGATGGTCACGCCGCAGTCCCTTCTCCTCCATTCTCCTCTCGGGATCTTGGGCACACACGCACACGCGCCCAGCGTGAGTTTTAAGCCACCGGGTCCGGGACATGAACCGCGGTCGACTACGTGGGAGTCCAGCAACATAGCCATTACGCTAACTGCTGATTCCCAACAGGTTTTTGACATCACAGTCCACCCCCAGCTTCGGTTACTCCAGACTGTGGGCTTTATTTTCCCATTCTACTCAGGGAGGTCTCTGGATGCAAACCCAGAACCTTCCTGTGGGTCCTTCTCACAGAGCGTGTTTTTCCACTGCACCACCATCCAGCCCCCGCAGTTCTTTACTAACACCATTTATTTCTCTTGTGTGTTTAGCTAAAGTACATATTGCTCTATGTACACCTTTAAAGAGTAATGTAACTCAAAGTAACAAAAGTATTATTATTTAAAGAGGGTTTTGCTATAGGGCATATGAGCTTGCTGGAGAGACAGAGAGAAACAGAGAGAAACCGAGAAATCACCCCGCAGGGGGGATGGTCATGCCTCTGCCCCTTCTCCTCCACTCTCTTCTTGGGATTTTGGGCATTCACACACGCAGCTGGCATGAGTTTTAAGCCACCAGGTCCAGAATTTAAACCATGGTCAACTACATGGGAGTCCTGCAATGTAACCATTACGCCATCGGTTGGTCCCATCAATGTATCAAAATTATTCATTTTTTGTTGACCTTCTGTGTTCGTTTTGCATTATGTATTTGGTCTAACGTGTTGGAGGGCAGGCCTTGTAGCCTGGGGGCTAAGTGAGCCAGAGCCCACATGGTTGAATATGATTCAGATCCCAGCCCCAGCAGCTTGAAAACCACGCCAAGCAAGAATGCATGGGAGCCCCAAATATGAACAGGATGGAGAAATGGAAGAACAGGGAATGAGCATGAACACACCCCAATAGAGGGTGATCCCTCTCTCTGTCTCTCTATCCATGGAGAAAGGATATGCCTTTTAGGAATTTAAAAAAAAAAAAGTTTCGGAATTACCAAAGGGGAACAAGGATTGTGAATACATTTAAATCATCATCAGATATTTTAGTTTACCACAAAGTCATATTTTTCTCAATGAGGAACAGTTCTAAAGTATTCAAAATACTACTTTTTTTAACTCATTAATGACTTTGAGTCCATTAACATTTTTCCTGCGTGTTTAACTGCCTTGTATCAAAAGAACTAAACTATATTGTGAGTTACATTTCAGACTTGAACATTCACCTTAGTACCTCATAGCAAGGCAGGACACCTGGAGTTGTCTTCTTCCCCTGTGCCACTCAGGAAGAACAGGATTGCCTGTGGTGCCGCTGGTGCTGGTGTGGGTGGAAACCGGCCTTTTGTAAGATCCGATCACCTCCATCTGGCCGGTTGTAAGAGTAGGCCAGATCTCAGGAATGCTGCTGGGAAATGCACTAGGAAGAGTCCCTTCCCATGGAGAAAGGGTGAGGAAAACCTCCTGTGTCTGGCCTCAGGACTGAAGCTCAGGCTCTCTGTGGTGTTGCAGGATGGAGCTGACTTGCACCAAGCCCCTAGCTGATGCCTGCGCTGGCTCTCGGGGCAATTCAACCTGAGAAGAACCCTCACCAGACATGCATGTCGATCTTGTAGGGTGGAGGCTGTCTTCATGAGAAGTCATGGTGGGCTGAGAATTGGCGATGGAGTTTTACCTCCTCTGGGACTGGACAATGAGTCTGAGCACCCACTCTGTCTCAGGCAGGGAGGGGCACCTGCCCCCTGTGCACAGTGCTGAGCACCCTCTTCTGACTGAAAAGCCTCACTCCCCTTTATCTGACGTTAGCATTATTGAGCTAAACAGGTCTTCAGTTGACTCCAGGCATTCTGTCTGCAGAGAACTTCATACAGCTCAGTGATGGCAGTCAGTGACACGGGAGCACCCGGGCATCTGCATCTCAGGGCTCGTGGGGAAGGAGCACATTTCTGTGTCCACAGGCACAGTTACCTGTATAGGTATTTGATCTTGTGGCTTCTGTCTACACTGAGAATATTAAACCAGATGCTACCAGCCGGTGTACATCAAATACCTCAGAAAAGCACAAACGTGGGATATTAGGGATTCTCTTAGTGCTGCCAGGTATCTTTCTCTGTTGCTCCCTCAGGACGGTGTCATGGGAGCAGACTGTGGCAGGGTCCCATCACCTCATCAGACCCCCAATTCACATAATGGCTAAAGACCTGACTGACCTTTAGCCCAGCCTCCCAACAGCATGAAGGGGAAGTTCTGAGCAATCTCCTGTGTGTGAAGATGGATGTTTTTCCATTAGCTGTGGCCTTTTGACAGTGAGCAAAGTTGGTGTGGTTTAACTGACTGATTTTCTCCTGCAGCACTCCAACTAGTAGGGGCTGGTTTGCCTCGGAGCCTTTTCCACAAATCAACCACAATTACTGAGCACGTAAACAAAGGAAGCCTGAGAATATAAAACACCATCAGCCACATCAGCGCCCCCCACACCCAGTCTGCCTCCACCACCACCACCACCACCACCACCGCTCCCCTCTGCGCCTCTGAGGGTCAGGGCAGCCCTGGTAAGGAGGGAAGGAAGTTGCTAAGAAATTTGAAACTACAGAAGACATTGCCTAGTACCTTGGGTACTAGTGAAATCAGCCCCAAATATGGTTTTTAGTGATTAAAATGTCCCCTCTACTTCTATACAAAAGTAGTTCCAAATCGAGAGTTCTGATCAATCCATATGTATCTAGGCACAGATGTAAGTTAAGTTTAATCTTTCTTATGTCTGGCTGAGCTTAAGAACCTGTTTCACAGAAACTAATTATGATTGTGCAAACAAAAAATTAAACTTTCCTCTTAAGTAAGACAATGTCTTATTTTTACTTTTACTTTAAAGTATTCACTAGAGATCATAGAAAAATATACAACTACTTATCAATTTTTAACCCACTTACAATATATTAATCATTTTGCTTTAATCTATTGCTGTGGAAATATATAGCAAGAGAATCATTCATATCAGGGTTATTGCCAAAAGTGGTCAAAGGACATGAACGAATATTATACACAAAAGATGGGCAAGCCTTAGCATACACAAAGTTTTTGATGTTCACTCCCAGGAAGAGAAAAGCAAATTAAAACCACAACGAGGCCTGCTGTGTGTAGCATCCCACTCTGTGATGCTGGACTCCCGCGGACGGCCAGGGCTCATTTCCTTGGTTCATCTGTGCACGCTGGGTGTGCGTACATGCCTGCGATCCTGCCGAGGAGGGCTCAGGGGATCAAGGCCTAAGACCTTATTGATGGTGCTTGTCTCTCTCTTTCTTTCTCTTGCTCTCTGATGAAATAATAAATAAATAAATAAATAAATACTTTTAAAATCAAAACAAGAGATACTGTACTTTACCTGTCAGGGGGACAAAACCCCGTGGCCTGGAAGCACAGTCTCAGCACTCACATATGGTGGTGGAGATGGAGAACAGAGCTCTCTCTGTGAAGGACGAGTTCATATTCCTATCAGTATCTCCAGAGCATGTGTTCAAAACAATGTAACAATTTTACATAATAAAAGATTGGAAATGATCCAATAGCCTACTTCAAGGAACTGATCTAGTATTCTATGTTCACCTTTAAAACGTCAGATGCTCTTTCCATGTCCCTGTCTAATGATGCAAAAGGAGTCTAGGATTTGTAGGTAAACATGAGCAGAGAATCCTGCACACGTGACCTGCTGTATCTATGAGTTCTGCAGCCACAGATTAAGCTACCATAGAGCAAAAACATTGGTAAAAAATAGAAAACTGTCCTCCATGGGAGCTGAGAACTAGTGCTTTCAGGGGAAAAGAGAAATGAAGATTTTCTGATGAGAATTCACCCTGGTAGAGCCCCCTCTATTGTTCCCTCTATATCTCTCTGTCTCTTTCTGTCTCTCTGTTTGTCTCTGTCTTTTCATTTTTTTTTAATTATTCAAGGTAAAGTATTTTCTTGGCTCTCAAATCCTCCCTTATCTTTCTGATAATCCCCTTTCCTCCCTCCCACTTAGGAGAGGCAAAAAGGGCAGGCCTTCAGAAGAAGACTGAGTCCTACATGGGAGCAGAGAACCAGCGCTTTCATTTTTTTTTTTTAATAAACAAATAAATTTTTTTCTTTCTCTTTTCTTTTTTTCCCATCTTTTTCTCTCTCTTCCTCTGTCTTCTTATCCTTTTTCTTTGACCTCATCACTTTGCTGCTCAGCCTTTACACACTTAGTGTCCAGATGGGTCTAAGTGAACAGTAGCCAAACAGCTGAATACCATTAAGGTCAACATATCCTCAATTCCCACTGAATCTGTGGCACAAAGGGAGAAAAATGGAATGGGAAAGTCACCTCCTCTTGCACAGCTCTGATCATTCAAATTGAATTAGAAATTAAGAAAAATGAATAACCCATCAGACAACTAAAAAATCACTGCAGAGGTACAATAAATATGAGAAACCAGGAAAATTCCTCTCCCTCAAGGGAAAAGAATAACTCCTCTTCACCCACAGACAGTACAATGGAACTCACAGAAATGTCTGATAAAGAACATGGAATATTCATAGTGACAAAGCTAACAGAGCTAGAAGAGAAGAGAGGCAATGAACTCAAGAGGCAGGAGAAAAGAACTAATGAGTTCCAGGAGGTGAGGAAGTTCTTGCAAGAGTTGAAAGAGGAAATACACACCATAAAAATAAATCAAATGGAACTGTTAGAGATGAAGGTTATCATACAGGAAGTCAAAATCCCCCTTGAAAGTATTAAAAGCAGACTAGATCATACAGAAAATCGAATCTCAGATGTAGAAGACGGAATCACTGGATTAGTAAAGTCCACCACAAAGATGAGAAAATAGCCCCCAAAATTGAGACTAATACACAAGAAATACTAGATATCATTAAACATCCAAACATCTGGATAATCGGTATCCCAAAAGGTGAATAGACTAATAAGGGCATTGATAATCTATACCATGAAATCCTGGAGGAAAACTTTTCCAAACCTATAAAGGCATTCAAAGATCCAGACCCAAGACATAC
>NW_006159550.1:4922667-4926437 GCF_000334495.1 Tupaia belangeri chinensis | reverse complement strand
ATCAACCAAAGAAGATCTTCTCCAAGACACAGCATAGCCTGATTGACCAAAACCACAGACAAAGACAGGATACTAAGATTGGCAAGAGAGAAATGTCAAATTATCTACAAAGGATATCCTATCAGGCTAACAGCAGACCTCTCATCAGACACAATGTGAGCAAGAAAAGGATGGGGAAAATATACTTTAAGTGTTGAGTGAAAAACAATTTCAACCAAGAATACTATATCCGGCAAGATTATCCTTCATATGGGACGAGAAGACAAGAACATTCTCAGATAAACAAAACTGAAAGACTTACTGAAACTAGACTAGCTCTCCAAGAAGTTCTGAAGGGAGTACTATATCAAGAAAACTAAAGTCAGACACTCAGAAATAAGAGTTCAAAAACAATTAAGAAAATGGCCAGCATAATGATAGGGACAAGTCCAGAGTTGAATGTTATCTTCCAGAATTTAAACAGAAATATTGGACCACAACTTGAGATAGATTAAGTATGAGTCTGAACTAGAGAAGTAGAATTTTATGACTTTTGACTAAAACATTACTGATAGTCTATGCTTTGTTTTCCAGAGTTAAAGATTTTTGTCTTGAGTTGTGAACAGGTCTATGTATCTACTATTTGAACAGAATCCTAAGCTGTTCCCTGGTTTTAAGTCTTAAGCAAAGTTCTCTTAAAATTTTTTGATTTTGATGTATTAAAGCTAAAACTGCCTTCCTTGAAATTAAAAAATATTTCTAAAAATACCTCTTTAATGATAACAGTAAGCTATATAGACTCATCTAGGTGCTACTTTATAGTATATTCATTCTACTCACAGAGTTTCATGTATTTAGATTAATTAAGATATTTTGTGAATCAATAAAATGTGCATGTAGCCATCAAAAAAACAAAGAGAGGATGTGAGAAATTACCACACAGGGACTGTGGCCACGCCACAATTCCTTCTCCTTCATTCTCCTCTTGGGATTGTGGGCACTCACACTCCTGGTGTGAGTTTCAAGCCACTGTGTCTCAGATTTGAACCAAAGTGAACTATGTAGGAATCCAGAGTCTTATCCACTACACCACATGCTGACCCCCAAAACATTGTACTTAATGGGCACATAGTATTTTATCACTTTTAAACTACATGGAGAAGCTGTCCCTTCTTCTCCTGTTGATCACTGTAGAGGTTACCAAGTTTTCATTCCCGTAAATATTTCCGGGTCTTTGGAAACATACAGGGGCGTCATGTCCTGAGGCCTGACCCTGCGTGCCCACTGCCATTAGCCCCACACTGCGCTTCTGAGACTGAATGACATAGTGTGGGTCACAGGCGTACTCAGATACTGTGACAGGTTTAATTCCCTCTCTTCATTCATGTCTTTCTGGAAAAGGTTCATGTTCTCAGATACATACAAGAGATCTTCAAAACATTGATGAAAAATGCATATTATTATTTTTTTGAGAGGTTTTTGCTATAGGGCACGTGCACTCACCAGACAGACAGAGACAGAGAGACAGAAAGCGAGAAATCACCCCCCGGGGGGATGGTCACGCTGCAATCCCTTCTCCTCCATTCTCTCGAGATCTTGGACATGCACGCACATGCGCCCGGCGTGAGTTTAAGCCACCAGGTCTGGGACTTGAACCGCGGTCGACTACGTGGGAGTCCAGCGACATAGCCATTACACTAACTGCTGGTCCCAAAAAATGCATATTATAAAAGCACTATGCATAGATTTTTTAAAATTGCACAAAATTAAACTCATACTTTAATTCTATTTTTTGATGACTTCTTGAAATCCACTAGCATTCTTTTCATGGTTTTCTTATCTTTGCTTCTGTGTACATATTCCGCAAGAAGTGAGCTATCAGACTCCCTAGGGTTCGCGGGTGACTCTCAGTGTGTGATGGAGAGAAATACGACCTGGAGCCCGTCTCACAGCTGCCTGCTGTTCACACAGGCTTTCCCAGCGTCTCTACCCTCAGTAGTTCAGCCCACTCCTTAGAAGGGAGAAACGAAGAATGAGTGCACTGCAGTTTCCTCCAGGACCACAGGGGTGGGTTTTAGTTGATATGAAAGCGGCAAGCATTTCCTTATTTCTCATCATTTAATCAGAACTGGGATTGCTTCACTACTTTACATTTATGCATTGTTATAGAGAGCATCTAGAACACAGAAATGGATTAGACCTATACTGGTTTATAAAGCACTCTCATACTTTATATAAATGTAGATCTCTATTGTGTCACTTATTTTATTCCACACTGTATTGGTTATTTAATGAATAAATAAGTATAAGAATCTTTCTCTTAACTTCAAGAACAAATAGTCTTCATGCGCCTATAAAGCCATCAATCAGAAAAGTACAGGATTTAATGATGATCTTTCGAGTCTTGCCCAGTTTCCTGTTCGTTACTAAAGCAAGAGCCACACTTCCTGTTCTGTTGGAGATGGGAGCTGGTGACTTTGTGGAAAGTGAAATGAGAGCAATTAGGTAACTTTGTCTCCTGGCTCCCCAGCTTGTTTTTATTTGAGGGCAATCGTAGCCCCCAGGGCCATCTGCTTTATTTCCTTCCTTTGCTCTCCCAGATAACTCTCCCCCTCTCTCTGCCTCAAGTCTGACCCCCGAGGCTGCAGTCATGGGCTTCTTCATCCTCCAGGTATTTGGGGACCCACCCATGGAAGCATCAGCAGGAGGCTAGGAAGTGGGAGGAGAGCGAAGTCAGGTTCCCTCCCTGACAGGGCACCTGGGTTTAGATGCATCCCCCCATCCCCCCCACCCCCCAGTGCTCAATGCATTGAACCATCTACCCCATGGCTAGTGATTTATGTCTAGAATCCAAAAGTGGAGAGGAAATTCAGACCTTGTACTTCAGTTGACCCACTGAAAAAAAAATTCTTTCTTTCTGCCAGGACCCTAGGTCCACAGTATGTGAAATCTTAGTGCCCAAGGAATGCTTTCTTCCAGTGACATAGTCATGACTCCTCTGACTTCAACTTCTATCATCCAAAATTAACTGGACATCAGAGAGTGAAGATGCCCCTAACTAGAACTCACAGGAGTTGTCTCTTGAGACACAGAGATGGGTAGAGAAATGGACAGTGGATCTGAAGATGAAGACCAAGACTTTAAGAAGAATCCACACCTTTTTCCCCTCAGTCGAAACTCTGTTCTCTTCGTTGAGTGAGAAATCTGAGTCCCCAGAGAAGTGGCACATGGAGTCTAGGCTAAAAGCCCATGCTCTCATCCTCCAGGTGGGAATCGCAGGTGGATGATTGTTTAGCAACTCTCTGTGAAAGTAGAGGATCGCGTGCTCAGGCTGTGCACATGCCAGTCAACTACGCAGAGGGAAGACCTTGCTCTGATCGGGGCGACCTGTGCTCTATTCTGCTCACACCACCACGTCTGCAGCTGGACAAATAAATCAGGAGAGAAACCAAGGACGTCAGAGCGCAGCGTCACTCAGATGGAGCACCTTTACCACCATCTGTGGGGTTATCTGTAATACATGGGGAAAGAAGCACACCAGCACAATATCTATCCAAAAGGTAACATTGGCTTTAACTCGGCCAACTGGATCAACAGGAGTCAGCACTAAAAACATTTTTTTTTTTTTTTCTGTGTAGAAAGCAAAAGACATTAGTAGAATGGGGGAAAGTGGTCCTGCCGCACCAATTACAGGCCTTCATAGCTATCAAATTTCATGTTATCTCTACATATTCAATAACACAGAGATGTACTTTTTTTTTTTTTTGGAGAGGTTTTTGCTATAGGGCGCG
>NW_006159550.1:4914117-4922503 GCF_000334495.1 Tupaia belangeri chinensis | reverse complement strand
GACGTGAACCGCGGTCGACTACGTGGGAGTCCAGCGACATAGCCATTACGCTAACTGCTGGTTCCCGAGATGTACTTTTAATATTATGAAGCAAGTAGATTTTTTTTGTCTAGCTCTTCTAGAAGATTCTTTTTGGGGGTTAGATAATTTTTTTTTTAATTTTAAATAGCACAGAAAAGTGATAAGTACCATCTTTTAGACAATTTAGAAACTATAGAAGTTCGTTGAGAAAACACCCAGGATCCTAATATCTGCAGGTGACCACTCTAAAGTCTGTGCTCTCCTCTCTACCCCCAACTGCCTTTTCTGAGACACGTACAAGACTGAAAATAGAGAGACCCATGACAACCCATCCAACCTGGATTTCCAGGAGGGGGTGGCAATTAATTATTAACCCACCTCTATGGACTGGCATGCAGAGGTCTCTGTCTCGACTGCTGCATCCCACGTTTCCTGGCTACTCCCAGTCATATGTTGGGACTCAGCTCAGGCCGTCTCCTCCAGGAAGACTCCCACATCCAGGAGGCAGCGATCAACCTCTTCCTAATGCTTCCCAGGAGCGCCGTCTAGTGCCCCTTCCTCAGCCTGCCTGTTCACTTAGAGTTCCTTTCCGGTGGGCTGAGACCATGTCTGCTGCTGTACCATTGTGTTTCCAGATGTTGGTTGAATGAGTGACAGGGCAAAGGAATGAGTTGGTAAGTGAACACTGAAGTATTTCTTTTTCGTCTTATGTCACTGAAACATCACCACTTAAAATATATTTTTTAAAAAATTGTTGCCAAGTGGGCTAGCAGGTGGCGTGGAGGTTAAGGTCACTGGATCCCACATGGCTGACTGCATGGCTGGAATCCCAGACTCAGCACCTTCAAAATCATGCAGGGTATATTCGTGTGTTAAAAGTCCCAAGAGAGTAATGGAGGAGAAGGGATTGCACCATGCTATCCCCTGCGGGGAGTGATTTCTCACTTTGCCTCTCTCTCATCATGTTCTATGTCTCTCTGGCAAATGCACACGCTCTAGAGCAAAATCAAAAACAAAGATAATGGCACAGCTATGTGGGGCACATCATGAATGAGTCTGCAAGATCAAAGTTGCTCTAAATGAGTGGGTCGGTGAATGTGACGGTCTATGACAATTTGATGACCAGCACGAGGTCTTCATGAAGTTCAAAGGTTCATTCCACCATCTCTCATACTCCTAAAGGGTAAGTAATTACATATCCCTGTCATGATCATTGGATAATTACTGAACAAAGTATTCAATATGAGTACCCTTCCCACAATGCTCTCCTAAGGTCTCCCATAGCATATCACCCCCTGGTGACCTGCTCTGTCACAGAGAGCAGGTGGATGCCTCTTTATCAGTCCCTGGCAGAGCTCAAAGAGAACGATGCTGCCAGCCGGGCTGCTAGGCTAAGGCCTAGAGATGGCAGCCCCGTGTAAGGACAGTCCTCGGGTGAGGGCCAGAGGCAGCTGTTGACAGGGGAGTGGGATGTTGGGAGGGGCCAGGCACTGCTCCAGGCATTTCTTTGTTCAGCATGCAGTGAGGACAGTGAGGACGGGGGCAGGAAGCGGATGGGCTGGTCTGTCTCGTGTACAGGAACTGCTGCAGAGCGTTTTCACTGTAGCCCGGGCAGGTCTGAATCACTGTGCTGGTCCAGACGGCACAGGAATACACAGCAGAGTCGCTCTTTTCCAGATTTCGAAGTAGAAGTTTATAGCTACCCCTTGTGCTTTTATAAGCATGGTATTTTCCTTGACTAATTCCCGAATCCACCACAACCGTGTCGCTAGACGGCACATGGTAGAGAAGGCGTCGTGGGGCCTTCCCCTCCTGGAGTCGGTACCAGTGCACGTAGCTGCCACTGCCTGGACGAAGCCACAGGTGATTGTAATAGATGATCCAGCCTTCCCTGCGGCGCGCACTGTAACTTCCGACTTGGAAGATACTTGGCAGGCTACAGTGGGATAAACAAGAAGTATTGAATTCCTTAGCGTATTTCTCTATTGGAAAAACTAAAACTCATTATCTTCCTGTGCAGCATACTTACCTGAAGTCAAGAAAGCCAAAAGTTGGACTAAAGCCCAGGGCATCCTCCCTTCTTGGGCCTTAGAAGAGGGGCCCAGATGATAAAGGAGCAGAATATCCTCTCAAAACTCAAGTCCACCTCAAAAAGTAGAGATCCCTAGAGCACAAGGCAGTGAGCTGGAGCTGGTCTTCCAGACTGGGCCACAGCAGGAAGTCACTGAGGGTCTTACAGGAGTGCCAAGCCATTTACCCAGCAGGGGTGGGCATAGGGCCTGGGGGAGGAGCCCCTGCTGTTCTGTCCTCCCATTGCTGGAGCGCCCCCCTGTGGCAGCTGAGAGCAGATCCCTCCTGAAGAGCAGCCAGCAGCCCTGAGAGCCCAGAACAGAAGCAGATTGAGTCAAATAAGGTGGAAAACAGAACCCGGGACACAGCTGCCTGTTCCTGGGGGAGGGAGCAGTCGACATCAGCTCACTCCCTGCAGTCCGGATGTCAGTCTGTCAGTGCCCTGCCGTGGTCTTGTCCTGAGAGGAAACTTCTGCATCCTGGTCCTGAACCACCTTCCTTTGCACGTGAAAGTAGGCAATGTGGCAACCACTACCAGCAGATCTCAGAAGTTCTGAATCTACTTTTAAACAGGAAATTAGAATCAGGTCTGTTTGCTACACCTGACTCCCCTTAAATGGACCTGCAGAGGTGTGTGTGGGGTGTGTGTGTGTCTACACAACTCATTGCTTCAGAGGATTTCTGCCCATTCTCAGGTGAAAAGACTCCTCGGACAGGATTGCAAGACCCAGTGAAAAGAAAGAGCAGCGCCTGCCATGCAGAGTTTGGGACGGACCGAGGCCCGCCGGGTAGCTGCGGTGCCGTGTCTCCGGGGCTCTCCCTCTCAGTCCCCTGCTCCTCTCCCTATTCCTCCATCTCCATCTCTAGATGTCCACTTCCTGTCTCTCACTGTCACTGCATCAGTCTCTCCCTACTGTGCGCGCGCTCGCTCTCTCCCCTCTGTCTCTATCACTCCCTTGTTACTTCTGTCTCTCCTGAATGTTCTCTCCCACTCGAGGTAGGGATCGGTACCTCTCTGTATCTCTCTCACGTCTTCTCTGCATGTCACTGTCTCAGCCACTGTCCTCTCACTCTCACTCCGCTCTCGTTCCCTGTCCCTCTCTCTGCTGCTCATCTCGGTGGCGGCCAGCGTCTCGGCATCACTTCCTCTCCTTGGATTGCTGTCCCTCCCCTTCTCTCCCCAGCTCTCCCCATCTCTCCCTGGCTCTCCCCATCTCTCCCCAGCTCTCCCCAGCTCTCCCCATCTCTCCCCATCTCTCTGCATCTCTCCCGGTCTCTCCCGATCTCTCCTTGTCTCTCCCCATCTCTCCTCGGCACTCCCCGTCTCTCCCTGTCTCTCCCCGGCTCTCTCCGGCTCTCCCTGTCTTCCTATCCAGTCTCCTTTCTGGCTTTCCTGGGGGCCTGTGTGGCCTGAGGGTCTCAGCTCACTCTGACGGGCGCGCGAGTGGTGCAAACTCACAAATGTAGGTTGACCTCTTCTGCTCCTCCTGGCAATGTGCCATCTCGCACCAGCGGTGACATGATGAGGAGGACGATGACTGAAGAGCTGAGTCACTGCTGCCGCGGGCCGTCCCGGCACAGACTGTAACTTCCTGACGACTTCAGCCTCCGCGAGATGTTCTCTAGCCACAATGTGCGAAGCAATCCACTTGCCATGAGTTAGTCGAATTCCCCGTGGTTCTGTGGCCTCTCAACGGAAGTCTGTCCTGTCTACACCATTCACGACCCAGTGAGGCAGGCTAATTGACACCTCTCAGCACAGGGCTTACACAGTAAGCAGGTGGTAGGTGCTCATGGGGTGAATGTTTGTTGCAGGGCGTCAGGAAAGCTGAAGTGTGTGTGTGTGTGTGTGTGTGTGTGTGTGGTCTTCCCACAGAAGACCAAAGGACACTGTTGGTGAGCGGGCTTTCACATGGCCAGTCTAGACAGGGACGAGGGCGGAAGCCATTACTCATGTCAATCAGTACTGAGCATCCTGGACTCAACCAGAGTCGGCAGTGGAGCCCCCAGGAAGATGCGCGAAGACCGGAGAGATGAAGCCCATGTTCCTAGGCTGCTCCCAGGGCCCTGCAGCTTCTAGAAAGCAGAGGCAGGTCCAGCCCATGTGGGGGGCTCGCTGGGCAGCGAAGAGGCCTGGCTGGAACGAGCACAACTTCCGGGGAGGCCGAGTGTGTCCCAGAGACCTTGGTCCTAGCAGACTTCCTGCCTGCTTTTCCCACAGGCTCTGCGGCTGCCAGGTGCGTGAGGGTCTCAGGAAGCTGCCACCCCTGCCCACTGGAGGTGGCTGCCGGCCGCACGAGTCCCTTCCCTGCAAGTGGTCCTGCAGTGCAATCCCATAAGCTGCACTGGGGGAGAGGGAACTTTCAGGATGGAGCTACCAGAGGAACACTTCGGGTCTGACTTGAGAACTGGGGATTCCGTGGCGATGCAGTGCTTTGGAAAAGGCAGAACGACAGCTGTCCAAGCACTGCCACTGAGAGGCTGTGTGTCCTTGAGGAAGTCACTGTCACCGGGAATAATACTGCTTAGCCTGGAAATGTCACCTACCAGGTGCCAGGGAGTATACCAATTTTCGTTCTTAAAATAAAAATTTGGGGGGAGGTGGTGAAGAGGTTTTTGCTATAGGGCACATGCACTCTCCAGAAAGAGAGACAGAAAGCGAAAAATCACCCCCCAAGGAGGATGGTCACGCCGCAATCCCTTCTCCTCCATTCTTCTCTCGGGATCTTGGGCACGCACACACACACACACGGCGTGAGTTTAAGCCACCGGATCTGGGACTCGAACTGCAGTTGACTACATGGGAGTCCAACAACATAGCCATTACGCTAACTGCTAGTTCCTAAAATAAATTTTATCTAAGTTTGCCTTAAGTACAATTTAATCACTTTAAAATTTAATTTTTAGAAAACTAGAGGGGCAGCCCCTATAGCCTAGTGGTTAAAGGCTATGGATCCCACACAACTGACTGTGGTTCAAATCCTGTCCCTGAAAGCTTGACAAGCATGTCAGACACGTGTGTGTGCACACTGAGACCCTGACAGCATGCAGAAATGGGGAATGGACTGCAGCGTGACCACACCCCTGAGGAGTGCTTTCCCCTCCTCTCTCCCTCTGTCTCCTTCTGGAGAGCTTAATGCCCTCTGACAACTAAAAAAATGAACAATACGAGTGGATAAAAAGCTTGTGGAAAAGTGGAATTAAAGTATAAGTTTATTTTGGGGACAAAAAATAAAAATTAATGCATAGGTTATTTTTAATAATGTGCATTTTCTATAAATTTTTAAACACTTGCTCTACTTTTAAAAAAATAGAATTAACCACATTTAATACATGAGAGAATTGGAATCCTAAAAAGTTAACCCGGGACCAGCAGATTGCATGGTTACTGCTGGACTCCCATATAGTCACCTGCAGTTTGAGTCCTGGACCTGGTGGTTTGAAACTAATGTCGGGCTCATGTGATACATGTTCAAAGCCCTGAGAGGAGAATGGAGAAGCAGGGATTGCATCATGGCCATCCCTCCAAGGTGATGAGTTCTCGCTTTCTGTCTCTCTGTCTCTCTCTGTCTCTCTGGGGAGCACATGCACCCTATAGCAAAAATCTTTCTCAAAAAAGAAAGGGACCAGCTGTTAGCATAATGGCTATGTCGCTGGACTCCCATGTATTCAACCACGGTTTGAGTCCTGGACCCGGTGGCTTAAACTCACGGTGGGTGTGTGTGCATGCATGCCTAAGATCCGAAGAGGAGAATGGAGGAAAAGGGATTGCGGCATGGCCATCCACCCTGGGGGATGATCTCTTGCTTTCTGTCTCTCTGTCTCTCTCTGTCTGTCTGGCAAGCACACGTGCCCTATGGCAAAAAAATAATAATAATAAAATAAAAAAATAAAAAAACTTTCAAAGAAAAAAAAAGAAGAAGAAAAAAAGAGAAAAAAGTTAACCCAATCAACCATAACAAAGATAATAGTTGATGTCCTTTCGTAAAAGACTATTAAATTATTTCCTTATTTTGGTTTTTATCATAGGGTATGTTCACTTGCCAGACAGAGAAAGTGAGAGGGAAAGTGAGAGATCTCCTGCGGGAGACGGTCACACCACAACCCCTTCTCCTCCATTCTCCTCCTGGGATTTTGCACATGAACCAGGTGTGATTTTATTTTTTTAATTCATTTAATTTTTATTTATTACTATTATTATTACTTAATTTGACCAGAGAGAGTCACAGAGAGAGAGCAAAAGGAACCATGAGAAAGCAAGCCACCGGATCTGGGACTCAAACCGTGATCAGCATGTGCGAGTCCAGCGCCTTAACCGCCATGCCACCTGCTGTGCCTCTCCCACACGCCCCAGTTGTGATTTTTAAGCCACCAGGTCCAGGACTCAAACCACAGTCGGCCATATGGGGACCCAGGACCTTAACCACTCTGCCACCAGCTAGCCCCAAAGATTAGTTTTGTAAGGTCATAACAGAAATTCTTGACCATTAAATGACAGCGAATACCCTTTACTGAGAATCGAACATTGTACATATTTGTTTCTTTGTTACAAGTAAAGAGCAGGTGTTATTTATCCCCATTTAGAAAGTAGGTGTTATTTATCCCCATTTAGAAAGTAGGTGTTATTTATCCCCATTTAGAAAGTAGGTGTTATTTATCCCCATTTAGAAAGTAGGTGTTATTTATCCCCATTTAGAAAGTAGGTGTTATTTATCCCCATTTAGAAAGTAGGTGTTATTTATCCCCATTTAGAAAGTAGGTGTTATTTATCCCCATTTAGAAAGTAGGTGTTATTTATCCCTATGTAAGAAGTAGGTATTATTTTTTCCCTTTTGACAGGTGATATTAAGGTTTACAGGAGTTAATAACTTATTGAGGTCACCTTGTTAATGAAGAGCACACCAGGAATTGGCATCAACCTTGCCAGTATCCAGAGTCTGTGCCCTGTGTAAACTGCTCAGCTGTTTGGGATTTATGAGTCAACGTCTACCTTCATTTGATAAGGCATTCAGGGGCGACAATGGCTGCTTCCTTCTGATGCAAAATGTGATGTTGCTACGCTTGTATTTAACTCCAGGCTTCCCGCTTTTTAGTGTTCAGAGGGAGTTTAGTGGATTACGCTAACTTCTACCACCCCCTCGTGGTCATTGCAGGAATAGCACACACGTTGTATTCCTGGCTTTGGACCCAGGTAAGTGACATCTAAGGACAGAAGCCATTTAGCAGAATGAACGTCGGGCTGTAAAATGCAAGGCAGTTTCCAGTTGCACACCTCATGTGCTTGATAGTTTCAAACAAAAGACTTCTCCCTGCAGAGAACCCATTTCTCCAACCTCAAACTGAGAGGAGTTGGTGATGCTGGTTCTGTCTGGTTCTAATCATTTGTGATTCTGAATTGAGCTGGTATTCCAGATACTGAATAATGGGTGTGGGAGAATGACACAAATGGAACGTGACACCTTAATGTTGCTCCAGCGATATGCAAGTTGCTCACTTCCTCGTGACGCGACACTGCTGCAGGAAAATTCTGCGTAGGTTCCTTCACCGACAGACCGTGACCCCTGCAGGTGTCTGGGCGTTTGGACAGCACATGGCTTTGCCAGCCCGGCCCACTGCACGAGGCCCGCAACCCCTGCAATATTGTCTCAGGCCAGGGTGAAGGCAGTGCTCGCAAATCCCACCTCGGAAGGATGAGGACACTGAGGCTCGAAGAGGTCACGTGAACACGGGCACACACGCCCACACGTGCACACTCTGTGTGGACATTCCTGCAATCAGTTCAGCTAAGACCAAATCGTGCTGGTTTTTTATTTTTTTATAAATCCTCATTTACATTGAATTGTGCTGATTCTTTTTTTTTTTAAATAGCTTTTCTTTATCCTTATTTTGTTTGTTATAGTGCACACACACTCACCAGAGAGAGAAAGGGAGAGAGAAGGCCAGTGAGAGGGCAAGCTGCCAGGTCCAGGACTCAAACTGTGGTCAGCCATGTGGGAGTCTGGCGCCTTTACCACTCTGCTGGCCCCAAATTGTGCAGATTCTTACAGATACTTGGTTCAGGCCCTGTCTAGCAGCTAACAAAGATGACTGCAGTAAATCTAAATAGGCAAAGTGGGATTTTCTTGGAGACATTTAGAATGTAAATCCCCACCTCATTATCCTTCAACTTTATCTGTTTATAATTTTAAAAAAATTTTTAGAAGCGGGACCAGCAGTTAGCATAATGGCTATGTCGCTGGACTCCCATGTAGTCGACCGTGGTTCAAGTCCTGGACTCGGTGGCTTAAACTCACGC
>NW_006159550.1:4911817-4914080 GCF_000334495.1 Tupaia belangeri chinensis | reverse complement strand
CAGCGTGGCCATCCCCCCTGGGGGGGGTGATTTCTCACTTTCTGTCTCTCTGTCTCTGTCTTTCTGGCGAGCGCATATGCCCTATAGCAAAAACATCCCCCCCCCAAAAAAAATTTTTTTAGAAGTTTTTGCCATAAGGTGCATGAACTAACTACAAGAAGAAACAGAGAGAGCGAGAGCGAGAGAGAGATCACGCCCCTGGGGGGATGGCCATGTTGCAGTCCTTTCTCCTCCATTCTCCTCTTGGTATTTTGGGCACGCATGCACATGCACCCCAGCATAATTTTCAAGCCACCATGTCCAGGACTTGAACTGTTATCAGCCATGTGGGAGTTCAGTGCCTTAATTATCACGCCACCTACTGGGCTAAAATTGTAAATGTTTAAATGTTTTGCAGTCTTTAAAAAAGTCCCATTGACTATGGACAATGTATGAAATATGCCTTGTCTCTGAGGGCATAGTGAGAGCCTATGGTTTGGAAAACATCTTGGGTAAGACCCCCAATTCTCATCCCTCCTCTGCCTCCACGTCCCTGAGTTCCACGAGGGCCTGCGTCAGCACTCGAGTCCATTGTCCCCAGATGCAGCTGCATCTTCACTCTAGATGCATTGCCAGCTCCTTGGAGAAGCTGCCCTGAGGGTGAGGCCAACGCCCAGGACCAACAGAGCCCAGGACCAGCTGCAGGTTGCTGGCAGCCAGCCACGCAGATTTTCCCCAAAGGAGGAATGCACGTGTGCACGGGCCACGGAAGGAAACGGACACATTCCCTCAGGTGGTCCTGATCGTAATCCACCACTGGAAGCCACTCACTGTGACTGACAGGTGAGGGATGTCTCACATCAAATCTCACAGCTTCAATGAGAGGTTCCGATGAGCCCGGAAATCAGCACCTGGTGCTTTTGTTTCTACTTTTATTCTAATTCTTGTACTTTTTTTTTTTTTTTTTACCACGTGGAACGCTATCATTAACCCATTCCGGTCGTGTAGTTTAATCTCCTTGTTACGTTACTCTCACCCTCATCCACTATGCCCAGCCCCCAAATGCCCAGCGGAGTGTATCTGCTATCTGCTCACAGCCTCTGTACGGTGAAAACTACGTGGTGCTGTCTGTGGACTGTACTGTCAGTCTGTACCAGTGACATGCCGTTGCTCCCTGCCGTGTCTGTGCGCCTGTGTGTCCTCGCCCACGGCTGCCCCTGCCCCATGTCCAGCCACCACGTCCCAGACAGGCACCCTGCTGGCATCACCAGTAACGCTGCGGTGACCCCCTCAGGCCTTGTTACGCCCAGGGCGAGCATTTCCCTTGAAATATAACCGCAGGCCTGCTGGTCAGGAGGAACAACACACTCGCGCACACACGCACTCACACTCACACACGCACTGAACACCGCAGGGCTGTGGCACGGCCTCACATTTAGCCGTTGCCGACCTAAGGCTATCACGCAGTGCCTCACTGTTTTAGGGGGCGAAGAACTGGGTGTTAGGAAGATGAGGGATCCTTTTCAACACCTGGCACCTACTGAAGCACTTTGTTTAGGGACTTGCCTACTAATATCCTTTAAGAATAGCAGAAAGGGGACGCCAAAAGGTAGTAGAGTGGTTAGGGCACTGGACTCCCACATGGTCGATCATGGTTCAAGTCCCAGCCCTGGCAGCTTGAAAATCACACCCGGCGCAGTGTGTTTGTGCCCAAAAACCTGAAAGGAGACTGGAGGAGAAGGGGTTGTGATGTGGCCATTTCCCCAGAGGGTGATTTCTTACTTTCTGTCTCTCTGTCTCTCCAGGAAGCACATGTTCCCTATTACAAAAATCTCTCAAAAAACAAGATGAATAGCAGAAAAGAGCCAGACAGCAGCAGATCAATAAATTCTATGCTCTCTAGAGCAGACCATGCGGGAAGATCACTGGTCTTCAGTCCTGAGACTTCCCTGAGTGTGCCAAGCATGTTTGCCTACGGCCTGGGCTGACCGGAGCTGGGGCAGACTCAGGCATCGGGACCCTGGTGAGGGTCTTTTGTTCATCCCTTAGCATGCTTGCACAAGGACCTGGAGTGGATGCGAGAGGTTGACAGTTATCACTTGGAGGAAGAAATAAGGGGCTAAAGGGCCTCGTGTCTACCCTCAGTGCAGAAAGTGGGAGGGTGAGAGCCCAGAACTGCAAGGTGGGAGGGCTGCATGGAGGAGGTGGAGCCTGAGCTGGGCCTAGGGAAGACAGGGGAGAGCCAACAGGGAGGGGAGGGCGTTCCAAAAGGGGTGATTGCTAT
>NW_006159550.1:4904170-4911781 GCF_000334495.1 Tupaia belangeri chinensis | reverse complement strand
GGGGAAAGGGCAGGGAGGGACAGTGAGGAGACTCCCCTGAGGGAGGCAGGTTTCTGCAACCTGCATGGCAGGGAGATGTGAACCTGAGGGGGCACGACGGGTTTGGAAAGAGACACGGACACGCAAGCAGAGAAAAGAGGGGGTCGGTGGTCCGGGTGTCTCTGATGGAGACAGCAAGGCCCTGAGCCCTTCCGGGCGTATTCCTTTATAGCGCACGGGGTGGGAAAAGGGAAGGGGATGCCAGGTAAAACACCAGGCATCTAGTACCCGCTGAAGCTGTGCAGCATCTAGCCTCCTGCCTTCTGAACAAGCCTCCCTTGTGTTCCCTGACCTCTGTGGACAGTTTCCTCTAACCTCTGCGGCTGTGCAGCGCTGGCCCAGAGTGGGATGAGGGCGGCTGTCCCTGCTCAGCCTGGGCAGCTCCCTACGGAAGATGAACACTGACAAGGACGTGGAGGGCTCTGAAGGCCAGGCAGAGGCCCTGGGACTCCACGGGACAAGACGAGATTCCTCGTTGGCATATGCATGAGGGAGGACGGGGGAGTGGTAACGCAGCAACAGGGGTGTCCGGCATACAAAATGGGCAGGAGGGGGAGAGCAAGGTAGAAGAGTGGGGAGTAGGGAGACCGGGTAGGCCAGTAAATCGTCTTAGCTGGCAACACACAAGACTCCTAGCAGGTAACAGGTAATAGGCAGTAGAGACTGAGGGCCAGCAAGCAGCATGCTGGCTAAGGCACTGGACTCCCCCATGGCTGAGGGCAGTTTGAGTCCCGGACCTGGCAGCTTGCTTTCTGTGTGTGTGTGTGTGTGTGTGTGTGTATTTCTCTCTCTGGTGAGTGCATGTACCCTGTAACAAACTCAAAAATAATAACAATGGTGGGACCAGCAGTTAGCATAATGGCTATGTCACTGAACTCCCACCTAGCCGACCTCGGTTCAAGTCTCAGACCTGGTGGCTTAAACTCACGCCGGGCACGTGTGTGTGTGCCCAAGATCCCGAGAGGAGAATGGAGGAGAAGGGATTGTAGCGTGGCCATCCCTGGGGGGGGATTTCTCGCTGTCTATCTCTGTCTCTCTCTGTCTTTCTGGTAAGTGCACACGCCCTATAGCAAAAAACTCTCAAAAAAATAATAATTATCACAATGGTAATAAAATTAAATACTACTACTTTAAAAACTAGGAATTAGAGACTACAGTGAAAAGTCACATGGTGTTTTCAGGGGAGACAGTGACGGGTGTTTATCATCTGGATAATGAAGCACTAAGGAAAGCTCCCGAGATTGCAGGTCCAGGGGTCTCGAAGAGTGTCGCAGGCTTAGAAGGACCTTCTTGAGCACAGGCCTAAGTCCCATAAAATGTGACCCCAGCATGCAGTAACCGACACTTACCAAGAGGCTGACCACTGTTTAATTAGCAAATGAACCCGTGCGCTTGGACGCCATGGCTGAAGCCATGGCCGAAGGAAACATTCCCACGACAGCTGGGATGCAAACTGAGAGAGTCACAGCGCCCTGCAGCCCACCTCCCAGCAGAGAAGGGACAGTCAGAGCTGGAAACACAAAGGACACTGGTATCTTGGAGTCTTAGGGAGCATTTGGTGGCATCCCCAAATCCTGCAGAAATCACATGGCAGTCGCTGGTGTTTGGAGAGCACAGCATGAGAACTCGAACTGCACTGGTTATGGACGGGAGGGCAGGGGGATCGGCTGTCGGCTAAGTGCTTACGGCCAGGTGCCCCTGCACCCGCTGGTTTTACATGGCCCCCGACGCACCGAACACCAACTGCAGACCTCACCTGGGCGGGGTGCTGCAAACGGTGGAGAACGAGCATTAAACTCCAACCTGACTTTCAAGAACCAGACAGCCTCAGATCGCAGAGACTAAGATCTCAGAGACTAAAAATCAACTGGAGTTTAGGGAACTAAGAGAAAGTTACATATCTTGTGAAAAAGCCTCAAGGTACCTGCTTGGCTTTCTCCCAATTTGCACAGATTTAAAAGCTGTGTCTGTTATTTTTTAAATGGACAAAGTCAGTATTTGCTGCCATAATTTACAACCTGTACAGAGGATCAAAGAGCTGCAAATACTTGATGGACTATTGAGCTTATTGAGGAGAGCTTACTGGGCTTTTACGAACAGTTCTTCCAGCCCTTTCTGTGCCTTGGGGAATAGACAGGTGGTTGCGGTCTGGCGTGGCAGGTCGAGCAGGGCACGAAGATGAACAGACCCACGTGGCTCTTGGTTTTTGATTCCCAAGAGAAGTTTCAGTCACCGTCTTCTCTGTGCAGCAGCCAAACGTCGGGTAGGACGTATTTGAGTCATAGGAAGAGGCCAAGTCGGGGACAGTCGCAGCCACACTGCCCAGAGGAACTGTGTGATCTGCTCGTTACTGAAGGTCTGGCACGAATGTTCTTAAGGTTTGCCACCAAATTCCAAGGGAAAATGAAAGCAGCTTCCAGATGGGCTTTTTTTTGAAAAAAGAAGTAGAGTCCTAGAGGCCAATCCACTGAGCAGCCTGTTTCTAAGGCTTCAAGGTGTTCAGCCATGCAATTTGTGTAAGCACGGAGCTTCGCTCATCTTTAAGGCCACTGATTCCCATAATTTTGTAGTTACCCAGAGGCACTTCCTGGGATGGGCTGTCTGAATGGGCCATGGGGTCTTGCTGGTTTCTGTCTAATACCTGACCAGAGTCTCCCTCATATGATAGAAGGCCTGGGCGTGATGAGCCGGCACACCTACCTGGCAGCCCGTGACATGACAGGTGCAGCTTTCTGACGGACTCAAAAGCCATCCCCACTTCATCGGAAAGAGCAGGCCACAGCAGAAGTGATGCTACAGCACAGCGTGGGGGGCACTGCCTGCCCCAGGGACCCTGGCTACCCTGCGACAGCATGAAACATTCTAACGGCCCCATGGTTCTGTTTTCGTCATACACATCACACAGGTTATAGAGGTACTGCAATGAAGGCCAGGTGGGCGTGAGTTTAGTAAGAATGAACAGCTTTACCCATTCACTTTGTGCTATTTAAAGCTCTGTAGGCCACTGAGTTTATAAGAGAAATCTTAAAACAGAGAGGCTCGAGTCGGGCTTCTTGGGTCAAGGCCGTTGGCAATGAAATGTAGCCACAAGCTCATCAATACATGACCAGGTGATGTGTGCTAAGATGCGTTGGTGGTATGAGAAGTTGAATTCGACTGAGAAGGGGAAGTGAAAGAACCAACACACTAATAACCACAGGAAGCCCTGGAAACTACTCGTACATTCCTCAGAAAATGCACTGCATTGGAAAAGAACATTCGCTTCCTACTCGAGGTCATTTTGGACAGTATCACGAGCCCGCCCCGCCTCACCGCCTCCTTCGTTTTCGGTACCTTCGCGATTCTTACATTTTGGCAGTTCTGAAGAAAGACTCTAATTACTTTTATTTAGTGTTATAAAAAGTCCCCAAAGAACTAAATATAATTAACAACATGTCATGTCGGAAGACTGTTAGATTTCATCTAGGAATGTTCATGTAGGAAGTTCAAGACCAAACTGATCTGAGTCGTCTTGTCGAACTGCCCACTGTGAGGGCCACGGTGGACTGGAGTGGGAAGGGATTCCGGAGGGACAGCTCCGGAGACGTGGACTGAGCTATGCAAAAGCCTCATCTTGTTCTCAGGATCGCTTTTGCAGTCTTGGCTTTTCCGCCCCCTCTCAAAGTCAGGAATGGCTTTCTGCTGTAAATCTCCCTTGCTGAATTAGCAGGCCTGCCTCTGGTGGAGATGTGTGCTTTCCTTGCATTGGACTGGCAGCCAAGATGACCCAGCGTCCCTGTAAACTAGCCCCTGAAACATCTCGGCCCAACAATAGCTAGTTCCCATTAATACTAAAAACATCAAAGTCAGTAGTCCACCAGGAAGACTCGTTTCAAGAATCAGAAATATATACCACATTTAAAAGCCTAATAATGCACATTTTGACCAGCCTGCATTGTGTGAAGAACTGTCGTATTAGCAGGAAAGAGTTAAAACCCACAGAAAGATTTTTGTATCAAGAATTCCCTTCTGAAAAACCCTGGCCTAGTGAGTTGACTTTTCTATTCCGTCTGATCTCGATCTTTTTCCAATGTACCTACAAACATGAACATGTCAGAAAGAAAAGGGACCGAAACAAAGGCATGAGGAGGAATTGCTGATTATGAAGGTCGCCAGGTCGTCAGTGACTCGCAGACTGGGAGCCCCAGCTGTTATTTGTGCTCAGTAACTGCTGGATGGGAGGGGACGCCAGTGGCCAGCAATGACTGGGGAGGAGGAGCCACGGGCAGGGAGGTGACCCAGCGAGGGACAGGCACATGGCTGCACAAATAACTCCAACATGAATCACACCAAGCAGAGTGTCCAACTGGAGCAAGATTTCAAAAAAAGACTCATAAAAAGGAATTAGGGTCATTGTTGGAGATTATCCAGGGTTTATTTGGAATGACACAGCACTGAGAACATCATTCTTACAGATGAGTTGTGGGCACAGCATACATTACCTCTTGTATTTTAGGGCGATCTGTGAGGACGAGCTGCATAAATACAAAGGAATGGAAATACAGAAGCTCTGTTTTGATAGTGTTCTTTTGGGGGTGAATTAATACGCCCCGTCTTCTAGCCAATCTCAGAAAGGCCGAAGTGAAGACTGCTGCACATCCGGACAAGACTACCCCCAGCTGCAGTGGCGGTGGCCGCCCAGGGGGAGCCAGGCTCTGCTTTCTCGGACGGGGCGACAGCTCGGGCGTGCAAGTCATCATCTCATCCCGAAAACCGCACGATACAAACACAAACTGCCGACTGTTTTGGCAATGGGATGGCTGGTTCTGCCTTGAGGCAAAACGGCAACTGTCATGCCGAGAGAACGGGCAATGCATGTATCATGACACTGGAGGCAACGCTAGGATGGAAAGGGAAGAAAGCAGCTATGTATATGTCCCTTCCGCATACACATAGATCAGCGGTCATGGGAACTAGTGTGTGATGGCGTGTGTGTGTACATATCCACACGCACACAGATAGGTGTGTTGGAAAATAACATTGAAAACTTTTGCAGCAGTTTAATTTTAAACACAGTAAACCTGAAAGGGAGGGAGCGCATGTGCTCACACCGGGCAAGGGAGTCAAATAATCTCTCTAACTCATGGCCCCTTCGCAGGGCAGCTGCTCGGCACCACTTGCTGCAGAGAGTTTAAGGTCTGGTCTGGAGAAAGCTACTTTAGAACTGGCAGGAGGGGAACAATACGAGAGTCTCCACAGCTCGGACAAAGCACAAACAACCTGCTATCAACAACATGGGAACGAGAGAGGACTTTTTCCTGGATTTACGTTTTTTCTGACATTTCTTGCACACATGCTCCATGGATACATCTTCTCAAGCGTTGTCTGGCATCAGTCGGTAACTCGGGAAGAGTGTGATAGCAAAAGTGAACCCTTCAGGTTTTCACGAGGTTAAAAACCCAGGCGTTGAGCTTTCTGCAATACTTGTTGCCCTACTCCAGGCGCCGAGTGAAGTTCTCTGGGAAGAGGCCTTTGTAGGTGGTGAGGTCTCTGTACTGGAGCCAGTCTGATTCCTTCACTCCCACCAGCCAGCCTGCGTCCTGGAAGACAACAGCAGAGCTCTCAGGGTCCAGCGAGCTACTAGAAAAGTCCACACTGCAACAAGTCATAATTTGTTACGTTGCTGTCGTGTTCCTCCCAAATGTCACATCGCTACAAGGCAGTATGTTGCCATGGGTGGGAAGGTCTGTCCCAAATTTGTTAGAATTTGTTGGAATTAGTTATTTAGTGTTTAAAGTATAGTTAATGAAAGATTAATACTGATAACACTTTGAAGAGAGCTAAGTTAATTAATATTAACTTGACTATAATTTTTCTTTCTTAGATTTTTTCTATAGGGCACATGTATTTGCCTGAAGAGACGCTGACAGAGAGAGAAGGGAAGTAAGAAATCATCCCCCGGGGGAATGTAATTTCTACAATTACGAAGAAAGGAAAACCATGTGAAAAGCACTTCATACACAAGAACGTTATCTGTCCTGTGAGGCCCAGGGAAAACAGGCTTGAGGCCCCTTGTGTTAAACTCTGGTACTGACAAGGTCATGGGAAGTCTTGTACTTCATCCTGAGCCAGTTACTTAAAAGAACTTTTCCCTAGGTCACATCCTAAAACCCAATAATCCACCCTACAAAGCGCTTATCAAATACTGGAGTGTTGTCTGCTAGTACTCAAATACTCAAGTGTTGTCTGCTACTACTCAAATACTCAAGTGTTGTCTGCTACTACTCAGATACTCAAGTGTTGTCTGCTACTACTCAAATACTCAAGTGTTGTCTGCTACTACTCAGATACTCAAGTTGTCTGCTATACTGCTGCATTCTTGATCTGACTCCTGATTTGTCAAGTTTCCACACACTACAAAGCAGTTGGGTGTCACAACATTCATGCTGGAGACATTCATGCATTGTTTACAAATGATTCCTCTCAGATCTGTCCGTCAAAGGAGTGCCCTATAAAAATAAAGACATTGGGCCAAAGAAGGGTTAAAGACATCCTCGTAAGTCCTATGTAATGGGAGAGGGTTCTCAAAACTGAGGAGCAGAGAAGCCTCTGTCTGCCCTGGCCTACTGAGGATACACAAAGGCCAGTCGGAGAAAGCTGAGCTGGAAGGAACCAGAGAAAACATACAGAAGGCCAGAAGTGAAACTTGCAGAAAACGACTGTGGAGGACAGAGATGAGGGATGGCCAGATTTCACTGGGACCAGTTTCCAGGAGAGTTCAAGTACATCAGATAAAATGGGGTCTCCAAAATTAAATACAGAAGCTGAATACAGTCCCTTTTGATATCATCTGAAACTATAAATTGATGTTGCCATCTAGACAAGAAATATAGATGTTCAGACAGGCCAATTTTTGAAGGCAGAAAAAAAAAAGCACTGAGAAGAAAATGGCCCAATAAAATAACTGATAATATCCTAGCCGATGAGGGAAAGTAGCCTCTTTGGAATGACGATGGCATATATGTGAAGGACGCAGTTATACGGAACCTGAAAGACGGCAACTAAACAGTCTCTAAACCTCCAGTAATCATATAAAGGTCATTTCCCCATAAGTGTCTCTATTTGACTTCATTTCCTATACAAGTGGCTACATTTGACTTTATTTATATCTAATTTATAAGTGAGTGAAAACCTAATGGAGCCAAGTAGTCACATTTTAAAATGTTTCAATAAGACGTAAAGACTGCTGCCAACTCATCCACAATCAAGCTCCATTCCCACACATATATTCTGAAATACGACTTATGTCATACAGAGTATTAGCTAATATAAATCTTTAGCTGAGAAAAATATGGGAAATTAAATTTGAACTATTTAACATCAGTGAAAGACAAAGACTCCAATTTGGGTGAGGACAGAATAACTTGGACAGATGCTTCTGCACAGAGTGATGACAGACGCTGGGGTAATTACCTGCCTCTCTGTATCTCTATACTATACCTATAAACATGGTCACACTTACATCTACACAGAGCTACTCGTTATAAAATATGCCATCTGAAATAGGAGCTCATGCTACTTGAAGATGTGGGG
>NW_006159550.1:4874868-4904136 GCF_000334495.1 Tupaia belangeri chinensis | reverse complement strand
GTGAGTGGGAACTGTACTTGATGAGATCTATGCTAATTCAATCTTCCCTAGAGAATGAGCCTCAGCCCGAGTGAGTGATCAGGCACTCGGAGGATACAGTTTAGAACATTTATGGAGGAATATCCTGAAAAGGAGAAAACAACAGAGAGATCCTCAAATATGCAGAGCAACTTCTCTGAAGTCCCAGGCTGACTCCAAAGCTGTGTCAAGAACAGGGCAGAGGGGCCAGCAGGTGGCGTGGTAGTTAGGGCACAGGACTCCCACATGACTAACCACAGTTCAAGGCCTGGACCTGGAGACTTGCTTTCCTACTTTCCCTTTCTCTCTGTCTGTCTCTCTATGGTCAAATTAAACAAATGATAATAATGATAATAAATGAAATTAAAAAATACTTAAAAAAAAAAAAAAGAACCCGGCAGAAACAACACCAGGAAAGATGCAAAGCTACATGGGCATCTAAGTACTGACAATGTGTGTGTTGGGGGGTGTTGAGAGTTTGACTCATATGAAGTTTGCAGGGGCCAAGTGGCCTACATAACTTGAGTTTTCTTTTTTTATTTTATTTTTAAGAGGTTTTTGCTATTGGATTTGTGCTCTCATCAGAGAGAGAGAGAGAGAGAGAGAGAGGCAGGATGAGGGAAAGTGAGAAATCGCACCCCAGGGGGGATGCCACACCACAATCCCTTCTCCTTCACTCTCCTCCTGGATCCTGGGCATGCACACACACATGTCTGGTATGACTTTCAAGCCAACGAGTCTGGAACTCAAACTGTGGTCGACCACATGGGAGTCCAGTGACGTAACCACTATGCCATCTGCTGGCCCCCCTAACTTGGGCTTTCTACTGAAATCCTGAATGGCCCTGTCTTAGAGGTAAGGTAGAGACAATGTCCTGGGATTAAGAATTTAAACTAAGGCTTAAGACAAAAGTAAAGCAAACCCACCCTAACAAAGTGAAACGAAGTGCCATGAATTCAACATAATTATCCAGTAACTGAAATATCTTCGAGAAGAAAAATAAACATTCTTCAGGAATAGAAAACAGAATTCAGACTTTCTACACTGCATTATACACATACAGTATCGAAAAATCAATAAAAAATGACTAGACATGAGGAAATAAAGAAAAAATATAATTCAAAGGTAAAAAGCTGAGATGGCCTAGCTTTAGAAATTAACAATAAGAAACTGCTTTTTTTTTTGGAGAGGTTTTTGCTATAGGGTGCATGTGCTTGCTATAAAGACAGAGAGACAGAAAGCAAGAAATCACCCCCCAGGGGGATGGCCACGCCGCAATCCCTTCTCCTCCATTCTCTTGGGCACACATGTGCACACACGCCCGGCGTGAGTTTAAGCCACCGGGTCCAGGACTTGAACCGTGGTCAACTACATGGGAGCCTGGTGACACAGCCATTACACCAACTACTGGTCCCAACAATAAGAAACTTAAAGTTGCTATTAGACATATCTTTACATATATAAACTGGAAAGTGGGGCTGATGAGATAATACCTCAGAACTCTTAGCAAGTAAATAAAAACGGTATAAGAGAACAACATGGAAGCTATGGAACAATGTAAGTATAATATCTGAAACGAAAACGCCACTGGATGGGCCTAACCACAAATCTGAAGTAGCAGAAGCATCGCAATACCTCAAGACAGACCGACGTTTTATCCAACCTGACTACTAGCGAGAAAGAAATACTGACAAAAAGACAGAAAAAGCGCTAGACATCAAGAAGTCTAACATATGTATCACTGGAAACCCAGAAAGAGAGAAGTAAAAAAAAACAAAAAATGAGACAGAAAAAAAAGTTTGTTTTAAATGGTAGCTGGAAGCTTTCTAATATAGTAATAGACATAGGTTGAGTCTAAGAATCTCAGTGAATAGCTTTCTAAGAATAGAAATAAACATAGGTTGAGTCTAAGAATCTCAGTGAATCCTAAGTATAAAAATCACACATAAAAAAAATCCCAAAGCACATTTTTATCAACCTGATGAAAAACCGAAATACAGAGAAATTCTTAAAAGTAGTCAAGGAAAGTCACGCTGCATAGGGAGAAACAAGATTAAACAAATGACAGCTAATTTCTAATTAGAATAGAAATAAACATAGGTTGAGTCTAAGAATCTCAGTGAATCCTAAGTATAAAAATCACACATAAAAAAAATCCCAAAGCACATTTTTATCAACCTGATGAAAAACCGAAATACAGAGAAATTCTTAAAAGTAGTCAAGGAAAGTCACGCTGCATAGGGAGAAACAAGATTAAACAAATGACAGCTAATTTCTAATTATAAACAGTAGAGACAAGAAAACAATAGAACATCTTAAAAGTTGGAAGAATAAAAAGCTTAATTCAGACCTTTCTCTAGTGAAAATATCTTTAAAAATGAAGATAACAAAGACATTTTCGAATAAACAAAAGCAAAGAGGACTTACTGCTAGCAATCAACACTACGGAAATTGCCAAGGATGTTTCTCAAACAAAAAAGAAATGAAACCAGATGGAAACTCAAATTTCAGAGGGAGATGAATAAATACTGGAAATGGTAAACATGTTGGTAAATAAGAAACCAGTCTTAACACACTTATTTCTTTAAAAAAAAATAACTTATGGTTAGTAAAGAATTTTTTTTAGGTTTTGCTTTTCATTTTTTTCTTCATAGGGCTTATGTACTCTCTGGGGAAAGAGGCAGAGAGATAAAGAGACAGGGAAAATGAGAAATCACCCCCTAGAGGGATGACCACATCCCAGTCCTTTCTCCTCCAACCTCTCCCGGGATTTTGGGCACATGTGCAGATGTGTTCAGCATGATTTCCAAGATGCCTGGTCTGGGCTCGAATGGTGGTTGGCCATGTGGGAATCCAGCATCTTTACTGCCATGCAACCTTCTGGGCCCAGTAGAAAACTATTTTATATAATGAGATTTTTAATATCTTTGAAATGCATAGAGATGTTGCTCTTTTGCCTGATAGTAATTAATGCTTTGTCACTTTTCTCTTGAAGATCATTATAAAGTTAAAACAATTTTATTAATCTTTTCAAAAACCAACTTTTCACTTTATTCATTTTATCTATGTCTTTTTATTCTATTTGTATGTGAATTTAATTTTATTATTTCCTTCCTCTCTGCACATTCTACTTAATTTGACATCTTTTTTTTTTTTTTTTTTTGGAGAGGTTTTTGCTATAGGGCGCATGCACTCGCCAGACAGAGAGAGAGAGAGAGAGAGAGACAGCAGATAGCGAGAAATCACCCCCCAGAGGGGATGGCTACGCCGCAACCCCTTCTCCTCCATTCTCCTCTTGGGATCTTGGGCATGCACGCACACGTGCCTGGCGTGAGTTTAAGCCACCGGGTCTGGGACGCGAACCATGGTCAACTATGTGGGAGTCCAGCGACATAGCCATTATGCTAACTGCTGGTCCTATTAATTTGACATCTTTTGATTTTAGGCTTAAAACTTAGATTCGATAATCACTATAGGATACTTTTTTTTCACTTACATTAATTTGACTCCTAAATTACTTAGAAGTGCATTTTCAAACTTTTAACTATTTGGGGCTTTTAAGATTTTGATCTGACTTTGCCATGGTGGAGACTCTTTTTGCTATTAGAACCAGCACCTGCTCTATCATGGTGTCTTATCAAAAGAATGAACACAGTGTTGAAAATTTAAGTCTAAAACTCAGAAGATGTAATGCTTAACTTAATTTTTTAGAGGAATAAAATTTCGTGTCACTCATGAATCCCTCTGAGAACAGTGTGGCAGTTACAGCTCTTTTCTTTAGAAAAACATGTTCATACACAGATTTACACATGCTGAGGAAGGCCGCCTATTAGATCCTGCACATGAACAACTGTTCGTCCATTTTGTTCCCTTACCCTAACATGGCTGTCTGCTTCTGTAACCCGGCTTGCTCTTCACATGAGAAAACAGCTCGTGCTAACCATATAGAAAACCGTATCTGGGAGGACATCCTGTACCTGCTGCAGTCTTTGCTAACTAGCTCGAAACCCTTTGGTTGAGCAATGGAACTGCTTACATGGAAACCCCACGCCCCTCAGAAATAATTAACCTGCTTGATTCAGCTTCTGTAACTGCTTGCATAGAAAACCCTGGTAACTGACCCCTATAAAAAGACTGCTCAGACTTCAGCCAGGGCTGCAGTTCTGACTCTTGGTCCCCCGACCCCGCTCCCCAAGCCTCAGACTGTAGTCACTGGCCAGCTAATAAAGGCACCCTTTAAACTTAATCTGGCTTTGGCGGTCGTTCATTCAGCGGCACTCGACAACAACACTGTGTGCCATCGCAGGAGTTCAAAACTCCGCGAGCAAGAACAAAATGGAAGTTCTCAGCACCTTCCCATCAGACCACACTGCTAGGAGGAGATTCTTTTTAAAGCATCTCTTTAAATTGAGGTATAAGTTAAACATTGTGTGATCATTAGGTGTACAGTCCAGTGAATTCTGAAAAACTCGTATACACATCACCATGCCCCTAAGATAGAAAGTGCAATTTTCCCCACTCCAGGAAGTTTCCACAGGTCTCTTTCCACACCCCCAGATGCAACCACTTTCAAAGACGGGAGTTTTAGTTTAATGCATAGTGTCTGCATTTCCTGTAAACAACATTCCTGGAGAGCGATTGAATGGTAAGAAATGCTCATCCATTTGATAAGAAATAAACAAAGCAGCAGCAACCCAAAGGGCAAGTTAACAATGTGCTATGGTCCTAAGGCCTGAGGCCCTTTCAGGATGGGCTTGCAAACCTCAGAACACAGAGAAATCTGTGAAGTCACTGCACACAACTGACCCTTGGGGACAATCAGTGCGGCCTGAAGCCTCTTCTAATCTTCTCTCTTACCTGGTCGGCTTCTGAATCCGAGGGGACCACCAGCACCACATCGCCCCTTTGTAAAGTGAGTTCATCCGAATTTGCTGCCTCAAAATCATGCAGTGTTTCCACCTGTGAAGGGTTTTTAGAAGAACTGGTTAACTTAGAAAGGAGAGGAGATGTTAAACCAGGGTTTCCCAGTCAGGTTGTAAGTGAAACTCTTGGAAGCATTTTCGAGGATAAAAGGAGGAAGTTATGCATCAGATCTCAGAGAGGGAGAAGGCATCTAACAACAGGAATACTATTGCCTATTTCCGTAATATTGCTGTGTCGTGTGGGGCCATCTGCACTGTTTACTAATGCATGTCCTCTTCCATACCTGAAAGTACTATGTTAATTAACTTGGAATTTAGCATATTTTCAGTAGGGATTTGTGTTTTATTATCATGGATGCTTTATTAGTTGTTTATTGTTCAGCTTAAACTAAAAATGTACCACAGAAAGCTCCTCTAACCCCAACATCTGTGACATAATTAATGAGGAAAACCGTCACTACCATGTTATATGAGAGTTACTACCGCATCAAACACGTGGGTTGTTTTTGGAAATAGACTTCATTTCCCTACCCTCTCCATCTTACCACAGTAACCTGCTTCCCCCTCCCTTTTAAAAAAAGGTTTCTTTAAAATTTTAGAATAGAAATTCAAGAAAAACAAAAGCAGAGGACCAGCAGATGGCATAATGGTTACGTTGCTGGACTCCCACACCGTCAACTACGGTTTGAGTCCCAGACCAGTCAGTGACTTAAACTTGCAACAGGCATGTGTGTGCATGCCCAAAATCCTGAGAGGAGAATGGAGGAGAAGGGATTGCATTGTGGCCACGTCCCCTGGTGGGGGGATTGATTTCTCCCTTTCTGTCTCTCTATCTCTATCTCTCCAGCAAATGCATGTGCCCTATAGCAAAAATAATATAAAAAAAAATTAAAGCTGAAAAAATACTATAATGAATCCCTCCGCATCTGGTACCCAGCTTGAGCAAGTACGTGGTCATAGCCAGTTTCATTTCTCACAGGTGCTTTTCCTAATCCTACCAAGATTACACCTGCTTTAAAATGTGTATTCTGAGGGACCAGCAGTTGCCGTAATGGCTGTGTTGCTGGATTCACATGTAGTTGACCGTGGTTCCAGTCCAGGACCCAGCGGCTTAAACTCACGCTGGGTGCATGTGCGTGTGTGCCCAAGATCCTGAGAGAAGAATGGAGGAGAAGGGATTGTGGCATGGCCATCCCCCTGGGGGATGATTTCTTTCGTCTGTCTCTATCCCTGTCTTTCTGGCAAGCGCATGTGCTCTATAGCAAAAACCTCTCCAAAAAAAAAGATGTATTCTGCATATGGAATCAGTAAATGCCAGGGCTGGAAGTGATGGTGACATCCCCTACTAACGTCTCTGGTGAGAAGTCAGAGGCCCAGGGAGAGAGGTGCATGATGGGCACTAGGTCACGCTACGTCAGGAGGAAGCCTGGCTGGGCACGCTGCTTCCTCGACTTCTCATACTCGCATTCCAATACAACATGGAGGACGCGGTCCCTCATCCGCACGGTTAACTTTCTTCCACTTTAACTCATTCACAAACCTACTCCACCCACCCTACCCCATCTGAGGTGGCAGGGCTGCAGTCACTTTCTAGAAGAGAGAAAAGGAAGTGACTACTATTCAATCTCACCCCCGTGATGACACACCTATTTAAAACCCCTTCTAAGAAAAAGAGCTGGATTTGTACAAAATCGAAGTGTAGAACTCAAGTTCCCCACAGATTCTCCTAGGAAGTGCTGCTGCCTTTAATACTTGGCTCGGGAAGACCCCTCAGTTTACCAAGATTCTGGTGACCCTGCTGAGCAAAACCCGCTCCTATGAATTTATTCTTCCTCTTCATTGAAGCCCCTTGATCAATGTTTCGCTCATTTTTGGGTACATATTGGCTTCCTTCTCCTGTCATGTGCTGTCCAAAGGCCAAACTTGAGGAAGGCCTCCCTTGGCTCTGTTCCAGGAGCACAGTCCAGTCTGGGAGCACGGTCCAGTCTGGGAGCACAGTATTGGGTTAGATGCTCCCAGGAGGGTCACGAGGCGGCAGGTTACCACACATGCCCAGGCCACCATCCTCCCTGTGGCCACCTGCCCGTCAGGTATTCTGTGTCAAAACATGGAGAAAACGACCCATCCTTGCTTGTCCATATGCACGGAAATCCGGCTATCTCCCAGGAGACTAGCCAGAAATGGAAGCACGTCAGAAGGAATATATATTGAAAACGGTAAATCAGAAACCCATGGTTTGGTTAAAGGGACTCAAAGCAAAGACAAGACAAATGACCATGAGATTAAAAATAAAAAAACTAGACCTTGTAGAGGAAGCCAGGAGGCCATTCCTGAGAGGCCGCTCCTGCTGGCTGCTCCGAGGCTCCAGCAGGTGCAGAGGCCGCCAGCACAGCGTCCTCCGGCGGCTTCTGCTCCGCAGACTCGGGGCTTGCAGGGGCTGCGTCTTCGGGGGCTTCTTTGGGCTCTGCACCTTCGTGTTCTCCCTCCCCTTCGTGGTTGGAGGCTGGCTCTATCACCACAGAAGGGATGACCTTCTCCTGGGGACACAAGACACGGGGCTGAGCAGACATTGGGAAGGAGGCTTTGGGGGCCACCTTGGGACCACCTGCGTCCCCTCCCCTCCCCCCAGGACTAACTGCCTCCGGTCCCCACGCCCAGCTGGCTCTCAGCCTTTAGGCCTCCTGCTTTGCCACCTGCCTCTTTCTATCTCTCCTGGGCACCAAACCTCGGGGGTAATTTCTGGGTCCTTGGACCTGGCCGCGCTCTGGTAGTCAAGGCGAGGCGGTTTGCTGCTGTGCGCGCTGCTCCCATGCAGCGCAGAGCGGGCGGGCGGGCTCCACAGCAGGTGCACTGACCAGCCCATTTCCCTTTGAAAATGCCGCACAGAGGGGGCCCTTGGGGCTGCAGATGGGAAGAGCAGCCACGGAGCGGTCACAGTGGCACTGTGGCTTCACCTGAATACTGAGTCTCACACGTGCCTGCCCCTGGGCCGGGGTCCCACCTTGGGGACTTTGTGAGAGTCCTCTGCGTGACCCTGTTCCCCTGGTATTCCCGTTCCCCCCCTGCCTCACCTGAGCATCATCACTTTGTCCCATAGCGTCCATGTCCCCTTTCTGTGCTGAGGCTGTCAGCCACGCCCTGGGTCCTGTGTGGGACCTCACAGCCCAGAAGGGGAGACGCCAGGACTCTCTTTCCGAGAATCTGAATATGGGGTCTTCAAGAAGTTCATGGAAAATGAATATTATGGATAAACTATCCATAGATTTTACCTTTGTTGCCACCAAAATAAACTCATACTTTAATTCCCTATTTCCAGGAACTTTTGAAGTCGCCGTGTGTGTGTGTGTATGTGTGTGTGTGTGTGTGCGCGCATGCGTGTGTGTGGAGACAGACATATCCGTGTGTGTACATTTGCACACATATTTACATCGATTGACAGGTGGATTAGGGACAATGGCTACAGACCTGTTCCCGGCAGAGTGGTCACTGACCCACTGACACGGCGTTTCTCACTGGCACCCCAGGTCTGACGACCCTTCAGGAGGTCGCTTACCTGAGGTGCTGCTGCTTCTGCCTCTTCTGGTTGAGGTCTGTCACTATCTACAGTCTCCATGGCTTCGGTTTCAGTTCTGGCCTCCTCCAAACTTTCTCCTTCCTCAGTAGGGACAGCTGCCTTCTCTGCCTCTGCTGCTTCCACTGGGGCCCCCTCGACTGCTGACACCAGGGCTCCACCAGCCGCCTCAGCCTCAGTTCCAGGGACCATCTGCAAGGTAGAGCCAAAGACCCTTCTTTACCTCCTGGGCCTCCGCTAGGCCTCGCCCTCCACCTACCACTCAAGGCCCTGCCTGTACCTCCTGGGCCTCCGCTAGGCCTCGTCCTCCACCTGGCTTCACCCTCCATCTGCCACTCAAGGCCCTGCCTGTACCTCCCGGGCCTCCGCTAGGCCTCGCCCTCCACCTGCCACTCAAGGCCCTGCCTGTACCTCCCGGGCCTCCGCTAGGCCTCGCCCTCCACCTACCACTCAAGGCCCTGTCTGTACCTCCCGGGCTTCCACTAGGCCTCGCCCTCCACCTGCCACTCAAGGCCCTGTCTGTACCTCCCGGGCCTCCGCTAGGCCTTGCCCTCCACCTCCACCTGCCACTCCTCTCCCCTCTGCTGCGGCCTCTCAGAGTGCCAGGCTCGCTTTGTCAGGGACCGGGTTCCAGATCTGCACACGGCATGCCTGCCTTCTGCTCATCAACGCTGCCTTCCTCCTCCTGATCGTGGGGATTCTACTCTCCACTGTCCTTGCTGTCAGGTGCAGGAGTTGGATTTGAATGTGAGTGACACATGCCATTCCCGAGACATGGCTTTTAGACTATGGTGGTCCTCTCCACAAGCTGTTTACACTTTTGCTAAAAGTAACAAGAGAAGACCTTCGGAGACATCGGAGTTGCAGGATGGAAAGAGCCTGGGCCTAATTCCTGGGTTGTGAAGAAAAGCTCTATGAGCAAAACACCCTTATACAAAGTCAGAATTTAGAAAACCTGTATTTTAGTATCACTTCTTTATGGGGAAGGTCCTAGAAGCCAAATCAAAGAAGGGGGGGAAAAAAAGGACTTTCTCAATGAGAATTTTTGAGAGTAAAGGAAAATAACTTTTGCTGTCAAATATGCATTTTATCATTCTAAGTATCGGTAGAACCATGTATGTTGGCTAGCAAAATGCCAAATTGCCTAAATCAGATTTTGGACTTTTTACTGGGAGAAGCAAAATGAAAAAATAAAAAAAAGACAATTTTATTTCTAAGATTATAGTTAAAAATAAGGGTTTTAGATAGTATTTAAAGCTTGCAATAATAACGAAATAAATAAAGGACAATCCGAAGTTTTAGTTTGGAACAAACTGTTCTGGAGTCCAGTTCTTCAAAACTGCAACATCCACTTGGCAGGTATAACCTGAAAGGTTTAAATCAGAAGGCCTAGGGGAGGAGAGTATTAGACTGAGCTTCCGAAACATGTTCAGGACCGGTATTTCAGAAACCCATCTTGCTGGTGAGAGTAGCTTAGTGGTTCTTTGTCTTTATTGAGTACATTCTGCCCAGTCCATCCTAGTAAAGCCCTAATGTTCCAGGAGTTCAGTGTTAACCCTCAGAATACCAGGGAGAGCGAGGGAGAGCGCCTCCTGGTGGGCAGGGGCCGCATACCCTCTGAGTAAAGCCATTTGAAAAGTCCTTCCTCTGGCTCAGTGTTATAGGTAATAGATTAAGCAACCTGCTATACTGTAGAATATATAGTTCTACAACATAGTATTTTACTTTGAGGATGAAAAAAAAAATGTTAGCAGCTATCTTATTTGTCATATGCCCGAGGATTACTCATATTTTCTGAAATTTACGTCCCTCTCCCACAAGAATCCCCTATTCTGAGAATTTGGCTTTCCACACACAATGTGCGATGATCCAGAATTGCACTCCCTCGCCATGACGTAGCATTTTTGCTTTTCTCCCACCCTATCATTAAAGTACATGAGTTGGGAGAAGTAATCTTTTTAGAGGAATGGTAACAAATACGCATGTAAAGTGAGGTATAAATGGTGAGAATGATTAAAATGGGGTAATATGTAAATGGGGATTTACACTTTCGTTAATGACTAAAAGCCTCACAATAATAAAAAAGTTTGTTTAAAAATCTAAGAGAATTGTGTATTCACTACAAATAAGCATTAATCTTTTATAATGGGTGCTGCTATAACTCTAACCCTAAGAGTAACAATCAGAACATGAATTAGGAGAGCATCTGGAAAAAGACAATAAAAAAATTGTTCACAGTTTTATTGTTGGAGAAATCAGTAGGCTTTCTCCAGGATATCTAGGGCCCAGCAAGGTTTCTTACACTCCACAGAGAGACAGCGTGCATACCCTGAACCTAGAGGACCGAAAGTAGAAGAAAAATCGTGTGGTCACAATTCTGTGTGGTTCACACTTTTCTGTCTGTCCGGGAAAATCACACATACAACGATCTCACTGGTTTCAACTCCTTTGAACCGGGTGATTCCATATACATGCACAGAATAAGAAAAGGACAGAACATACCTCTACACACACACACGGACTTCTCAATCTACAGATCTGAAGGCAGATGCTGCGATATTCCATAGGCTGCTCCCCAAGTAAGCACACAAACGCCCTCCTATACACGTCTGTTCCAAGTGCACACTGTCATTGGATTCTACTCTCAACTGAATGGATATTAATCCCACACGGGGTATATTTCTGTGATACATCCGTGTGGTCAGAGGTCATTTTTCTCTTCCCAAACAAACAACGTTCATCGTCAGCCCACACTGAGCTCACTTACTCTCTCCCTCCACTGGGTTTGTCCAATTTTACTATCGCAAGACACACGTCATCACCTATTTGCTAAATCATTTGAACAGGTAGTGCTGGCTGGATGTGCTTAGACCCCACAGCATCGCTGTGGTGACACCGGCCACCAGCAGGTGGAGGCGAGGAGCTCCGTCTGACTGGACTCTGACACTCGGGCTCTGCACCTCCACCACTGCTGACCTCTGTCAGGGAAAGTCGTGAATAAGAAACGGAGTATGTAGAAAAGCATCGATAGCAACGAGGACGTGAATCACCAAAACAGTGCTATTAGCAATGCCGGCAAAGGCAGGGTACTAAGGATACCGGGACTTTGCACACAGGAAAGGCCTAACAATCTCAGCGACCTACTGGAGAGGGAAGAAATGAACTCCTCCCTTCTCTTCTGAGTCCAGCAGTCCTGAATTCCCATTTCTTCGGGAACACTCACTGAGGAACACTTTGCTATTACCTCACTTAGGACATTACGTACACAGAAGGGTCACCCACCGCCATGCCTGGCTGACCTCGAGCTTTCTGTCCTGAGACTGGTCTGACCATCACAGGTGCCCAGCACTCCCTCTATGTGTGGAACCTGCTCCCCACTTTTTGCTTTTCCCGAAGTGTTTCCAAGATGGATTTACTGATTGTACTAATAGGACAACATACGGATACAACAGAAAGCAGGAAACCGTCTGTTCAGACCAGATGTTAGTGCCAGGTAGGATCAATGAAAGAGTGGGCGCGCTCCCGGGGACAGTTATCCCTCTTGTACTGCTGTTTGTATTCATTCCGATTTGTTAGCTATTTGTGGATCTTAAAAGAAAAACAGTTCCTATGCTCTGCTTGTTACTGTAGATGTGACACCTGCAAGGAAAAGCCACATGATAAATGACGGCTATTTGCGTTTTCTAAAATGCTACCCTAGGAGACCAGAGAACTGAAACTATGAGAAGTATTTCAAGCTTTTGATATTGAAGGCTATAAAATTTTTTACTGCAAAGGTTAACAGAAATGCTATTATCTTATTTTTTAAAAAAACATTCAATTTTATTTATCATTATTATTATTTTAATTTGATGAGAGAAAGAGAGAGAAAGAGAGAGAGAGAGAAAGTGAGAAAGCAAGCCACCAGGTCCAGGAATCGAACCATGGCTGGCTATGTGGGAGTACAGCACCTCAGCCACCACACCACCTGCAGGCCCTGTTATCCTATTTTTTACCAAACTGAGCTACTGGTTAAATAACCTCATGGTAAAAAAAAAAGCTCATGTCGAGAGACTGAAATGTTCACTGTGACCTCAGTACATGTTTACTGTATGCACAGGGCCCATGAGGGCCGCCACCGGGATTGTGAATTTGCATATTTGTCACACCGGAACACGGGACCTGCTTGGTCCCCTTACTACACAGACAGCCCGCGCTGCTGCCTGTCTTCTGCCTCAGTGATCTCCCTGGCAGAAAGCAGCAGGATTACGGCGTCTTGTCACGGCCCTTTAAACACAGTGGCTGCACTGGCAGAGTTTTCCAAAGTGGGACGACAGGAACGCAGTGCAACAGCAGTCTAGGCATGGATCCTGCGGAGGGGAGCACGACCGGGTGACAGAAACTAGCCAGGCCCTTAGAGGACGCCATGAAAGTAAGTCATTTAATGTTATTATCAAAGTGTGTAGACTTTTCTGTCATGTTGCTACTTTCTCTCTTTTTTTCCTGATTTCTCTTACTTTTATTTATCTCCCTTTAGTGTTCCAGGTGTAGTATTTCTAAGTTTTTTTGAGAGATTTTTGCCTTAGGCCATATGCACTCAACCGAGAGAGAAACAGAGACAGTGAGAGGGAAAGTGAGAAATCACCCCCCACCCTCCAGAGAGATGGCTACGCTGCAATCCCTTCTCCTCCAGTCTCTCCCCAGGATCTTGTGCCCAGTGTTAGTTTCAAACAACCAGGTCTGGGACTTTAACCACAGTCAGAAATATGGGAGTCCAGCGATGTAACTGCTATGACATCTGCTGCCACGCCCCACCCCCGGTCGGGCATTTCGTGAATTCTTTCAGCATTTGTTTATCTGGGAATGATTTTATTTCTCCTCCCCATCTGAAGGATAATCTTACTGGGTATATGGATATAGTACTCTTGGCTGAAATTGTTTTTCTTTCAGTTTTAAATATGTCTTCCCATTCTTTCCTTGCCGGCATTGTTTCAGTTGAGAGATCCAATGTTAGTCTAAAGGGGTAACCTATGTAAGTAACTTGGCGTTTCTCTCTTGGTAATTTTAGAATATTGTAAAAGAATACATTTAAGTGCTAGCCTCTCCTCATTACTTTCCCCTTTGCTGGTGATTTCTATGTTCTATGTGCAGGTATCCCTTCAGCTTGGAAGACCTGAGCTGAGCATGGCTTCTCCTGTCATACTGGCTACTGCTGCTTCTTCCAACAGTCATTCCATATCTTCTTTAGGATTGACAAGAATCCAGGACTTGTAATCGCACTCTTTGACACTCAAATCTATCACTTTTGCTTCTTTCCTTCTTTTTTTAATTTCCAGAAGGCACATGTGAGAGAGAAACAGAGAGAGGGAGCCCACCCAATGGGGTGTGATAATAGCACAATCCTTTTTTCTCCATTTCTCCATCCCATCAAGATTTGGGGCACACAAGCACATGTGCCTAGAACAGTTATTCAAGCTGCTGGCACCAGGATTCCAGTGAGGTTGGCACAAGGAGAATCTGACTCCCAGTGCACAGGGCTTAACTGCTCCACTGCTCGGGCCACCCCATGCCTGTGCTTTCTGCTCCGTGTTGAGAAAGCTCTAGTTTGTTCTCATATTGCGTAATCTCTATTCCTTCTGGTCTTTATCACTTCTCATGCAAATTTTAATTCTAGTATTAAATTTCCTCCCCCTATAATGTTTTCTTACATCATTAAGCTCTCTTTTCATTTGCTTCACAAGCAAACTCTTTTCTTCTCAATGCTATTGCCTTATGATCATGTCTTTAAGTTCCTGTGTCATCATAAATTCTACTAACGAAAGAAAGGCAATTTTCGAATTTCATCTCTGTGCCTCGGGTAAATTTTGTTTGTTCTTTAAAGAGAATTTTAGATCTAGCAGTATGCAGTCCTTTTCTTTTTCATTTGTTCTACAGGTCCTATACTAATGTTTAAATGTATTTATAGTAATTCCCCTTAGCCACAGTTTTGCCTTCTGTGGTTTCAGTTACCCATAGTCAATAGTGGTTCTTAACTATGACATGGAAATTCCAAAAGTAAACCATTTATAAGTTTCAAATTGCACGCTGCCCTGAGCAGCATGACGCGCTCTTGCACTGCCCTATTCCAGCCTGCTTGGGATGTACATCACCCTTTGTCCAGCAAGTCCCTCACTGCTCATCAGTCACTGTGGCACCATCTTATCAGGTCAAAACCACGGAATATAAAGGATTCGCTGCTATGCACAATTTCAGGCATCCATGAGGTGTCTCAGAACATACCCTCCACAGATAGAGGAGGCTACTTTAATTGGTCAGTTAGGTGACACCTCTCTAGGACTAAGATTCCCAGTAGACATGGAAACATTTTATTTATTCTGCTTTACACTCTATCTGGGGACTCTTAGATGCTCTTTTCAGAACAGAAGCTGGGGAGGGGCTCACCAAGGTTTTCTATCCAGCCACCTGTCATGAGTCCCTCAAATACGTGTGATAAGAATGTGCTAGTGTGAGAGTAGCAGAGGGCCCCAGATGACCTGGGCATCAGAAAACACTCCGTCCCGATGGGGCAGGAGCCGCCTACTGCCCTTCTCTAGGTGGAGGTGGAGGAAAGGTTCGTCAACATAGGATATTTCTACACTAGGCCCGGCTATCATGCCTCAAGGACTCATTTAGGATTTGGTTTATTTAAAAAGTCTCCTGGGCTGTGCTAATATCTTCAAAATATAATACTATCAATATTTCAACTTTATCAAAATGCTATTTTTACTATACAAGAGCATTAAAATGATAAAAACTAGTTATAGTAAATCAGATTTGTTGTGTGATTTATCAGGGTTTTCAGTTTTCTCACAATCTTTGTTTATGCACTTCTACGATGCATTTAATTTTTTTAAAACCCTCCCAAAGTAAATGACATAGATGGCAAGTAAAGAATATGATGTATATACATTATTTTAAATTTTAGCTCAATGATATCCTTCCATGGCTACAAGGCAGTTTACACGAGAGTCAGTGTAGTCAACTTCCTGACATTTGCTCTCACGGTGACTAGAAGATCACTGGTTCCGAGCTTATCAATTCACCCCAAACATGGAGAGTAATGCTGATGTACAGACAAGCCTCTGCTCAGCAGTTCCAACAGGTGCACATTCCATAGCCTGTGAAGGAAACTGGCATACTGTGAATTTTCTGTTTTTCAGGCACTCTCTCAAGTGGTTGACATTTACTATCATTATTCTTCTAACACCTTTATTACATAGCATTCCCATTTTCTAGACAGCTCAACTAATACTTAGAGAGTCAAGCAGTTCATCCAGTCAGTAAACCAGGATTGGAACCATCTGACTCTAAACGCTGATTTATCACACCAGCCAGGATTCAAGAAGACAAATGAGAGTTCCCCAGCAATCCTAGACCTGGAATTCCTGCCCAGACACACCAGTTCCACTGACAAGTCCCGCGCAAGCCAATACAGTCGCCCCCATGCTTGGGATGCTAACCTTTACAGTGAGGCTCACAGGTCATGAGCAACATTCTTACACACGTACATGTACCATCTGGGCATCAAGCAAACACGTCATCGAGTCCCTCCTAATCAATAGCAAATTACACAGTAAGAAGCTATCAAGAAGAGGTTATATAGATAGAATTTCTCTCCAGCATTTTTGACAGTCATCCTGTAGATGTCATTGTTCAAAACAATTTCTGTAGTAGAAGCAAGTGGGAAAGAAGACCAACCAATCTCCACTTGATTCACCCAGCACTCTACGGAGTTACAACTGGGAACATTTAGGAAGTGGGCATTCATGGCTATGCTCCCAAGGCAGGGATTAACATGATTTCAGACCTGGGCTGACCATAGGGCCCGATGTTCTGGTTTCGCAGTGGGGAGTGGGAGGGCATGGACACAGCCCTGGAGAAGGACCTGGGGATGGTGGTTAGTTCTGGCCATTGCACTGACCAGCTGTGGAGCTGGAGGAAGCCCCTCTGGGCCTGGCTGTGCACACAGGGGTTAAAGTAGAAAGAGAGAAAGATACAGTGGGATACCTTGGAATGAGAAGAAACAAAACCACTTGTGTGGCCTGAGAGGCACTGAAAATGTAAGTAGCTGCTGCAAACACACCACTGCTGAGATCTTTTTCCTCTGGGAAGGGAGGAAGGTCTATCCATCTGTAGGGCTGCCATTAAAAATCTGCTGGGGGAGGCCAGCAGAGAGCGTAGTGGTTACATCGCTAGATTCCCACATGGCTGACTGCAGTCCGAGGCCCAGACGCAGTAGCTTGAAAATCATGCCAGGCATGTGTGCATGCATGCCCAGGATCCTGGGAGGAGAATGGAGGAGAAGGGTCTGCAGACTTCTCATCCCCCAGGAGGTGATTTCTCACTTCCTCTCACTCTCTGTCTCTCTGTCTCTCTCTCTTTCTTCCTCTCTGGGGAGCGCACACACCCTAAGGCAAAAACCTCTAAAAAAATCTGCGTGTTTGTGTGTGTGTATGTGTATGCATGTGTGTGTGAGTGTGTGTGCTTGTGTATGTGTGTGTTGACAATTTAACATAGAGCATGCTTCAATAGGAGCGCTTGAGTGCCGGACAATAAGCCACACTCCCTAGTCTGCTCTCATCTCTGGAGCCTTGCTCTGACACGATGGAGGGCACATCTGGGAAGCAGTGGACCCAGCACCCGTTTACTCTGCACAAGGAGAAAACCCAGTGCCTGTCACAGCGGGCTGCCCTGGCCATGCTGTCTGATCTGTGGAAACAACAATGCAGATGCCACCTCCACACTGCAGCCCTGTGCCCCTGGGCCAGCACACAGCCTGCACCTCCAAGGACAGACATGCGTCTGCCAGACCAGTGAGAGAGGATCGAGCAGAAATATTACGGCAAAACAGGGTTGAGAGACTGCAGTCTGGACATTCTGATACACACACATCTGGTGGTTTAAGCTGGCCTTGGCAAGTCAGCTAAGGCTTGGTGAAATTTTTAAAAAACGAAACAGAACAAAACCAAAGTGTGCTCCCCCAAATAATGAGTCAAGACAGTTTTATCTTCCAGGATGCTCCAATTATTCCAAAAGCATCATTATCTCAGTCTTTTTTCTACTTACATGCTTTGGAAAATATGTTAACCCTAAACTTAATTACAGAGCGGCATTTCTTTTAAATAACAGGAGACAAAAGAGCAGCAATCTACAGCATATCATTTGAGCAAAGTCCAGAAGCTGACAGGAATTTGGGAAGAATTGAGAGGCTACACTCTGTAAGATAATGAAATAAACATAGGTAAAATTGTATCTTCTGGAAAGAAATGACATACATTATAAATGATGGACTATAACCAAATAATACACTATGAATGGGCTCAGTACTCATCTTTATCTGCATTTTAACCTAATCATCTTATGTAGATACTGAAACAAATATTGAAATCATTTTTTTCCTTAAAGAATATTTACATTGCATAGAAATACCTGGGGAAGGATGAAATAAGAGTATTTGTTCTCAAAATGCATCCTTGTAGACATCTGGTAATATTTATATTGTAGAAATGAATCAGACACAAAGTTAGCCATGTGGAGAATAAACCAATGAAAATATAATCATTGAGCTTCTCTTGAAAGCTCTGGTTTCTCCGGGAACTGCTGCTAAAATTTCCTCTTTTTGAAATTAAACTTGCCTCCATTCTCTTTCTTTTTTATTTGTTTGTTTTTAACAAAACCACCACAAACTTTACCTCAGATAAAATGCATTCTGTCCACAGCTGAACTAATAACTGTGCGGTGACATTTCAGCACTACGAAGGATTACCTCAAAAGGTCATGTCAACCCATCCTGACCGAGGACAACCACTGCCAGCCTGTTCATCAATATTTGGGACATGACGTAGACTTTCATGTTTTTAACACCAAATGTCACACACCTAGCAAGAGAAGAGGCCTTTATTTAGGAAAAAATAACCCTAACATTACATTGGATTATGATGACCAAACTACAAGTATGTGTTGCAAAACAAAAATACATTCCATGGGAGACTGTTCTCCTAGGGAGAAGGGAAGACAGAGGAGGACTGATCTCATCCAGGTATGCCTCCTCTAAACACATGGAGAGTGGTCATGGTAGGTAATCATTAGGCAAAATAAATTCTTGTAAGCTTTACCCACTTAACGGACACTATTACTGTAATCCACATGGAGAAATGAGCTTGATTCATTCCTTTCCCTTGGAAACTGAGGATTGCACTGTGAGCTCTGTACCCATATTCTTACATCCCCTGTGGGTTAGAGGGGATATGTGAACCCTTCCTGGATCCTCCTTTATATCCCACAAGAAATTGAAATTTTTGATTCTCTAAAGTACACCTATAAACTTTAAGAGAAAAAAAAAAACAAAAAAAACAACTTCAGAATAAAGAATTCTTCCAAAAATCTCCTTAATTGGGGAAGCTGGTTTTGTTGATGGTTCCTGCATGTGACATAATTTGTAAAATATTTTCTAGTATCGTTCTTAGGTTAAGATTATAAATTGTGTGTGTGTGGGGGGGGTGTGTGGGTGTGTAGTAGGTATTTCAAAGTAGATACTCAATAATTAGGAGTTGCTAATATTGTTCGTTGGAAAACCATGACTTTGGAAATGAGAAAAAACAGAAGAACAACTTGTACAAGTTTGCTCAGAGGAGGAGGAGTGTGCGTGGTGTATAACCACAGCATCCTGAGAGAGGGTCATAGAGAATCGGCGTCTGAGCCTGGACTTAACACAGGAGCTTGTCTGTTCCACATCTGGACTCTACTGCACTTCACACTCTGCCCCTGCTCAAAACCACAGGCAATATGGAACTAAATCTCACTCTTGGGCAGGAGAGCAGTAGGTGGTGTGGTAGTTAAGGCACTGGACTCCCATATGGCCAACTGCAGTTCAAGTCCTGGATCTGGCAGCTTGCTTTCCTTCTTTCCCTCTCTCTCTCTTTGTTTCTCTCTGGTGAGCACACCTGCCCTACAGCAAATTAAATAATAATGATAAATTAAATAAAATATAAAAATCTTTTTTTTTCAAGAGAGGGTTTTTGTTTCTGTTTTTGTTTTGCTATATAGGGTACATACACTCACTGGAGAGAGAGAAAGTGAGAAATCATCCCCTGGGAGGATGGCAATGCCGCAATCCCTCAGGATTTTGGGCATGCACACACAAGCACCCAGCGTTTGTTTTAAGTTTCTGTGTCTGTGGCTCAAACCACTGTACACTACATGGGAGTTCAGTGATGTAACCATTATGCCACCTGCTGGTACCTAAAATAAATAATTCTAAAGAAAAAAGGAAAATAAATCTTACACTGGGTATCCTGGAGCATGGAATCAGTGTTTAAAAGTGCTGGTGAAGGCGAAGAAGGCCAAGTCTGTGCTGTTATTTAAAATAAAATTGAGGGCCAGCAGATTGCATAATGGTTGTGTCACTGTGTTCCCATGTAGTTGCTATTCTACTTCCAGATCCGACAGCTTAAAATTCATGCCAAGCATATGTGCATGCATGCCTAAAATCCAGAGAAGAGAATGGAGAAGAGACTGTGGCCTGGCCATCCTCCCCAGTGGGTGATTTCTCACTTTCTGTCTCTCTGTCTCTCTGTCTCTCTCTGTTTCTCTGGCAAGTGTGCACACCTGATAGCAAAAATCTCTCTTAGAAAAGAAAGAAAGGAAGAAAAGAAAGAAAGGAAGAAAGAAAGAAAGAGAGAATAAAATAAGAATTTGATTAGATTTCAGAATTGAAGCGATTTCTCTTAAAATCTAAATTAGTATCTTTCTAACTCCCTGTGATTGGCCATATTCTTTTAAAAATCAATTATTGGGCCAGCAGGTGGTGTGGTGGTTTAAAGGTGCTGGATTTCCACATGACCAACCATGGTTCAGGTCCTGGACTTGGCGACTTGTTTTCTTGCTTTCCCTTTCTCTCTCTTTCTCTGTCTCTCCGTGATTAAATTTTAAAATAATAATAATAACAAATGGAATTAAATTTTTAAAAATTAAAAAAAAATCAATTATTGGGGCCGGCAGGTGGCATGGTAGTTAAGGTGCTAGACTCCCACATGGCTGATTGCAGTTCGAGTCCCAGACAAGGTAGCTTGCTATCTCACTTTCTCTCTGTCGGGTCAAATTAAAATTAATGATAATAAATAAAATAATTTTAAAAAATCAATTCTCTTCTTAAATATAAAAGTAGTCAGAAATTCAATTCTATTTTTCCATTCTTTTGTTATTTACATAATCTTAAAGATAAGGTAGAAGGACACATCACAGCTTGACACCAAATGAAAATGCCCCACCTGGCCTGAGCTGTTGAGATCACCAGTGAATCTGGGAGTGGGGTTAGGAAGAAAACCCTGGACACAGCATTCCCTGGTTCAAAGTCCAGGCAAGCAAGTTTCTAGGAGAGGGTCAATCTATCACATCAGGCTCCTTGTTTTCTGCATAGGACTTGGTCCAACTCCCTATTTTTAAATAGAAAAATAATGATAATTATTTTTTAGAGAGATTTTTGCCATTGGACACATGCGCTTACTGGAGAGACAAAGAGAGACAGAGAAACAGAAAGCAAGAAGGCATCCCCCACCAGGAAAGATGGCCACACCATAACCCCTTCTCCTCAGCTCTCCTCTCAGGATATTGGGCATGCACACACATACTCCTGGCATGAGTTTTAATCTACCAGGTCCAGGACTTGAACCACCACTGACTATGTGGGAGTCCAGCGACATAACCACCACACAATCTGCTTGCCCTGATCATTTTTCTAGAGTCATTGCTAAATAGCATTTGCATCACTATCTTGTCCTGGTGCTTATTCTTTATTAATAAACTATTGTCTTTACAAATGGCCTGCTTTTTTCCCAGGAAGATGACCTAAGGCAGCAACAGCATGAAATATAACCATCATTTCTCTCAGTAGCTAATCTAGACAATGTTATTTTTGGTAAAAGGGAAATTGGTTTTCCTTTCTGTACAGCTTCTATACTGGCTGGAGTGAATTGACCCATGACTGAAATTCCTGGGAGTCATTCTACTGCATTTCATGGATAAGCTATTTTTCCCCCTCCATGGACACTGAACCCTTAGTACTTCAACAGGGGTTATATTATCGATTCAAGTCGGTGCCTACTAGCACTCATCAAGAATTAATCATCCTTCCTTCCTTCCTCTTTATCATTCTTATTCTTTTTTTTCTTCCATTCCCTTCCCTTTTCCCTACCATCCCTTCCTTTCTCCTTTCTGCTTCATGCAAGCTGGTGTTCTTTATGGCTACACGGGTCAGGATAAGAGCAGCCTTCCTGGCAGACAGCACCCCATCCTAGCATAAAGTACGCTCCAAGCTTCTCTTATCACGAGAGCTAGCACCAGACTTGACTTTAAGCAAATAGCTGCACACGTACGAATCCTTACAGAATAATAGGTTTGCAATATAGGACTTCAGTCACTCATTGGGCCTTAACAAACTTACAAATGTTGCAGGTAATCAACATGTAGACATAACCAACAAAGAAATTACCCTCCTATTGATTGCAGGTGCGTTGGTTCTCCAGTCACCACAGGTAGAGACAGACTAACCTGCAAGTTCTAGAACCATCTACCATGACTGGGGGAGTATCACAAAGAATCAAGGGGCCCTTTTAGAGAGCCATGCTTCTAACTTTGTGATAGTTTTCTCCAGATTCCAAAATGAGTTCTCTGGATATCTTCCTGCTAAAAAATGAAAGGGAATGGAGTTTCCCCAACAAAGGAATAAAGACTATGAACCGGGAACCATGATGAAACTGAGATTTGATGGTCCAAGTGCGCATGGATGGGAAGTGACATGTGAGGTCATGAGATGAGCATGGCTGTGGCAGTGAGGCAGGGAAGGGGGGAGAGAGGTGGCATGGCGCTCACCGCTGCTTCCTCTACTGGCTCCTCTGCCCGAGCATCCAGTCCAAGGTCCAGTCCAGCAGCAGGTGTGGCAGCTGCAGAGGGCTCCTCTGCTTTCAGCTCTGTGGGTGGAGCCTGTTCAGATTCAGCCTTGAATTGTTTATTTTGGGAGTTAAGGAAAAAGAGTCAACATGTGAATAGATGGCATTACAGAATACGGGACAGTTAAGATCTTCGACATCTCATAGGCAACTAGTTTCACAAAATCTGTGCTGGAAAAGGAAAAAACCCCTAATTTGACATCAAGGGCCTCTACAGAACTGAAAAGTCTAGGAAATAAATCTTATTAAAATTCTCTTTTATCATCACTGTGAATCGTTATTTTCTTTGAAGGCAGAAGACTCACCGGTTGCGCTGTCAACTTGACTTACTTACAACATTTTGACTACTCATTCCTTGTGACAACTAAGAGATCCAAAAACTAGCACTTCGTTATATTTAACAGGAAGAAAGAGAGAGAAAGAAGAGGCTAGGAGGTCTCACATTTGCCAGTTGGAAGGAGTGAGGAAGAAATCCCAGGAACACCGTTCTGAGATCTTTCAGTTCTGCTATTACGCATTGTTCCAAAAATTCAAAAGGTCACCCTAACATTTGGATTAAAATGCATTCATTCAAACCAATAGGACCCTATGAAGTGGCTGTCTTGCCACTTCCAAAGCTGGAAGAAACAGGCCCAGCTTTCTGGCTACTGGTTACCATGACCATGGGTAACTTGGCCACCACAGTGTAAATTACTGTTCCTTTATTCTCCTCCCGCCAACAAAATCTTCAGTGATCAAATTATTTCATAGAAAAAATGAGTTCTTTAAGGACCAGGAAAGAATTCCCAATGGTCTCAACTAGACACATTTAATTGTGTGGTCAAAGTAAGGTCTTCCCATCTGTGACTTCTATACATACACATCATCCCAATGCTGTGATTACATGCTGAATCAGACCTATGGCATCTCTTAGCTCAAGACCTTTTGACTTATTTTATTTTAAATTAATTAATAAATTAACATTCATTTACTGAGCACGTCACAGCATAGAAAATGTTATAATGCGTAGTTATCATCGATAATTTTCCATTTTTAATTTCATATATATGTGTGTGTGTATATATATATATGTATATATATATATACATATATATATATATGTATGTTCTCCCCCTGTTTCTCATCCTCTGCCATTTCCCACCCTCCTCCCACACTATCTCTGGTATCTACAGCTGTTTTCCATTCCTTCCCCCCCCATTTTTGATTCGCAAAATGTTTTAAATTGCTACTTTCAATAGCAAGTCCAGCTGGTATATACATATCTGTGAATACATGTCTAACTTTAGGCACGAAGCTCTGAGTAGAATGAATGTGCTATAAAGTAGCGCCTAGCTGATGCTATAAATTAGTAAAATAAAACAACAACTACTAGCCATTGAAAGCATCATAGTCAATGCATGTCACGGCAACCACTAAAGAGAACCACAGGCCAGTTGCTGGCATGGTGGTGGCAGTAGCAGGATCTCACGTGGCTCGAGTCCTTGACTCAATGGCTTGAAAAGTGCACTGGGCATGTGTACATGTGTGTCCAAAATCCTGAAGGGAACTTGGAGGAGGGACTGTGGCACGGCCATCTCTCCTTTGGGGTGCTTCCTCACATTCTCTCTCTCTCTCTCTCTGGTGGGTGCACATACCCTATATCTAAATTTTTAAGTGACTCCTTTATTTTCCATTCTTATTAATATAAACAAGCATATTTATCTAGCATGATTATTTCACTACTGAGTGGCCATCCAAGTGCTCATTAGGATCCTTTTCCATAAAAAAATTTAAACTCTAAAAAAAGATTAAAAGTATTTTCACAGTTTCCAATGAATACTCTGATTAGAGAAATCCGTTAGTTTTAGCAGACTTTTGCAACCAAAGCCCCCCACGTCCCAGTACACTTATCTAAGTCAATTTAACGCCAAGTCCCACAGAGGGGTGATGGGAAGGTTATGCTGAGGTTACAGAAAAGGAGTAACAGGTGCCAGCAGGTAATACAGCGCTTAAGGCACTGTACTCTCATGTGGCTGGCTGCAGTTCGAGTCCTAGACCGGGCGACTTGAAACTCACTCCAGGCACAGGAGCATGAGTGCCCAAAAAAGCGAGAGGAGAATGAAGGAAAAGGGACTGCAGTGTGGCCAGCCCTCTGAGGGGCTGATTTCTTGCTTTCGGTCAGTCTCTGTCTCTCCAGCAAGCGCATGTGCCCTATAGTAAAAATCTCTCAGAAAAAAAAAAAAAGAAATAGAAAGAAAAGAAATTAATAATAAATAGCCTAGTGTTAGAAAAATAAACAACATATTTGTCCCATGCACCTACCAAATCATTCACTGTGATCCATGCCATGATCACACCACCATTTTTTTTTTTCGTTTTTTAAAAGAGATTTTTGGAATAGGGCATGTGTGCTCACCAGAGAGACGGAAAGCAAGAAATCACCACTACCACCACCCTGCCCCGAGGGATGGCCACACTGTAATTCCTTCTCCTTTATTCTCCTCATGGGCTTTTGGGCACACATGCACACATGCCTGGCCTGAGTTTAAGCCACCGGGTCCAGGACTCAATCCGCGGTCACCTACATGAGAGTCTAGAAACATAACCATTACACCATCTGCTGGTCCCCACACCACCATTTTTCTAAAAAGGAAAAATTAAATCAAAGTACATTTTGGTAGACAAGTGTGCAGATATTTAATATTGTTTATGGGTTTCAATGGTGGTCTGATACAATTTTTAAGAGAGAGTAAAATAAAACTAATAAGCTCTCAGGAGTCCTTTATAGGAAAAGACTTTACTTTTTTGTTCAACAAAAGCATTTTCATAATGGGAGACGTTTCATAGCAGCAAACAGATACTGTACGCACTCAGGGTACGATCTCACGTTGAAGACACCGGGATGTGCGAGGAGAACATAGGCTATCACGTGGCCTTCACAGCAGAGGACACAAAGGGTAATGCACAAAGTACCAAGAAACGCAGGAGCAGATGCTCTTCCCCCACAAGCTGTGTGGAGAGTCAGCAGCCAGATGTGCCAACAAAGTTTCAAGTTATAAGTCAAATAAATTTATCAGTGTAGATTTTTTTAAATTGCAAACATAAATTAAAATGAAAAATATCTGCATTGCAGTCTAGGTTTCCGAGATGTCTCAAGAAATTCTGAAGGTTCATCAGAAAAGAATAACTAAGATGATTTCATAGATGAGTCTAATTACATTTGCTTGCTGAAAGTGGATAATGCAACAGTAACATAATATGAAGAGGACACAGGACTGGCATATCTCCCCAAGTCAAAATATGTTTCATTATATTATCATATCACACCAAATACTATAATACGGCATTGGAAATTAAATTCCAGAGGGATGAATAAAACTCACTAAATGATGAGTAAGGATGACGCATGATTGTACAGAGAATCAGCTATTCAAATTTAAAAATAGAAGTCATCCTTCTATTTCTCCTAAAGTAGTGTAATACTGTAAACATTTCATCAAGATTCAAAGGAAAACAAAGATAAATTGGGAGCAATATCTCCTGGAAAGATCTGAAATAGTTCTGTAGAAATTGCCCTGCCTCGATCCTATTTTTTCTTCAAGACGCATCCCTTGAAGGACATTGCCAATGGGTCGATACCTGGCCTTACCAATTTTAGAGTGCTCTAATGATTTCCTATTGTTTGCACAAGTGGCAATCTTACACTCGGAGAAATATGCCCTTTACATTTATTGGTGGCAGCAAGATACCACATGGTTTAACTCTGAGAGTCAGAAATGGAATTCTTCCTTTAGAATAAAACTGGTACTGCAGCATTGGGGCCCATGGGTTGGTATTCTCCATAATAAGTTGAAAGACAGATCCATGCAGAGGAAGAGGGGATGGGTTGGGAGAGTGGGGCGGAGCCTAGTCATATTCCAAGATTGCCCTGGCCTTGCAGCCCTGCTTCTCCAATGCTGGGAGAGCTAATTTCACAAGCACTGTAAAGGACCTTGGTGACAACTCTGAGCCCTGAGCATGGACTGCAGATTCAAACCGGTTAAACGTGCCTCAGAGCATGCACTGTGCCGCTGTATGAAGCAGGCTAACAGATACAGCGCTGATGACCAACTTCCATGGCCACTTTGCAAAGAATATCGGTAAACCAAACTCTGGGAAGCGCACCTGCTCCTGGGATGACCTTGTATCATCACAGCTTCCTGGAAGACATGGATTCAACGTGATTCCCAGTTCTTCAGGGCAGAGCCAATGTTAGCCACACTTGCAATGCGAGACGTAACAACTAAGCTCCCAAAGAACAGAGAGACAAGATTCTGCTGCTTTGAGTGTGTACCAGGAGCAGGGGAGGGAAGACAGGGAGGCTCCGAGAACCAGCTATGGAGGGTAAAAATGGGTTCAGGGAAACTGAAAACTAGAGGATTCTAGACCTAGACCTTTTGCATCAACGTAATAGCTGTGGGAACCACCTGATGGAATAATGGTTATGACAATGAACTCCCACAGAGTCGACCACGGTTCGAGACCCAGACCTAGCAACTTAAAACACACTGGGTGAATGTGCACGTGTCCCCAAGATCTTGAGAAGAGAATGGAGAAGAAGGGACTGCAGTGTGGTCATCCCCCCGGGGGATGATTTCTTGCTTTCAGTCTCTCTGTCTCTCCAGGACATGCCCTTTAGCAAAAATCTCTCTAAAATAAAAAAGTAATAGGTGTGAATTTAACTAATTATGACCAATTCCTTTATAAAAAATACCAGTAGTTCTCAATTTTTCTTAGATCCATCACAATTGATAGATTAAAATTTCATCCTCCAATCCCATCACCCAAATCTCCCTGGCCCCATTACTGACACCAATGTAATTTGTATTTGAAACATGTAAATATTTATCGGTAGGCAGATGTAACAACTAAGCTCCCAAAGAACAGAGAGACAAGATTCTGCTGCTTTGAGTGTGTACCAGGAGCAGGGGAGGGAAGACAGGGAGGCTCCGAGAACCAGCTATGGAGGGTAAAAATGGGTTCAGGGAAACTGAAAACTAGAGGATTCTAGACCTAGACCTTTTGCATCAACGTAATAGCTGTGGGAACCACCTGATGGAATAATGGTTATGACAATGAACTCCCACAGAGTCGACCACGGTTCGAGACCCAGACCTAGCAACTTAAAACACACTGGGTGAATGTGCACGTGTCCCCAAGATCTTGAGAAGAGAATGGAGAAGAAGGGACTGCAGTGTGGTCATCCCCCCGGGGGATGATTTCTTGCTTTCAGTCTCTCTGTCTCTCCAGGACATGCCCTTTAGCAAAAATCTCTCTAAAATAAAAAAGTAATAGGTGTGAATTTAACTAATTATGACCAATTCCTTTATAAAAAATACCAGTAGTTCTCAATTTTTCTTAGATCCATCACAATTGATAGATTAAAATTTCATCCTCCAATCCCATCACCCAAATCTCCCTGGCCCCATTACTGACACCAATGTAATTTGTATTTGAAACATGTAAATATTTATCGGTAGGCCACAGAGATCCTGACATTTTCCTGGCTGGGCAATGGGCAAAAGTATGGCAATCTATTTAAAAGGTGATAGAGACACATGGGCCCTTGCAAAACTATCAAATTAAACTTTAAGACAAACTTCCCAGAGAAAAAGTCATTACTTAAAAATGAAATACTCTATAAAGAAAAAATTCCTTATACTTAAACCCAATTGCAAACTTTCAATGTGAAAGGCAGGAGCTGAGATACTTATACACTATTCCCATGGGAAGACCACAGTGCCACAAAAAACCATTATGAACGAATGGTCAGAGTCAAAATCCTCTGTAGTGAAGCAGTGACAAACGCACAAGTCAGTCTCGTAAGGCCTCTCCTCCCAGTGTTACCAGTAAGCTGTGTCCCACGGCGACTGCAACACTGCGTAAGAATCATACCCTGAAAGTCAGGTTTCTTTCTCCTCCAACACCAAGAGTAGCCATTCTCTTTTTCTTATTCATTGCCTAACTAAGCCTTCCTTTGCTCTCATTTGGCATCAAGTTAGAATCACAATTCTACTATACACTACTTTTTCTTTACGACTCACAAAATGAAGGAATGTGCTAGCTGAGAAATGTAGTTTTGGAGTCAAGAAAAAAGAAAGGGTATGTTGGGCCATTGGAAAAATCATGGCGCATTTTTGCAGAGAAAAACATGTCATGACTTTTCTGATGACCCAATATTTTAAAGCGTAAATTCTCTAGGCAATTTCAGTTTAAATCCTTAAGTTAGATTCACATGGAAATATCGAAGACCTTGATAGATTTACTGTGGTTCACTGTGAACATAATCAAAACATTGCTTTTCCCTGCTTTCACTGTGCCTTTATCAAGAAAAGTAATCAAATTCAGTCATGGTCATTTTCAGCTTTTCCTCCTGTATTATAGAAAAGCAGGGGCTCCAGAAACCACATTGTGGCTATTCAAACTCTAGACGACCTAGAACAATCAATTTCCTTTAGCACACAAACCAAAATCGACTCACCAAGTTGGAGATCATGCTCTGGTCTGTCTGCATTGTGAACAATGAAGTGTCCTGAGGCTGAAATTTGGTAAGAAAACACATAATTTTGACAAGGTACTTAAATTAGTTATCAATTATGTCAGCAAATACATTTGAACATTTTTTTAAGTCTCATTTTATTTAAACTCAAAAAATTAAGACAAAAAATGTCAAAGTAAGCACAAGCTACACTTCTAGCAAATCAGAACTCTCTGCTAGCAGAGTCCGTGAGTCCTTAGCAAAGGGCACTGGCTTCAGGGGCATCTTCGGTCCGCT
>NW_006159550.1:4868239-4874837 GCF_000334495.1 Tupaia belangeri chinensis | reverse complement strand
TTCCCTTCCGGAGGTTGACACCAAGTTAGAGGTTAGGAGCTTTAGGCCCCCAACTTCAGCTTTTTCAATCTACTACATCATTTAAGTGTTGAGTGAGAGGAGGTCCTGTAAGTAGTATGGGGTTGAATTGGGGGTAAGTACTTAGAAAATGAAGCAAACTAACCAACAGTCAAACAAGCAGGACCCACAATTGCTACCGCAAAGGACAACGAAAGGTGGCAAGAAAGGACATGTAAGTGTCATCACTTGGCTGCTAGTGGCATTTTCTTCTACACTCTTTCCACGGACTGGTTGGACTGGATCGCTATGAGGGAAGACATTTATCAGAGAAGAGCAGGGAGCAGGAGAGAGGGGCAAACTGGGAGTGTAGGGGATAGAAAATACTTTAATCCCTCTTCTTTCAGAGCATTGAGTCAACAATGTTTTAGAAATCAAGAAATGCAGTATAAAAAATATGCCTACTGGGGCTGGCAGGCGTGGTGGTTAGGGCACTGGCCCACACTGCTGACTGCAATTGGAGTCCTGGATCTCTTGGCTTGCTTTCTCACTTTCTCTCTCCCTATAATCAAGTTAAAAAATAACAATAATGATAATAAAATTAAATAAACAGTTCTTTTTTAAAAAAGAAAAAAGAGATATGTCTACTTATGGGATAAAAGCAGAGAATCTTTGGGTTTTTTTAAGATTTATTATTTATTCATTTATTTGTTTATTTTAGGTTTTTGTCATAGGGTGCACTCGCCAGAGTTAGAGAGACAGAGAGAAAGCAAGTGAGACTTGAGCCACGGGGTCCAGGACTAGAACAGCGGTCGACCATGTGGGAGTCCAGCACCCCAACCACTACTGCATCTGCTGGTCCCCAGAGAATCTCTTAAGAGATGAAGATATTTCTAAGAAACAGTAAAGGGGGGGGAGTGATAGTTTGAAAATAAAAACCCTTCTGCAATTGTGTTGCTCTTTAAATGATGTGCATTCATTACTCTGACAGAAATACACACTTGAGAAAATACGAAATGGGTAACAATGACTATGACTCAACCTTTCAGAAGAGTTTTCTACAGATGGAAAAGATGCACTATTACTCCCCTTTCTGTCTGTGTATATCCATATTTGCAAGAGAGAATGAGTGGGCTTTATCTTTTTATAGGTAACATGATAAATAAATAATAAAACTTTTTGTTTGTTTGTTTTCCCAACAGAACTCCCAGCATGAATTTCAAGCTGTCAGGTCCAGAACTCAAACCGCAGTTGACCATTTGGGAGTCCAGCACCATAGTCACCACACCACCTGCTGGCCCAAATAATGAAACTTTAAAAACAGGGAATTCTGTTTATAAATGTCACATGAATATCTATTAAGAAAATTCTAAATTCTTCAAATGATTGAAAACTGTGTGGTTCTGAACTGTGCAACGCAACATTCATCACAGACAGGCCTCACGGGGTCTTCCCTGAGAGGCTGTCAGAGCTGACTCTGGGAGCTTGCGAGCCCCATGGCCTGCCTTTTCCCTGAGTTACAGCTGTCTGCCGGGACATACACAGGGAACAGGACGGCTCCTCTTTAGTTCCTCTTTTACAGGTTCCCAAGGAAAATACTGTCTTACTGGACAGAATCAGTTATAGTTTCCTGTATTTCTTTCTTTTTTTTAACTGCCAGATAGTGTGTCCATTCTCCTGAGATAGACTGAAAGAAAGAGAGAGAGCGAGAAAGAGAGAGGGGGGAAGAAAAGAAGGAGGAGGAGGAGAAGAAGAAGAAGAAAGCATCCCCAGTAGAGGTGGCCACACTACAATCTCTTCTCCATTTCTCCATCTGGTCGGGACCTTGGACACACATGCACATGCTACTAGTGGGCCTTTCAAGTTGTCTATGCTGGGACTTGACTCACAGGATTTGGCTCCCTTAACCACTATGGGCCTGACTTAGAGTTTCTTATCTTACAGGGGCGTCTTTCCAGAGAAGTGCTGAAGAGGTAAGGCTCTGTGTATTTTGATTCCTACATGAATCTTTAGAGAAAGACTTCTAAAAACTTGTCATATTTTCTAAAGATTCACCTCACTAGTTCAAAACAAGCAGATCTCCTCTTTCCTAACAGCTAAAGCTAGTGGCTCGCTCAGATCAGGACAACTTCTAATTTCTAGTAGAGGAATCGAGCAAAGGTAGAAGTTCATGGTACACACAATCATATTAATAATAACTAAGTCATGGAGGACTCAGTAGACTCGGCTGCTGTCTGGGATCAGTGATCTCTAGATGCAATCTTCACAGTAATCCTACCATGTTGCTTTCCTTCAGTCTCCATTACTCAATCTGTAAACAGTGGGGACACATCTGAAAGCATCCCCAGTAGAGGTGGCCACACTACAATCTCTTCTCCATTTATCCATCTGGTCGGGACCTTGGACACACATGCACATGCTACTAGTGGGCCTTTCAAGTTGTCTATGCTGGGACTTGACTCACAGGATTTGGCTCCCTTAACCACTATGGGCCTGACTTAGAGTTTCTTATCTTACAGGGGCGTCTTTCCAGAGAAGTGCTGAAGAGGTAAGGCTCTGTGTATTTTGATTCCTACATGAATCTTTAGAGAAAGACTTCTAAAAACTTGTCATATTTTCTAAAGATTCACCTCACTAGTTCAAAACAAGCAGATCTCCTCTTTCCTAACAGCTAAAGCTAGTGGCTCGCTCAGATCAGGACAACTTCTAATTTCTAGTAGAGGAATCGAGCAAAGGTAGAAGTTCATGGTACACACAATCATATTAATAATAACTAAGTCATGGAGGACTCAGTAGACTCGGCTGCTGTCTGGGATCAGTGATCTCTAGATGCAATCTTCACAGTAATCCTACCATGTTGCTTTCCTTCAGTCTCCATTACTCAATCTGTAAACAGTGGGGACACATCTTATGTCGAAGCTCTTACATTATTCTCCATCAGTGACACAGAGACTCACACTGGAAATATGTGCATCATTCTCAGCAGGCAAATCTTGCTAGAAAATCGATTCCTTACCTGGGTGAATCCATTAAATGAACCACCGGAAGCCTAAACAGAAAAGAATATCAGAGTGTGTTATTTTTTTTCATCACTTTCACAGGATCAGTAAATACCCATTAGACACGTTGGAAAGTAAAAACTACCACGAATTTTAAAAATAATACAAAAGGGTGCTGTGCATGAAAGTGCTTAGGAAATGCAGAAGGCCATGCTGTATTATTTTAAATAGGCTGACAAAAAAAGATTAATTTTATAAATATTGCTGGTGTGTGGATTAGTGCTAATAAAAACCCACTTTCTCAATCACAGTAACATGTTTCCAAGAGCTGGGAGAGCTACATAGCTCTTTTTGCAGGCCACTTATAGAGTCTGGAAGAAGCGTTTCCAGCATTTCTAATACATCATTTTGATGAACAGCAACTACGAGATGCTATGGTTTTGGTGCTCTGGTGAGAAGTATTTTACATGCTCCTACTGGAGTAGAACCACTTGAGGGATGGTCATTATTCTATGCTGCTCTTGGTTTAAAACATTTTTACTGCCTCAACAGTAAAAATGACAAGTAGAAGTAAACTCTGAAAATAAAATGGTGAATTAAACCCGCATTAGTGTCCAATAAAATAATTCTGCTTTGGGGGTGATATTTTTTGTCAACCTATCTGGGTTTGGTTTGCACAGGTTTCAAAAGGTACATGACAATCTATCAAGGAGATTGGTCAGACCTCCAAGATGACCGTGATGAATAATGAAGAAGGTTAGAGACACTAGGAAAAACAGAACCTACAGAAGTCTTTGCTAGTCTATGCTACGTACTGGAACAAGTACCTCGTCTTTATCAGTCTCTATTTCTTGGTACAACAATCCATATCTCTGGTTAGCAATTTCATCTTCAGATAAATCTGAGTTGTTGATGTCATTGTCTCGGGAACTAGCAGAACTCTCAGTGCTAGCATTCCGGGAGGTTCCCAGAACCAATGGTCTAGCTATCTCTTGGCTTTGTTCCCAGCAGCTAGCAATGGCTTGCTCCCCACATGCACCTGTTAGTAAGTCCACCTCAAGGCTTTCTTTGCTTTCAATCATATCTAAGTGTTTCTGGCAATTATCTAAGTCTCCCATATCTTCTTGGTTAATAGGACCCAGATAATTGGCAAATTCACTTGCTTGGCCATCTGGTATACCAGAGAATCCTGATACATCCGTATTATTCACTCCTGAATCCAAGCTTGGCTGCCAGATTTGATCTGGATCTGTTCTCCAAGAGTCTGTCTTTACAATTCTTAGCAAGTTGATGGTATGGCTACTGTTCCCAGTCACTGTACTCTCGGGCCCCTCCATTAATGAATCTTCTGCCTTATATGAACACCAATCTTTTTCATTTGTATTAGTTCCCAGAGAATCATTAGAGTAAATCCTAGAATGAGCTGCCACTTCACATTTTACTGATACAACAGCCTCATTATTATGTGGCTCCCCTCTAGGAGCATAGAACACAGTCTCACACTGAATTTTTTCAATATCTGTACTGCCCTGTGTTGGGTGATATATTATATCATGGTTGGGAGGATCGGTTAATTTTTTCTTTATGTCATTTCTAGCCAAATCCGATCCCTCAAGACTGGTACCTTCAATATTAGATACAAAGTCTGTCTGGAGAGGCACATTCAAGCTACCTGTGTGATCAGCAGTATCGTCTGTAATTTCACAATTATTTTTTACTACTTGAATACCATCAAGTAGCCCTTGGTCTCTCCCACTAAACTCATCTGCCATGTCTACTACTTCCACATCTTTTTCTAATAGTTCACTTTCCTCAAAATAATTTTCATGGGTTTTTATACTTTCCTTATGCCTCATTCCTAGATCTTTCTTAGTTTCCACTTCATTAATTTTTAAGGTTCCTTGATCTTGCTTCCCTGTTGTCTTTAAAATATCTACTACCCTGTTCCCCATATTTTCATGTGCTTCCTGTTCAAATTCCTCTGTACCTTCCAGTGCCTTGAGATCAATAGCTACAGTGTCTACCTTTTCACATGTCTCCACACCTGCCCACATAGACTCTTCTATCTTCTGTTTCTCTTCTTCTTCGCATGACTTTTTAACATCTTCATAACTTTCCTTGAACAAGCCAGCTGTTTCCATGGCTGGCATCTCTGAGTCAAGTAAGCTGTATGGCTGCTCCATCTCCACACAGGCTGCAGTGGCAACTCCAGCCTCAGGCACGGGCTTGGGGAACAGCTGCTCATGTCCACCTGGAGGGGCCATCCCCAGGACACGCTCGCCCTGTTCAGCTACAGCAGGCCAGTCAGCAGAAGGAGGCATTCCAGTGGGTAATCTCATGTCTTTCTCTGCTTCAGAGAGACATGCAGAAGCTTCTGGAGACCCACCTGGGGCATTTTCCTGGCTGACACTGTCTGCACTAACATCAGGGCCCCAAGTAAATGCACCTATGTCAATTTGAGCTCTTTGGATTTCTTCGGCCAACCCACTCTCTGGAGTTTCCTCCATGATCAGGTTACACAGGGAAAGACTTTTTGAAGAGTCAGTCTTTAAAGTATGCAGAAGAGCAAAGGAGAAAAAAAAACATAAGATGAAATTGATCATGGTAAGATTTGATGAGAAACACAAAGCTCCTCAGTAGGGTAGCACCAGTTAAAACTAGAAAGTGTTTAAACTAATTGGTTTAATGTTAAATCTGTGACTAGCAATGTAGTGGGGAAACAACAAAGATCATTCTAGATAATACACCATGAATATAATGCATATTACATACAAAAACATCCAGAATTTTCTGAATGGTTACCTACCGGCTGTACCAAATCAGTGCTTGTCTGTATGGGTAAAGAAAAAAGTAATAAAAATTAGGCAAAATTTAAAAATTATCTGGCACAGTAAAATTCCATGCTGCCCAGAGCCAACATTCTACTAAACAGTGTAGCTTTTATTGGTTTAAATTGTAGAACTAGTCTTTTTTTTTTTTAAACTGTGTATTTCATTTTATTTATTATTATTACCATTTTTTTTAATCTGACCAGAGAGAGAGAGAGAAAGGGAACATATAAAAGCAAGCCACCAGGTCCAGGACTAGAACTGTGGTTCGCCATGTAGGAGTCCAGCTCCTGAAACCACTACACCACCAACCAGCCATGTACAATTAGTCTTTTAACACAATGATTTAACTGTTCGGATCTTGTTTAAGGCATTGGAAAAGGCACAATTAAAACACAAAAGAAGGCTCTTTCTAGCATTAAGAATGTTTTAGAGATAGTACATGACTTCTGTTTTAATAGACTGAAATACAAAGCTTCAAATAAATAAGTCTGTGAATAGCTGAGTAGATCGAGCATTGACAAGGAATTACACAGTCTCATTTGCTCTGACACAGTATCAGAAGAAATTCTTCCCAAGCCCATCCTGTACTGGGTTCAGTTTGGGGTAGGTGTCTGGATGGAGAATAATCCGATATTAGCTACCTGACTGAATGCTCTCTAGCTGTTCCTCCTCTAATCGATAAGCCATTATCTATGCACAAGGAAAAATCCGGGGCAGCAGAGAACATTAAGAACTGTGACCAATTATGTCCAGACGCCATCATTTGGCATT
>NW_006159550.1:4860545-4868208 GCF_000334495.1 Tupaia belangeri chinensis | reverse complement strand
TTTTTACCAATTTAGAAAGCTTGTCCCCTGAAACAGTCAAGAGCCCCATGTGTTTCAGCTCCAATGAAAAATATGACATTGGGATTACAAAACATAGCACTGTCCCCTTGACCTCCCCCAAAATTACAGAGAATTGTCACTGGGAACTCAAACGCTCTGAACTTCAATCCACACATACCTTTTTGTAATTATATAAGTAAAATCCACTCGCTATAAAAGACACAACTCAGGGACTGGTAGTTTCCACCAACATTTACTTATTTCCCTCTCTCCCTTTCTACCTCCTTCACTTTTTTATTTGATAGAGGGCATGCACCTTTATCAGAGAGAGACAGAGAGAGAAGGAAGGTGAGAAAGCATCCCCACGTCGGGGAAGGCCATGCCACAATCCCTTCTCCTACATTGCTCCTTTTCAGGACTTTGGGCGTGCATGTGCCCATGTGCCCGACGTGCTTGTTGGACCACTGGATCTGGGGCTTGAATGCATAGTCGGCCAACTGGGATCTAGCTGCCTTAGCCACCATGCCACTGGTGGTTCTCAACCAACATTTTCTAGCTCCTTTCTTGAGAGCTCTTCTTGATGCTCCACGGATCCTAAGAAATGCAGTATAAACCTGCTACTGCAGAAGGGAATAATTGTCATCACTTTGTTTTTGGGGCAGAAAGTGGCAATGTCATCTCAGAAGACCACGAGTAACTAAACATACCAACCTCCCCTGTTATGTCTCATTAAGAAAGAAGATGACTGGAAACTTCTATTGGATTCTTAACAAGCACCTGCCCAGGGCTTTTCCCCAAGGGACAGGGAGCTCTGAGCTCTAAGTGGACGTGGCCAACCGCCTCATTGCACAGTGCTGCCAAGGCAAAGCCTTGTTTATAACCCTTCTCCAGTCCTAAATTCTGGACGTACTCAACCATGCACGTCAGATGAGCTGCGAAAACAATATCATAACAACATCTCCCACTTACTGACACATACCAGACATCAGGCTAAACACTCTATGGATATCACCTTATTTAATCATCATGCAGCATCCTGAAGTAGGCACTATTATCCTTCTTTTTTCTTTTTTTTTTTTTTGGAGAGGTTTTCGCTATAGGGCATGTGCGCTCGCCAGACAGACAGAGAGAGACATAGAGACAGAAAGCGAGAAATCACCCCCCAGGGGTGATGGTCACGCCACAATCCCTTCTCCTCCGTTCTCCTCTCGGGATCTTGGGCATGCATGCACACGCACCCGGCGTGAGTTTTAAGCCACGGGGTCTGGGGACGCAAACCACAGTCGACTACGTGGGAGTCCAGCAACATAGCCATTACGCTAACTGCTGGTTCCCTACAATTATTTTCAAAATTAGGAAAACCTGAGGCTTCAAGCTCTAGAAATTGCTCAGAGGCACAAGGTTAAAGTAGTCAGTCCTGAACACAAAATCCCTGACTCTCGAGCTCAAATTATTATAGGCCAAGCTTCATTGAACATAATAATGAAAAAAAAAAAAGATCTCCTGTTCAGAGCAGGCCATTCCTTACATTTTTAATTCATATTTTCCTTATTTCCTATTTAAAAGCAGTCATGTATGTGCATAACCTTCACAACAACTCCTCTGGCCACCAACCACCATGGGAAGAGGCAAAGGGGCAGAATGCTAAATTCTTGACCACAGTCATCCAGGAGCCTGGCCCACTGGCCCTCTTCTTCACCATTTTCTCTAGGTTCCTACAAACTCGGGACCATCAGAGGCTAATGAATATTCCAGGGGACTACATTATCATTATGCAGGGTTTCTGTCCATCACAAGTGAATATCATATCATATCATATCATATCATATCATATCATATCATATAATAAGGTTTCCAGATTTCAAGGGATCAAGATGTGTGAAGATACAAAGTCTTCAGTAGTCTTACCGTCCATAGGTCCCAGGGCAATGTCTGAAAGCAAACAAGAAAAAATATTGTTAGTAGCTAAATCCAAAGCTTAAATAAAAAGTGCCAACATGATAAAAGTTTTTGAAATCAACAATATTTTTTAAGGATTTAATACTGCACACAGAACTTTCTTTGGCAATAGGAATTATTAGATGTGGACCACCCAATACATCGGCCACTGTAGCACAAGGCCAGGGAGCACTTGAAACGTGAAATAAAACAAAATGTTTGATGTTACATAATTTTATTTAATTTAAGTAGTCACATGTGGATACAGACTAGCATGTGCTTAATCCATCTGCCTTTGGCTAGATGAGTGGAAAAAACTATCTTAATCGTAATGAATGGGGTTACTTTAACATACACATCCACCCCATTAAAATGAAATAACAAAGTCTCCAGATATCAGAGCTTGTCACATCTCTGAAGAAATGAAAATCCTGACCATTACTACTGTTCTTCCCCACCTCCTCATCACACTCAAGAGGAGACACAAAGTGACTGGTTTGGTGGTAAAGGGACCCCAGAAAGGTAGCTCTTCAATATGCTGAATTAGGTCACAACACACAGCTCATTTCATTGGTAATCATGCAAATTAGCAGGGTGCCCCCTACAGGGCACAATTTTTTGGGGGGGGGGGGTTTGAGAGGTTTTTGCTATAGGGCACGTGCGCTCACAAGAAAGACAGAGAGAGACAGAGACAGAAAGAGAGAAATCACCCCCCAGCGGGGATGGCCATGTCACAATCCCTTCTCCTCCATTCTCCTCTCGGGATCTTGGGCACAGACACACATGCACTTGGCGTGAGTTTAAGCCACTGGATCTGGGACTTGAACCACAATCGGCTACATGGGAGTCCAGCAACATAGCCATTATGCCAACTGCTGGTCCCCAGGGTACGAATTTACACTTACTACTGTAAGTAGTACTTACTACTCTTTCTTACTGCATTTCCTTTGTGACTAAGAACTGTCACCAAACGCACACCACATTATGTCTTGTGTCTAGAATATGCACATTATGCACTTATTTCAAATCACTGAATGTAGATAGCAAACTAGAGAGCCTGGTACACCCCTCTTAAAAATGTTTCCAGATGAAACTGCGGGTGTCTGTAGTCTAGACTGCAGGAAGTGGGCCCTGTGGTTCTGAGGGACACTGCTCCGTGGCCTGGGCTCCTTCTAATACTACCCGGCACAGCTGCATCTCCGCGCGGCCTGGCTGGCTTCTCGCTTAGCACCTTCTCGCAGAATGTCTGAGACCGAGACAGAAGAGTAGAGCAGCTCTGTGAAGGCCAGAGTTTTTGTATATGGTCTTCTACATCTAACAATGCATTTTCTGATTATCAAGATGTTTGTGTCTCCTCACTTCATAATCCCAGAAGACTCATAGGGCAGAAAAGTCACTCCACCTCTCTCATAATGCCGAGAGCAACACCGGTGTCTTCCCCAGAGGCAGACAGTGAGTGGGATGTTGTGTTTACAGCCCTCAGGTTCATGGAGGGATGTTCTAGCTCATACGGACACTGCCAGATCACAACATGAGGTGTCCTGCCAGCAGTAAGACCATCAGCGTCAGGGAGCAGCAGGTGGCATAGCAGTTACATCTCTGGACTCCCATGTGGCCGACCACAGTTTGAGTCCCAGATCTGGTGGCTTGAAACTCACACCAGGCGCATGTGCATGTGTGCCCAAAGTCCCAAGAAGAGAATGGAGGAGAAGGGATTGTGGCATGGCCATCCCCCTTGGGGGTGATTTCTCACTTTTCCTCTCACTGTCTCTCTCTCTCTCTGGTGAGCGTATGCACTCAAGGCAAGAACCTTTAAAAAAAAAAAAAAAAAAAAAAAACAAAAAACACATGAGAGCGAGGTGAGCTGTAAAGGAGATTGTTTTGGCTGAAGGGCAAAGCAGGCTGGCAGAAGCCACCAGCACTGTGCCTGTGTGACTCGGCTCAAGTCTCTTCTTATAGCAAGACAGGACAGATGGGATGAGAGCTGGATTATAGGACGACTCTGCAGTGTGGTGACTCAGTTATGGCCACCAGGACCCCAGCAGCAGTGATCACCTGGTCCCGAGAGAACACAGGGACACGCTGCCTGCCCTTGCTGTCATACTGCGTTCCCTTCAGAATAAGACTATCGAAGACTTAGCCAAGGTCATTTTAATTTTTTTAATTCCAAAAGAATCCCTTGTTCTTAAGACCACACAAAGTTCCATGATTTATGGATCAATTCAATCAGGCGCTGACAGAAAAGTTTTCTCTCTTAGATCAGACTTGTAGACAGAAATCCTATCTGCTGTGAAATCCCATCTGCTAATCACCCCAGCAGCCACCGTGGAAACTTTGCTTCTGCCACAAAGTAAAGAGCCACGGAGGGTAAGGCTGATGAGGTTGGGTGAATTCTGGAAGATGTCTACACCGCAAGAAAGTTGTAGGAAAGCAGATACTGAATTATCTACACCTTCCTTTCCTGCTTCTCTTGACCTCGAACTGCTAATGATGGCTGCCTTAGTGCTTTTCAAACCGAGGTTTAGAGGGTATACCAAAAGTTGCTAAGTTTCACTGAGACATTTCTTTAAGAGAGATTTCTGCTATAGGGTACATGCGCTTACTGGAGAGACAGAGAGAGACAGAGACAGAAAGTGGAATATCACCCCCCAGAGGGGTGGCCATGCCACAACCCCTTCTTCTCCATTCTCCTCTTGGGATCTTGGGCATGCACGCACACACACCAGCGTGAGGTTAAACCACTGGGTCTGGGACTTGAATGCGGTCCAGCATTTAGAAGTCCAGCTACGTAACCATTTCGCCATCTGCTGTTCCCTCACTGAAACATTTCTATAGTCAAACTAATTAAGGAAACTCTAAGTTAAACACATCTAATGGTTTTTGTAGGTTTTATTTTTAATTGCAGGATGTCTGAGAGCCTTTGATACTGCAATGCTCCTTGTGAATCTCTTAGAGTTAGTAAAGAGAGCTTCCCGAAGCATTCACCTAAAAGATCCATTGGCTGCAGAGCACCTTCAAGTCTACTTAATTTACCGCTTTATTGACTCCTTAGGCCGTTAGAGTCCCTGTTTCACAAGTAAGCCTTCATAGATACCCGAGCACATTCTAGGACACATCACGGATGAGAAAGAAGCCTGTCTTACTGAGATTCATGTGAAACTGTTCCCCCAGTGATTTACTGTGACGTAGAAACAGCTCAGTCTCAGTTCCTGAGCTGTGTTTTTACTTTTTTAAGAGGCACATATTCTCACCCAAGAGAGACAGACAGAGATAGAGAGAGTAAGGAAACAAGCTGTCAGGTCCAGGACTCGAACTGCAGTCGGACACGTGGAAGTCCAGCACCTTATCCGCCATGCCAGCTGCTGTCCCCTTTGAAGTAAGTTTTAAAGTACAATATATTCTAGCACCTTTGGATCTGCCCAAATTCAGATGTGAGGCTCCAACCACATCCTAAATACGGGTATAAACAATTTCCAGTTTGCCCAATTTTGAGTTAAACAATTGCAAATTAAGTACGTGTCTAAGAAATCGTCCAGAGGTCATTACAGCCCAATGACCTATGCCCGCTGACAGGAAGTGCTAGCACAGTAACAACTGTGGTGGGAGAGACATGGGAGGAGGTGACAGTGAGCCAGCACCGCCTGGGAGCAAGGCCGACCCCACACGTAAGGTGTGCAGGACCACGTGAGGGGAGTGTCTGCAATCCCAGCCCCGGAACTATCAGTGGTGAAACACCCTTCAGTCCGGGAATAAGCTCAGGGCTACTTCAAATGCACCTTAAGGCTGTAAGTAAGGAAGCAGAGAAGAATCAACCTAAAGCCCAAAACAAGCAAACAAACAAACAAACAGCTTTATTTAGGGAAACGTCCTTCTCTCTCTCTCTCTCTCTCTCTCTATCTCTATCTCTATTTCTATCTTTTTCTCATTGCCAGAGGACATGTACACTTGCTAGAGAGAGAGAGAGAAAGAGAGAGAGAGAGAGAAAGAGAGAAAGAGAGACAGCACCTCCCACTGGGGCATGGCCATGACAAAACCCTTCTTTCTCCACTCCTTCCTCCCATCAGGATTTTGGGCATGCACACACATTCACCCAGTGTCTTTTTCAAACCTCCGGAGCCAGAATTGAAACCTCATCTACCACGTGAGACCCAGCTCTCTATGTACAGGGCTTTATCACTGCCCTGTGGGACCAGCTACAAACCTAGACATTTGTGGGTAAAAGAGGTCACTATTAACAAGTCCTCTGGGATAGATGATTCCTGGGCAAACAGCAATATATGGCTTTTTGTTTGTTTGTTTTCTGAGAGATTTTTTTTGCTAAAGGGAGCATGTGCTCACCAGAGAGACAGAGAGACAGAAAGTGAGAAATCACCCCCCCCTCCCAGGGGCGATAGCCATGCTGTAATCCCTTTTCCATTCTCCTCTTGGGATTTGGGGCACAAGTACACATGCCTGGCATGAGTTTCCAGTCACCAGGTCTGGGACTCGAATCACGGACAGCCACATGGGAGTCCAACGATGTAACCACTATGCCATCTGCAGGCCCGCAATGTAAGTGTATAGCAGTTCTGTGGTAGAGAAAAGTGACGGCACAGCGGGGGTTAAATCCCTGATATCGGGGCCAGACGGTAGCACAGCAGCACTGTGATTGGGTTCACGTGCGAAGGTCTAGCTTCACGTCCCGGGGCCTTCCTGTACACCTGACATGCATGTTCATGCCCATGATCTGGACTGGCTAAGACTGGGAGCTCATCAGGATCTGAAGGCTCTGTTAGGAGTGACTACCTCCTTGTGTCAGTCTCTTTCTTTTTCCCAGGAAATAATAGCCTTTAAAAAAAGAATACTTTTACTAGTAAAGATCTTCTTTCTACCTAGCCTATGAGGAAATCCTTGTCAATCAAACAGAAAACTAGACAGTGGAATCTGAAAGGGACAGGTAACGTCTGTTGCCCTACTGAGCTTATTATTAAAGTTCATGAAATATTATCTCCAAACATCCAAAATACGCTTGGTACCTGAGACATGGGGGAGTGGGTCACTCCCGCAGAACCCGCAGGTGCAACCTCCGGCTTGAAAGGGTCAAAGTCTAGGTCGAGCAAAGTCTCCTCTTTCTTCACTTCGGGGACTTCGTTCTGTTAAAGCAAAACATGCATTAGCTTGGAACGTGAGAAGAGTAGGACACAGTGCACGCAGAACCCTTCTGTTATTACTGGATACCTCCACAGCGTGCGCGGTCAGTTAGCCGTACACGTGGAGCACCTGTCTGTTCCAGAGTCACTCAGCTAATTCTGGTTAGGAGAAAGAACTGATGCTGGCCACACAGAACTTAGGGGGCCCTGGAACACACCCCACGTGCCAGTTCTTGTCCTTCAGTCAGCTCCGCGTCCAGCAAGCAAACAGAACGCTAGGAGGTGTGTCTTACTGCCACCAACACGCAACGATCTTCTCTACCACCACAGAGAACCCACATTAAGCAATGACAGATGACAAGATTGATCAAATGGACTAAGAATTGACCCATTCCAGTTGCTGCGATGTCCCTCCCTGGAACTAAAGTTTATAAGGGAAGGAACCACATCCAGGTCCCTCAGCTCCTCAGTGGTACCCAGCCCCGGACTTCGCTGTCCATTCCTCATCCATGACATTCCTTGTGTTGACTTCTCCGTGTGTGCACGTGCACGTGTGTGTGTATGTGTGTGTGTGTGTGTGTGTGTGTGTGTGTGTG